>NC_060142.1:594934958-595248054 GCF_021461385.2 Schistocerca piceifrons | reverse complement strand
CAGCACTCTTACTCGGAGTTGTTATCATGTGAAAAGGCTTGAAAGTTTCATACTTTACTAACTCACGGCGTTTGGGAAATTAGTTTGCCTACCTTATTATTATCATTCCTTATTGATTTACTTACCTTATTAAACCTCCTATCCCTATCAATTGAGATATGGAAAAATACAAACGAAAGGAATGACATCCGCTAGGTTTCTTCGAGATTCGAACCCGGGTTTTCCGATTCCCAGCCACATACTTTTTTTTTTTTTTTTTTTTTTTTTTTTTTTTTTATAAAGAAAGAAAATTACCTCTTCCACTTCAGGCGTTGGCCCCTATCACCCATACTACCCCCAAAAACCTATCTAGCCTAAAAACAAAAACAAAGCTAGTGCCACCGCCACTTTCATCCTAAAGCAAACTAGGACGTCCGTTCGCCACTACTTCAGGTTCCGCCAACGAACAAAAATTAAATATGCCTGTGAACTTTTTATAAAAAAATAAAAGGAGAGGGGAAAGGGTATAATACTTTTTTTTTTATTTGTTGGTCATTTTGTTCATATTTTGTTCTTGTGTATTTATTTGGATTCGAACGCAGGTCTCCTGCCCACTTTTTTAAATCTTTTTTATGTATATAGATATCAATGTGCGAACAGTCATAGTCAATCAGGCCTGGAAAACTAAAACAGAATGAAGACATCATCGAAGATATGAAACATAAATAACATGAAAAGAAAGCTACCACGTCGTAGTTAGGCTTCGCAGCGACTGCGCCCACTGATAAAGATTGTTCAATATATGCTAGTTTGCAGTTCGTTCTGACCTCATCTGCCACTGCCTGGAACATTCCACCTGCACGGCGGGCTGTGAAAGGCACTCCATAGGTAGTTTGCGAAGCGCTGTCGATATCTGGTATGCCCGGAAATAGCATGATGTATTTCTTGAAAATAGAGCCAGAAGTCAAGGAAATTCTTGTGTCCGTCACGACAGAGGTAATGGACCGCACGTCCACGTATCCAGGTGACGGAGTTGGTTCGAGTCTTGGGGTAAAATGTCTCATCCGGAAACAATAACGTGCGTGCAGATATATGCTCCGGCCTAACTCGCAAGAGATAAGCCAGCATCTGCCGCACTAGGTGCCAAACCGGTTCCGCCTCTCCACAGCTGAGGCAGTGCTCGTCAGAATCTACTGTATTACAACCCACACAATTGGGAGATTCTGCCATGTGGATATTGTAGAGACGTTCTAGCGTCACCAGCTTCCCAGTAACGACTACGTACCATTGGGAAACAACATCGGAATCAAGCATGGCATCGTGTACAGTCTTCCACACCACGCGCCACCGTACGTCAGGATATTTTAGCTCGACCACATTTAGGGGGCGGCGTTGCAGCATGTCATGATATAGGCGTCGAGTTGTGGCCATTTGTGGTGTCGTGAGCGCTACACTGCAATAACTTTGTTCTAAATAGAAACGTCCTATATAAAAGAGGGGCGCTGGGATGTCCTGTAGTGGCACCGGCGCTCTTAGTGAAGCAGGTCGTAGCGCCGTCAGAAGCAGACTCGTGAGGCTCGTAGGACAACGGCGCAGCAGACGTAATGAAACGTCCCCTTTGAAGAATTTTACACGACTGTGCTTAAACTGATACACAATATTTTTTTTAGCGCAACGCAATCTGACTTTCAAAAATCCCTACAAAAGAATGGCCCTGACTAACATTAAACTATACCTTTCACAAATCACTTACCTCACAAAAATCTTCGCTGCTCAAGCTACTGCAATACAGCGAGCGCCACTACTGCCAGCTAAATAAAAGATTCAAACTATGGAAGGCACTAACTACTGATAGGGATAGTTAGCAAATGAAAGATATTAATAGAGAACAAACAATGTATTTACCTTGATATCATCATATATAAATATAGCAGTTCATGACAAATTTCAAAACTCCGCCATCTCTCTCCCCACATCCACCACTGCTGGCGGCTCACCTCCAACTGCGCAACGCTACGCGCTGTTCACAGCCAGCTGCCTAACACTACAATGGCAGACAACAATGCAAAGCAGCCACAGACTGCACACAGCACAGCCAGTGATTTTCATACAGAGGTGGCGTTAACAATAAAAAAAACCTAAACAGCCTACTTACATAGAGAAAACATAAACAGCCTACTTACATAGAGAAAACATAAACAGCCTACTTACATAGCCCCCATGCTCCCCACAAAAAATTTTACAAATTGGATTGGGCAGTGGCCAATACAGATTTGAAAAAAATTTTTCATAATTACAATAACAAAGAAATCAAATGCACACACTTATTGATACAATGTTGGTCAAAAGCTAAAAATTTCTCACAGTCCATAAAGACAGTCCAGATTGCTCATCACAGTAAAAATGCAGAGTTTTTCTCAAAGTCTGAGCAGTAAAAGAAAATGCACACAGAAGTAGTGGATTTCCATGCAGTTTTGAAGAAGTAGTGTTGTCCTTCCAGGGGAAACACAGTGCTGACTCTTGACATGCATACAGGTAATGGGCCACAACAGAGCAAACCCACAGCAGAGTCATTCGACGTTTTGAAGAATATTGGTAGGTAGGTCATCACAGAGCAGACCCACTGTAGTCCTGGTAGAGAGTATGGTATTGGTGGGCCACCAGAGGTGCAGACCCACTGCAGTCCTTGTAGAAATAATGGTATTGGTGTGTCATGAAAGGTGCAGACTCACTGCAGTCCTTGTAGAAATAATGGTATTGGTGTGTCATGAAAGGTGCAGACCCACTGCAGTCCTTGTAGAAATAATGGTACTGGTGGGTCATCAAAGGTGCAGACCCACTGTAGTCCTTGTAGAGACGGCCAGCAGCCATCTGTTGCGACTGTGCAGGTGCACAATCACCATCGAAGAGTCTTGCGGAGAATATAGCAAGTCCATAAACCATCACATATCCACTCACAAAAAATTTGTTTGAAATGTCCTTAGAACCAGCAATGCTGTTATCCAGTCCCTTGCTGAATTATTAACACACGTGCAAACACTAACAGTCCCTACTTCTCGCATATTGTCCATATACTATGACCAACCGAAACGTGTGCAGTGAAATGGAACTGACAAGTTACTTAATTTGATAAACTGGTGTCAATTACAATATTATAACATGAGAATACAATTACAAAGGTACAAAATACATCATTAAAAACATAACAATACAGATAACATTTGTAGTACAGGCTTTTCAAATCGAAATAACATATACATCAGTGTTACAGGAATTATGACATGAGTACATACATAAAAGATCAGAATAACTTTCGAAACACCAACTTCACACATGAGCATTAACACAAAACAGAAAAAAAATGTCTAAACATCTTTACAAAGTAAATAACATATTATTAATGCCAATTATATTCGAGGATAACAGTATTCCTCATCATAGTGAATGTAGCTTAATATTAAAAGAAGGAAAAATTCTATGAAACTACACAGAGACAGGAAGAAAACAAATACACAAGGGTACACAAACACATAGTGGGATAACACCAATGGGAAAGGACAGGGTTCGTTTTCAGTGTAACATTTGGTACTGCAGTCCAACCCAAAACTTCATATATCATGAATCCATACCAAATACATCATTCAAAGCTCTCATAGTATCACAATGATTCCGAAAAAATATGAGCATTTCACAAAGTACAGACAAAATACAGTTTCATAAGTGTGAAGTTATCCAACTGTGTAATTGCGTAAACATCTGTCACTGATGTAATAAAAAAGTTTATCTCTCAGTTACATGATCAGATAGCTGTGTAATTTGTGTGTTAGAGAAATATGGTACCGATGTGTAAAGTTGTATAAGCAAATACCATATTAGCTAGGGTTCCTTGTGGTTGCCACACACATGGTACACAAAGTAAGTGTGTACCCCCCTGAGGATTAATGTAATTATACCCTCAGGTGTTACAGATTACACCAATGGAATGAAATATATCACGGAAAACTTTCTTTGTAATTCAAAAATCTTTAAAAATAAATGTTTTAAGTATAAAATTGATCACTCAAATACGTGTACTGTAGCGCTAAATGTGCGTCTTGTTGCAACATAATCTGTGTGGAAGTGTCGTAGTTATCGCCCTCCGAAAGCTAAGTTCTGCAGAAGTCAATGTACTTACCTCATAATACACAAAAGTGAAATGCTTTGCGTATAAATGTCTTAGTTATTACGCTTATTGCCGTGATGAGGAAAGTACTGTGCTGTAACGTATTGTTGTGCTACGGAAAAGGCAGTCTCATTGTAGCTATACTACAAAAGTTACTACTAAGACATGTTTTTCTTTCCAGAAGAATTCAGAAAACTGTGCAGATATAAAACAGATACACCGCAAAAGCAACATTGTAAATTGTCACTCATTAGTAGCGTCGTGATAAAAATCGTGTAGCTGTCACATAAACTAACCTCTGTGTCATCTGGTATCTCTCAGAAAGCACTTTAAATTCAGAATATATTTTCAAGTAAACCAAAATGTTGCATTAAAATCTCATTATCAGTACTGGTAAATGTTCTAAGTATGTAAGCCTTATAGTCGTTCCATAATCGTGCAACTAACAAGCAAGAATGTACACACACAATAACACTGTGACGTCTGTTCACTATAACAAAGCATTCGTCATTTCTGTTTCAATAAGTTCTCTTGGTTCTTGACTGGATATTTAACTTCAAACATTGTTGCATGTTAACAGATTCTAAGTCTGACAAAGCATACTAGCAACGTAAAGTGAAAAGTTTTATGGCAATGACAAAGGTAAAAAGCTGATTATCTTTCTATAAACGGTTTTACATGTGAAATGTGGTGTAAACCTTTACTCTTCCTAGTACGCAGAGTTTCAACTTCAAAGCAATTATCATGTTGTATACATCGGTAAAGAATGCTAAAATTTCTCAAGGCTAGCGTCTTATGTTATTTTTCTCGGAGCCAGCCGGCGCACGCGGCTGCCTGCTGTGCGAGTCGTTGTCTGTCTCTCTGTTGGCGCGCGCCGTTATTGGGATTAGGAGACCTAACTTCTACAAATTCACCGTGACGAGAAGGCCCTGCTCTGTTTGAAGCTCGCCAGTTCTGATGGAATTCAGGTCTGTCGTTTTGTCGGTAGTTTACACAGTTTCTTTCTTGTCGGTCACGTGGTGGAGAATTTCTCCCTGAATCGTAACTGCGCGCTGAACTGTTGCGTCTGAAATTATTCTGTCTCCCTTGATAATAATAGTTCTGATTACCATGTTGTTTGTTTCTATGGTTATCTCTGTCATATTCATTACTACGGAAATGCGATCTTTCTCTGTAACTATTATTCTGCCAGCGGTTGTCATAAGGGTGCTGTCTGTTTTGGTCACGATTTGCGTTGTAAGAATAGACTTGCCGTGTCCAGTTATTGTTTCTGTCGTCACGGAATTGTGACGGAAGTGACCTGTAGTGATTGTTTTCCTGTTTTCGCATCCCGCGACTGTCTGTGTCAATTTCCAGTTCTTGTAACAGTCCCTGAAAAGCTTCAATGTCGTCTTTGCAACGTCCTGCCAAAATAATATGTCGTAAATGTTCAGGTAATTTGATTAAGCAAATGAGGATGAGTTCTGAGGGGCTGTATGGGTTTGTCAGGTACTGATTCTTGTGCAACATGTCTTCAAAATATTTCATAAGACTGGAAAATTCAGATTGTTCGAAACGTTTCATCATTATGATGCTATGTTTTACTCGGTCTTGTGTGGCTTGAGACCAATATGCTGAGAGGAAGGCATGGTAAAACTCTCCTTCACTGTGGCAATCGTGAATTACCGATCGCATTCTTACAGCTGGTTCATTCTCCAAGTAGCCACACATAAAATCTAATCTGTGTTCTAACGACCAGTTGGGAGGAAAACAATGCGAGAATTGATGGAGCCATGCTTGTGGATGAATGTCGTTGCCAGAATTCTTAAATGTTTTGAATTTACGTGTAGTAATGAACAGCTTATAGTCAAAATCATCATGTCGGCGAGTCGCATATCGGTCATTGTTAGGTCGTGTCGGCCGTTCCATATCAAAATTCGGTGCACATTGCCAATTTCTTTCATAACTTTCGAAATGCCCTGCGTTATTATTTTGTGGCTGTTCCGTATTTCTGTGTCCCTCTTCCCGTATTGGGGCGCGAGTATCCTCTGAAATACGTAATTCTTGTATTACCTGTGTCAGCTGATCTTGTACTTCCCGGATTTCTCTTTGGTGTTGCGTATCAATTTGATTCAGATTTTGTTTCAGTTTCCTAATTTGTTCGCACTCTTCTGTGTCATTAAAGACTACCGGTTTTGTGTCGTTCAGATTATCATCTACCTTCGTAGATAGGTTAGTGAACTGATCCGAAAGTTCGGCTACTTTCTCCGATAGTGAACACATTTCCTCAATGTGTTTTTCTGAACCAAGTTTCAGAGTGTCCATTTGTGTTGAAATCGAATCTATTGTGTCCTTTAAGTTTTCCTGAGTTTTTGCGAGTTGCGTAACCGAATCGGTAGATGCAACTGAGTCAATTTTAGCTTGCAAGGTGTTGTGATTTTCATGAACAATGGCTTGCAGTTCTTTTATGGCTGCTTCGTGATTCTGTAATGCATTTTCATGCCGCGAAAAAATAGGTTGAAAATACTCACAAATTTGTGTTTTTACGTCATTACAGACTTTTTGACATTTCGATTCAATGTTATGTAACTCAGTAGTTAATCTTCATGTGTTTGTTCAAGTGTGGTGTCTAACATTTGAAGATTTTGTTGCATTGTGTCTAACTGTTGCTGTGTTTGTCTCTGATGTTGTTCCATTGTGTCTAACTTTTTAAGATTTTGTTCCACTGTATCTAACTTTCGAAGATTTTGTTCCATTGTGTCTAACTTTTGAAGCTTTTGCTGTGTTTGTCCCATTTGCTGTATTAATTGTAATAACAATGCACTGGTGTCTGGAACATGTTCCTCAGTGCTTTTCGGCAGTGAATTTACACCGGAAACATTCACATTTTGACAAGCAGAAAATGTGTCTTGACTTATTTGAGAAAACGGTGAGGATCCAAAACCTGAATCTACAGTATTTGCGAGATTGTTTCCTGTCATTTCGGATTCCTGAGGCGAGCTGTTGCCGAGCGATCGATCGATAATGCTTCCCTGTTCACTACCTGTTTCACTGTCTACGCCAGTGTTTGCAGCCCGCTCCATTTCCCTATGCACAGTTACCAAATTACTACTTTGAACGTCTGTTAATTCCTTACACAGTGGTGCTGGCAAGCTACGCTCGTCGTCACTATTATTTCTCAGTTTACTTTGGAGCCTAGTGTTACGTTTTTCACACGCCATTATTGTCACAATATTGCACACGATAACACAGAAAAGCACAATTTGAAGATCAAAAATAAGAGAACATATTAACATAGCACTGAAAATAATATCTAGTTAATTGCAGCTGCGAAATACTAGGTGCAAATCTACATGCATGCCACAACTGTTTTACTGTACAACAATGAAAGTCTGCAACTACAAAGGAGATTTTCTCTACAATTACGCGCTAGCAATAAACAAAAGCTACACTAATTACACAAACTACAAGGAAAAAAAATCAGAAGATTCCAGTGAGGTATCCTCGGCTAAGGGTCGACATATGAAATGTCCCCTTAGAACAATTTTACACGACTGTGCTTAAACTGATACACAATATTTTTTTTAGCGCAACGCAATCTGACTTTCAAAAATCCCTACAAAAGAATGGCCCTGACTAACATTAAACTATACCTTTCACAAATCACTTACCTCACAAAAATCTTCGCTGCTCAAGCTACTGCAATACAGGGGCGCCACTACTGCCAGCTAAATAAAAGATTCAAACTATGGAAGGCACTAACTACTGATAGGGATAGTTAGCAAATGAAAGATATTAATAGAGAACAAACAATGTATTTACCTTGATATCATCATATATAAATATAGCAGTTCATGACAAATTTCAAAACTCCGCCATCTCTCTCCCCACATCCACCACTGCTGGCGGCTCACCTCCAACTGCGCAACGCTACGCGCTGTTCACAGCCAGCTGCCTAACACTACAATGGCAGACAACAATGCAAAGCAGCCACAGACTGCACACAGCACAGCCAGTGATTTTCATACAGAGGTGGCGTTACCAATAAAAAAAACCTAAACAGCCTACTTACATAGAGAAAACATAAACAGCCTACTTACATAGAGAAGACATAAACAGCCTACTTACAGTAAATGTGAGCTAACATAGAGGGCAATGGCCCTATCATGGACGTTAATTAGGCCGAGACCACCTTTTTCCTTGGGGAGGGTAAGAGATACGTATCTGATCTTCAGTAACATACCAGTGGTGACGAAGTACCCCAGCGCTGCCATAATGCTACGAGCCAAGGGTTTCGGAATGTGTAGCGTTTGGGCGACATGCGGTATGCGGGACGCAAGGTATACAATGGCATAATACGCCCGCTGAACGATGTTGAGGGATCGCAAGCGCTGATTTGCAATTCCGGCCCTAATTTGGTTAAGAAGGCGTCGATAATTGAGCGTCGTCGCGCGTCGCATGTCGTTCATGAAATCTAAGCCCAAGCAGCGGACAGTATCACTGAAGCGTAAGGGGGCAATGTGTTCCTGCGATAGCCCAATCCCGATGCTCAAGGCGACAGACTTGTGAACGTTGATTTGGCTACCAGAAGCTGTATCGTAGGTTGCAATCCAGTCCAACGCCGCGGCCATATCGTCAGCTCCTCGTATGACGATCATCAAATCATCCGCATATGCGGTGCAGCGATAGATGGAGCCGCTGAACTGTATCCCAGTGAGCCTGTCTCGGAGACCACACAACAAGGGTTCTAAGGCCAATACAAATAACAATGTTGATAATGGACATCCCTGTCGTACTGATCGGCGGATCGGCATGGGTGCCGTCAGTCTTCCATTAACAAGAACTCGAGAAGTAGCCCCATGCAGAAGGCGTGTCAGCACTATGATAAAGGGGTCGGGGTATTCCATGCGCCGTAGAACGGCCGTGAGGAAAGTGTGGCCCACACGGTCAAAAGCCTGGCTAAAGTCGATAGACGCGAGGGCTGCCGGCAAACGTCTCACCCGTGCAAGGGAGATGAGATCTCTGTAACGTCATAACGCAGTTCTGATGTCGTTGGGTCCCCCCAAGGACATCTGATCGCTGGACAGGACGTGCAATAGTGTGCCGCGAAGACGTTCTGATAGCAGCCTCGAAAAGATCTTGAAGTCGCTGTTCGATAACGCTAAGGGGCGATAATCGCGGACATAATTCCGTCCCTTCAGCTTATGGAAGGGGACAATTAGTCCTTCCAAGAACGGTGCAGGCAACGGTATATCCGGGGACATCAATTCCTGACAAATTTCACCCCAACACGGTACCAACAGTTGTTTAAATGCTCGATAGATCTCTAATGGTAATCCATCGATTCCTGGTGATTTATGGGGAGCACCTCTACCAATGGCGTCGAGCACTTCCTCTTCTGTCGGTACCATGTCTGGTGGAACTGTACCGTGGACATGTGCTGAAACGGTGTCTACCGTCGCCATATCAGGGAGCACTGCTGAATAAAGTTGAGCGTAATGCCCATAGAAGGCTTCTGCTATATTTGCTTGTTCTGTCACGTGTCGTCCGTCGTCCGTTATCATGTCGGTTACCAGTGCCCTACGGCGCCTCCTGCGTTCTAGGAGAACGTGGTGCATAGATGGCTTTTCTGATTGTATCATGTTTGGAGCACGCGACCGTATAACAGCGCCCTGTAAATGATGGCGTGCTAAAGAGGCGAGCTTCGCTTTCGCGTGATTGACTATGATCTGCCTGTCAGGCGAGGGCTCCATAGCAAGACATTCCCGTAGGACGGTGTAATAAAAGTTTTCCGTGCTCCTCCTCCATGCCGCCGCTTCCCCGCCGTAAGCCATGAAGGTGCGCCTAGGAGCAGGCTTTGCGCATTCAATCCACCTGTAACGCCGGAAATGCATATCCTTCTACACTCCTGGAAATTGAAATAAGAACACCGTGAATTCATTGTCCCAGGAAGGGGAAACTTTATTGACACATTCCTGGGGTCAGATACATCACATGATCACACTGACAGAACCACAGGCACATAGACACAGGCAACAGAGCATGCACAATGTCGGCACTAGTACAGTGTATATCCACCTTTCGCAGCAATGCAGGCTGCTATTCTCCCATGGAGACGATCGTAGAGATGCTGGATGTAGTCCTGTGGAACGGCTTGCCATGCCGTTTCCACCAGGCGCCTCAGTTGGACCAGCGTTCGTGCTGGACGTGCAGACCGCGTGAGACGACGCTTCATCCAGTCCCAAACATGCTCAATGGGGGACAGATCCGGAGATCTTGCTGGCCAGGGTAGTTGACTTACACCTTCTAGCGCACGTTGGGTGGCACGGGATACATGCGGACGTGCAGTGTCCTGTTGGAACAGCAAGTTCCCTTGCCGGTCTAGGAGTGGTAGAACGATGGGTTCGATGACGGTTTGGATGTACCGTGCACTATTCAGTGTCCCCTCGACGATCACCAGTGGTGTACGGCCAGTGTAGGAGATCGCTCCCCACACCATGATGCCGGGTGTTGGCCCTGTGTGCCTCGGTCGTATGCAGTCCTGATTGTGGCGCTCACCTGCACGGCGCCAAACACGCATACGACCATCATTGGCACCAAGGCAGAAGCGACACTCATCGCTGAAGACGACACGTCTCCATTCGTCCCTCCATTCACGCCTGTCGCGACACCACTGGAGGCGGGCTGCACGATGTTGGGGCGTGAGCGGAAGACGGCCGAACGGTGTGCGGGACCGTAGCCCAGCTTCATGGAGACGGTTGCGAATGGTCCTCGCCGATACCCCAGGAGCAACAGTGTCCCTAATTTGCTGGGAAGTGGCGGTGCGGTCCCCTACGGCACTGCGTAGGATCCTACGGTCTTGGCGTGCATCCGTGCGTCGCTGCCGTCCGGTCCCAGGTCGACGGGCACGTGCACCTTCCGCCGACCACTGGCGACAACATCGATGTACTGTGGAGACCTCACGCCCCACGTGTTGAGCAATTCGGCGGTACGTCCACCCGGCCTCCCGCATGCCCACTATACGCCCTCGCTCAAAGTCCGTCAACTGCACATACGGTTCACGTCCACGCTGTCGCGGCATGCTACCAGTGTTAAAGACTGCGATGGAGCTCCGTATGCCACGGCAAACTGGCTGACACTGACGGCGGCGGTGCACAAATGCTGCGCAGCTAGCGCCATTCGGCGACCAACACCGCGGTTCCTGGTGTGTCCGCTGTGCCGTGCGTGTGATCATTGCTTGTACAGCCCTCTCGCAGTGTCCGGAGCAAGTATGGTGGGTCTGACACACCGGTGTCAATGTGTTCTTTTTTCCATTTCCAGGAGTGTATTTCCACCCATTGTACTATAGATTTTTTCCTTATTTTGGTACCTGAATATATGACGTTTCTGTGTCTTTGTATATTGTAATTGTTTTACTATTTGTATATATATGCATTTATGTCGATGTATAATTGGTTTGTTGTGTAAAGATTATTGGTATTTTTACGCTGGGTCTGGCCTAGGGAAAACTATGCTATCGAACGAATACATCGATAGGTCGTGTGGAGAACCAAAGTGTTTAGGATCTTTGGTAGTGTTAACTCTGCCGCGTGCAGCGCGGGCAGGGGGAGTCTGGCTGGGGTAGCGCAGTGGAGCAGGTGTGTTGTATGACGCTCCCGCGAGTTGCCGCGCTTTCGTGGTTGGGCAGCATGTAATTGTGCTCGACTTGCTATGATACTTTCTGACACGGTGTCGCGGACGGGAAGCATTAGCTGGCGCACATCAAGAGCCCGTTTCGCCTGGTGACCGTGTCGAGAAGAAGGCGCGCCAACATCCAGCTTCTGCAACAGCGACGGCCGACAATGAGTAACTGTCGCCACCTCCTCGATCGACGGCTTCAAACCTTCAATCAACCAACAAGGAAGACTGGAAGCACGTAAAGTTTTAGAACTGTATGGCAGACCTCAGCTTTTCAAACTGTTCAAATCACAAAATTACAGCAACGTAGTATGAACCTTTGTTGCTCATTGTCCCAATTGCATTACGAAGCAGGGTCCCTTCCTTTTCCGGAATGAACCCGAGTGTCGTTGAAATTCAAACGTCAGCATCATTCGATTTCACTGCTTTAATTTCAAAGTTCAGTTAAGGTATTCATAGCTGGCTACAATATTTAGATTACACAAGCACAAATTAAGAGTGCGAGTTTTGTTACCGTATTTTAGCTTACCTGTGACTGCAGCTCAGCTTGGTACGTACTAAATTTTACTATTGTTAATTGTTCAGAATCATTTAATTCAAGATCAAAGTTAAATCTCTTATTTCTAAATTGCGTAGATTCAAGTAGCTTTTGAAATGATTGTTGAGGTAGTCCAAGACTAACCGTATTTTACTGAATTTCGATGTGCTTCAGAAAGAAAGCTCACTATTAACTTCAGTCACTAAATTAACTTTCAATTTTCCGGGTTTATTAATTCTTTTGCTAAATTAAGTCAGAGTGTAGCGAAATTTATTACTTCTGACAAACTTTTAGTTTTCACACTACACGTATCAACCTTCAGTTGCCACGCTTCTAGTACTAATTATATGTGTAATAACCTTCCTTTTTCAGTTACTATAATAATTGTCCTTAGGACTGGCGACCGTAATTTCCCCCAAATCTCAAATATCTAATTACCGCTAGTTAATTGTTAACGTCACGGCCGCACATTTACTTTCTTTATTAACTTTACCCCTTTTCAAAATTAATTTCCACCAGTTTCATTGGCATTTTTCCTTTCATTTAGATGTAACCCTTTCCTCCCTCTTTACCGACAGATTAACTTCGGTGACGATTGCTTTTCCCAAATTTCCATTAGGTACATGCGGTTTAATTTTTCACTGTCATTAAGGTCGATAAGTGAGGGGGAGTTTACACGTGGCGACCTGGTGACAGGACAATCTTCAGATTTGAGGTTGTTCTGGACACGAATTTTGCATTGTGAAAATCTCGTAACAAAGTACTGGTTACAAAATGGTCGATACGTCAGCGATAATATTAGTGTGAGGAATCGTAATTAGATTTGAGATTTGGCATTTATATTGAAAATTATTAAAATGAGTGAAGGCAACAATTGCCAAAATTTGGTAGACTTGGATACGGAACAATCGGTCGAACAGTGGGAAACGCGCACCGCGGTACCCATTGTTCAGGGGCAGGCGGCTAGCATGAAAGACGCGACCGCCGAAACGCAACAAAGAGCAGAAATGGAATTCCAAACTTTAGAAAATGTTTCGGAATCGGAAGTGAAAATCAAATCTGAACCCCTTGATGACGAATACGGGGGGACAATTAAAGAGGAAGCCGCTACGGAAGTAAAACCGGTAGTTTCCGGGAATTTAACCGATTTATTGAATGTTTTGATTAACGAAATCAGGAGTCAATCGGCAGAAATTAAATCTCTGTCTGCCAAGCAAGAAGATCAGGCTGCCAAGCAAGAAGCTCAGGCTGCCAAGCAAGAAGCTCAGTCTGAAAAAATTGAACGGATGCTAGACAATCAGAACAAAGCTATTAATGTTGTTAACAACAATGTTGGAGTTGTTAACACAAAAGTTGATAAAATCAAAGAAGATATTGTTGTAATTAATACCGAAATCGGTAATCTTAAACAGGAAATGATTGGCGTTCAGGCGGAAATTGCGAGCATAAATACTCGTTTTTATTCCGAAATTAGCAGAATCGAGAAAAGTGTAGGAAAAGCAGTTGCTCCGATCATCGAGAATAAGGTGACGGAACAAATTCAATTAGTGAAAAAAGAGGATCAAAAGAAGGTGGAAACTTTAAAGGCTTTAGTATCCGAAGTAGATACCAAAGTGACGAAGCAGGCTAATACCTGCGAAGAGAAAAGACGGAAGTGGAAATGCTTGCGACAACCACTTGCCAAGTAATTACGAGAGTGTCGGAATTAGAAAAGAAACTTGACGAAAAACAGAGCTACGTGCCAATCTGTGCACATAGTTCGGAATTGTTGACGAAAGAGGAGCGGTTCGACCCCTTGAAAAAAGGCGGTATACACCCGACGGATTTCATTAAAAATTGTGAAAGAGTTTTATCCAGCTCATGGACTAATGAGAGAAAAATTAATGCGGTTATTGATGTGTTGGCTGGTGATGCCAAGCGTTGGGGCTTAAACCTCAACATTACCAACCTGACTTTTGACTGGTTTAAAAATTCGTTTCTGGCTGAATACTGGTCAGAGCAAAAACAGCAAAGAGTCTGGCGCGAATTTGTCGTATCGAGGCCTTTCGATGCGAATTCGCGCGGCTCGATGAAGGAGTTTTGTGAGGGCTGGATCCGCAAGTTGGAATATTTGCGTGATCGCCGCACGGAATCCGAAATAGTCTGGGAACTCTACAAGAAGCTTCCAGATGATACAAAACGCTCCATAGGAAGCAATTACAGGGCAATCGATGATTTCCTGGAAATAGTTGAGGACGAGGACAATTGGCGCAATAATCGCGATAGTGGTAAAGGCCGTGGTAACAACAACGGGTACCACAGCAACCACAACAACGATAACCATGGGAATAATGCATACCGCAAACATGGCAGCAATAACAATAATGGTTCGGACCGTAATAACAATCGGTACAATGCAAATAATAACAGGAATGACGGAAACCAGTATCATACTAACGTGATACGGGCTTCACAGGATAGTAATAACGCCAGAGGGTGCGATAAGCCGCCTCAGCAGCATTTGGGGAGCAGATCTGCTGGGACGAGACAGTGAAACCATCAGCCGCGCCGGTGAGGGGCCGACCGGGCGTGGAGAAATTTTGGAGGCCCAATAACAAGAGAAAACCCAGGTGTCGTCGTTATGAAAATTCCGTATGGAATAATCAACGGCGGGAGAGTGTGCCAGTGTTAAGAGAAAGGATTGCGCCCACAAGTAGTAGATCAGCTGTATACACGGCAGTAGAAAATACATTCATTGTCAGTGAGAACAATTTAAGTAGTGTTCCGGAAATCGATTATAAAGTGGCAGCTGTAATACCCACAGCGGAACTGGAGATTGAGTTTAAGAATGATTCGCAAGTGTTGAGAGAAGATCAGATGTCGGATAAAACGTCCGTCATCAAGCGAGGGGATGCAGAGAGGGATGAGCTCTGGTTAAGGCAGTTCGGTCGCTTATACGACGAACTAAGAGATTATAGGGGCCTGTATGGGACAAGTGTTTACGGGGAGCGCGTGCAGGATTTTCCGCGTCTCGTCCCGCAGGAAGATAGTGTTTGTGAAAAAGGGATAGAAAGTTCTGGCCCCAACCGGCAGACTTTACCAGAAATAGTTGATGTTAATGGGGAGCACGAGCAAGATTCGTCGTGTTTCGTCCCGCAAGAGTTGGATGTTGAAGTAGTAACGGATCGTTCTGGCCCTGACCGGCAGACTTTACCGAAAGTTATAGTGTTAGGAGTGGCCGACCCATCCGACGCAAAACTCCAGTTTAAACATTGAGAGAGTATTAAGGAAACAGATTACGAAAATTTTGGTGATAGCCGGACACGATTGGTAGAAAAGCACGTAGATTACAGCGTGTATGAGGTTAGAGCTGACGTTATACGGTCGGACGGTAGCAGTGTGGGTTGCGCAGATCCAGAGGAAGTAATTGCAGATACTACTGGGCACATTCCTCCAGGTAGATTGGCAGATGAGATCAATCTGACCAAAGAGGAATCGACGAAGGTGACAATTAGTGAATTGACGGCAAAGCAACACTCACTAGTTGACGAGTTACAGGAAAAGGTTTCGGTATTGGAGGCGAAGCTACAGACTAAGCTCAGGACAAACGTGTTGAAATTAAAACTGTATGTGAACAGAGGCTGAAATAGCCGCCAGATAAGCCGGACTTAGGATCAAAACTGGATGGTTTTTTCTGGAATGACCTGGATATAGACGAGGATTTACTGTGGGAAAATAAAGAAACAGTCGAGGACAAGTGTAGACAGATAGTAGTGTCTGTTAATATGCACGGCCTACAACTAAACGTGTTGATTGACACCGGTGCAGAATTGAGTGCTGTATCTGGGAAAATATTTGAGTTACTGAAAGACAGACCCGGCATCGTAGTTATGCCAGTAACAGGAGTGAAAATTATCGGTGCTACTGGGAAGGCCAGTAAACCGGTCACAAAACAGATTTTTGTCAACTTCGAGATATGTGGGGCACGATTTGAACAAGAGTTTGTCGTCGTGCCAGACTTAACTACGGAAGTAATTATCGGGTTGGATTGGCTATTAAAGTACCGTACAGTGATTAATTGCGAAAGCAAAACTGTGACATGTACGTCACAAAATAAAGCAATAGTAGTTAGTTTTGACGAGGCAGCAGACGGTGTGCATAGGCAATACCAGCCTATACACATTGTTAACTGGCCGGATGGTATTGACGTAGGTATGAATTTGAACTACTGTAATGTGAGGAATCTCGGCATTGACAATAGTGTAGAAAGTGAATTGGAAAGTTTAGTGGAAGATGTAATCAAATTCCCTCCACGGATTGACATTAGCATTGGTGTGAAAAAAAGATCGTTTGCGAGAAGTAATGAAGCTAAAAGCCGATGCTCGCATACGTCGTCATGACGTTAAAGCGCGTTTTGCTAATTTTGCAATCGGAGACTTAGTACTTATAAAAGCTCATGAGAAATCGAGCGAGATAGACAATGAAATCTCTAAATTTAAGTTTGTTTATAATGGACCATATAAAATCATTGGTATACCTCACACAAATGCTTATTGCTTAGAGTATCCAAGCTCTGGAAAACTATTAGGTATACAGAATATTGTAGACTTGAAATTGTACCAACCTAGGATTGATTAATACCACAGAATGGGTAATTTGTACAGTATGTAAATATAGAGTGTAAGATTTAAGGTTTGCTAGATTGCCATGCTTTTGCCTGACCAAGAGGACATTAAAGAAGTTGTAATTAACAAGTAATTAAATTTTACTAAATGATTTAAGAGAGAGTGATTATTAATCAATCGAAAAATCCAAGCTGCTAGTTTGAGTTTTCAGCTGAGTCACAGTAGATTAAGGAATGTAAATATGATTTTGTAACTAGCTGTAAGATTTCATGAATTGTGTGTTTTACTAGTCATTGCCGATGTACTTAGACGCTGTTTTAAGTTTCAGGGGTGTGATGATGGACAGTGTTGAGTTATCCACTGTGATAGTGTTAATGGACTCCTTGAGATTACCCGGGAGTGAGTTTTAACGAAAGAATTCAGTGAAACGGACGTTCTGGAGATGCCGTTACACAGAGCAAGTGAGATCAAGCGTGCCGCACAGGCGGGCGCAACAATACTGGCGAGGCGGAGCCGCTGTCCGCTCTTGTGCCGCTGTCGGCTCTTGTGCCGCTGTCGGCATTCTTTGTACTTGCGGGTACGGAAGGCGGAGTTGTTTTTCTTCCCGGACAGCTGATGTGAAAGAATTCTGATGTCAATATTTATGTTTTTGTCGATCTGCTGTATATTATTTTCTTGTTTAGCGTTAAGTGGACTCTCATGACGAGAACATTAATTATGAAAAGGTTATATAAAATATGTATTCTATGTAATTAATTATTAATTTGCGTATTTTGATATATCTATTTTTATGACCATGTACTCTGATTTATTTTTTAAATAGTAGTACATTTCTTGATACTGTTAAGAATTTTGATTTTTTGAATAGCTAAATCATTTTCTATGTTTTCTAAGAATTTTAATATGTTGTCAACCTGTTTTCTTTTGTGTAAGATGACAGAGTGGAATAAAATTAGGAGTGTCTCCACTCAAATGTTATGGTCTAAAAATTGGTTTATGGTTAATTAGCCTAATGCTAAATTTTCTTGATGTTTTGAGCATATGCATTTCCGCTGGTTTTTTTTCCTTTTTGGGACATTTTCTGAGTCTGTTTACGTTACACGAACATCCTCAGACAATGTGGGGCACGTGTAACGCCGGAAATGCATATCCTTCTATTTCCACCTATTGTACTATAGATTTTTTTCCTTATTTTGTTACCTGAATATATGACGTTTCTGTGTCTTTGTATATTGTAATTGTTTTACTATTTGTATATATATGCATTTATGTCGATGTATAATTGGTTTGTTGTGTAAAGATTATTTGTATTTTACGCTGGGTCTGGCCTAGGGAAAACTATGCTATCGAACGAATACATCGATAGGTCGTGTGGAGAACCAAAGTGTTTAGGATCTTTGGTAGTGTTAACTCTGCCGCGTGGAGCGCGGGCAGGCAGAGTCTGGCTGGGGTAGTGCAGTGGAGCAGGTGTGTTGTGTGACGCTCCCGCGAGTTGCCGCGCTTTCGGGGTTGGGCAGCATGTAATTGCGCTCGACTTGCGATGATAGTTTCTGACACGGTGTCGCGGACGGGAAGCCTTAGCTGGCGCACATCAAGAGCCCGTTTCGCCTGGTGACCGTGTCGAGAAGAAGGCGCGCCAACATCCAGCTTCTGCAACAGCGACGGCCGACAATGAGTAACTGTCGCCACCTCCTCGATCGACGGCTTCAAACCTTCAATCAACCAACAAGGAAGACTGGAAGCACGTAAAGTTTTAGAACTGTATGGCAGACCTCAGCTTTTCAAACTGTTCAAATCACAAAATTACAGCAACGTAGCATGAACCTTTGTTGCTCATTGTCCCAATTGCATTACGAAGCAGGGTCCCTTCCTTTTCCGGAATGAACCCGAGTGTCGTTGAAATTCAAACGTCAGCATCATTCGATTTCACTGCTTTAATTTCAAAGTTCAGTTAAGGTATTCATAGCTGGCTACAATATTTAGATTACACAAGCACAAATTAAGAGTGCGAGTTTTGTTACCGTATTTTAGCTTACCTGTGACTGCAGCTCAGCTTGGTACGTACTAAATTTTACTATTGTTAATTGTTCAGAATCATTTAATTCAAGATCAAAGTTAAATCTCTTATTTCTAAATTGCGTAGATTCAAGTAGCTTTTGAAATGATTGTTGAGGTAGTCCAAGACTAACCGTATTTTACTGAATTTCGATGTGCTTCAGAAAGAAAGCTCACTATTAACTTCAGTCACTAAATTAACTTTCAATTTTCCGGGTTTATTAATTCTTTTGCTAAATTAAGTCAGAGTGTAGTGAAATTTATTACTTCTGACAAACTTTTAGTTTTCACACTACACGTATCAACCTTCAGTTGCCACGCTTCTAGTACTAATTATATGTGTAATAACCTTCCTTTTTCAGTTACTATAATAATTGTCCTTAGGACTGGCGACCGTAATTTCCCCCAAATCTCAAATATCTAATTACCGCTAGTTAATTGTTAACGTCACGGCCGCACATTTACTTTCTTTATTAACTTTACCCCTTTTCAAAATTAATTTCCACCAGTTTCATTGGCATTTTTCCTTTCATTTAGATGTAACCCTTTCCTCCCTCTTTACCGACAGATTAACTTCGGTGACGATTGCTTTTCCCAAATTTCCATTAGGTACATGCGGTTTAACTTTTCACTGTCATTAAGATCGATAAGTGAGGGGGAGGTTACACACCAACTGAGGGTCGATCGGTAACGACCACGACGCTGTAAGGACGTGTTCCACGACTCTTCGATAGCGCCTTTACATGCCGGCTCGTCCAGATGGGCGACGTTCAGTTTCCAGGGGGGCCTCCTGCGCCACACACGTGCAGGTTGGAGGGCAATGGCGCAAATATAGGCTGTGTGGTCGGTGAATGCAGTGGGCCAGAGCTCTGCTCCTCTCGTCGTCGTCGAAAGGGTGCGTGTGACGTAAATCCTGTCTAACCGACTTTATGAATGACTTGTATAATGGGTGTAACCAGGAGCTGGGCCATGCATGTGGCGCCACGTGTCGATCAGGTGGAGGTCACGCACTAGCATTTCCAATTCCGCACACGGGGCGTGATGTGGCTGCTGATCAGACGGAGATAATGTACGGTTAAAATCTCCTCCGATCACCATATCGTCTACGCGGCCCATAAATAGACGCGTAATATCTTCCGAAAAAAAGCGGGCCCGATCTCTCCGTCTCCCTGATCCTGAAGGGGCATGTACATTGATGAGTCGTACACCGTTGACAGTTACTGCCATCGCTCTTGCACTCGGTAAGTACAGTACGTCCGTTGCCGCCAAACCGTCACATAGCAGGACAGCCACACCACAATCGGTAGAAGAGGCGTGGGAGATGTGGGCGGTATATCCGTAGAAGTCAGGAAAACTAGCGACACATACTTCCTGTAAGAGGGCCACGTCGATGTCCGCCACATCGAGCATGCGTTGTAGCATTGTCAGTTTGTGTGGTGCTCTTATCGCGTTGATATTGATTGTGGCAAGGCAAAAGGTGTGCTGCCTAGCCTCTTCACCTAGGGTAGACGCCATGGCAATCAAAGCTAACCGCAAGAGATGCCGGACCCACCAAACCCGTTACAAATTATGAGTCTTTCAAGCTAGGAATGGCATCCCCAACGCCACCCCCTCCCCTGTCACCCGTGCCCTCTTCAGGAAGTTCCTCAACATCGTCCGACCACAGTGGGTGCAACACGATGCTGTGTAGCTGATCGGCACCTAAATCTCTCTCACGTACGTCGTCTTTGGTAGAGGTAGACGGATCGCCATCCATCGACGCGACCTGCCGCGTTTGTGGTGCAAGAAGTAACTGGGCACTCGTAGTATGGGCAAGTGAACCGTCTACACCACTTAGATCCTCAGCAGGCGCAGCATCCATGCTGTCTGATGAGATGTCACCTTCTTGACCGGCCGTGTGTAGGAGGCAATCGTCAGAAGGGGTCCGCCGACGTCGCTTGCGTCGTCGAGGCGAACGCTGCTTTCGAACGTGGACATCCGTATCCGAATGTGGGAGGCAATCCAGCGTCGTATCACCTTCCGCTAGGAAAGCCGCGGTCGGGACAATGTTCGCGTCCACGTCCATCGCGTTCTGAATGTTATGTTGCGTCTGGAGTCCGTGGGACTGTTGCTGCTGTTGTTACTGTGGAGGGGGCGACATATGGGTTGGCATCGAGGGTCCTTCCCCTTCCTCCCTTGGTACTTCTGACGTGATGGATGTGTCTGATCGCCCGTTTCGTCCTCAGCTATGGTGCGCATCGTCGTCTGAGCGTACGTGAGGGGCAGGATTGTCGTCCCCGTCGGGGAAACGGAGTCTCCTACTGGTATCTGCGTAATTCTACGTTGTAAGCAGCTCGATCGAACATGGCCTTCCTGCCCACATCCGGAACAGGTACGCGGTTGACCGTCGTTCATGATTGCACGACAGCCACCGATGTTCAAATAGGACGGCACATGTTTCTTGAGCTCAAGTTTAATTTGGCGCGCACCATTGTAGACCTTATACGTCGAGAAAGTTTGCCACTTTTCTGCAACGTGGCTGATAACATTGCCATATGGTCGGAAGGCGTTCTTGACAACTTCCTCAGGGACCTCGAAGGGGAGCTCAAAAACCCTTACAGTCCTTAGGCCCATGCCTGCATGATCCACCGTCACTGCACCGATATGCCCATCAGAATGTTTGAATCTGAGAGAGATCGAGTATTTAGACACCACTGTCGCGCAGACCTCTGCACTGGTCACTTTAACATAAACCACGCTCGCCGTTATAGAAAAATGTATTCCGACGACAGTCGCCGGATCTAAACGTAGATCGTCGCGTATGAACTGTTCTATTTCATAGGCTCGAGGCCGCGCGTGATCTGGTTGGAAAGTAATTTTGATCGTATCGTGGCGCCATGTGTGTGCCATAGTCGCACTGAACTTGGAACAAATACAACTCGCGCCGCGAGAAGGTGAACACAAGCAAGCGCTCACGGTCGCGCACGGCGGGGCGCAGCGGACGTCCTCGCCCCACCGCAGCCGAAAGCAGACTAAATTTACAATTATCTATCGATCCCTCCAATTTTGAGTTGATTGCTCGTCATAACCCTTGGAGCGGATGGTAAACCGCCGCCTTGTCTGGATGTTAGAATCCCGGCAACTCCTTAGTCGCTTTCAGTGTGGGTTCAGGAGGTTTCGTTCCACCTTCGATAACCTTGCCCTCCTGGAGGCGGCTATACAACAAGCTTTCCTCCGCCGTCATCACCTTCTAGGTGTATTTTTCGACATCGAGAAGGCCTACGATACCACTTGGAGGCGTCTCATCCTGGCGCAGCTTCACGAATGGGGTTTTCGTGGTTGTCTTCCTCTTTTTATTCAGTCTTTCCTCTCGCCACGATATTTTAGATACCGAATTGGTGACGTCCTGTCTGATCGCTTTGAGCAGGAGAATGGTGTCCCTCAGGGTAGCGTTTTAAGTGTGACTCTGTTTGCCATCGCTATTAATAGCATTACGTCCCCAGTGAAAAGACCTGTCCAGTGTTCTTTGTTTGTGGATGATTTCTCTTTGTTCTGCTCTTCTTCAAGCCTTGCAACGACAACTCGTCAGTTGCAACTTACGATTAGGCGTTTGGATGACTGGGCGCAGAAGAGTGGATTTAAGTTTTCCACCGAGAAGTCTGTATGTGTTCTTTTTAACCGTTCTCGTTCGATTTTAACCTTTCCTGAGTTGCGCTTGAGGGACACTATTCTTACTTTTAAAGACACGGTGAGATTTCTGGGTCTCATTTTTGACTCGAGGCTCACGTGGTTACCTCATCTTAAAGACCTGAAACGGCGGTCGCTTCAGGCTTTAAGTATTTTAAAATACTGACAGGACTTGTCTGCTCCAGTTTTACAGGGCGTTTGTGCGATCTCGGCTCGATTATGGGTGCACAGTGTATGGGTCTGCGAGGCCTTCGTACTTAAAGATTTTGGACGTTGTCCACCATGAAGGGCTTCGGTTGGCCACTGGGGCTTTCCGAACTAGCCCCATACCAAGCCTCTGTGCAGAGGCAGGTGAACCGCCACTTCATATGCGGCGACGGCTACTTACGATACGCCAGGCGTATAAAACTTTGTCCACACCCTACACACCTGCATACCATACCGTAGCTCAGCCTCCTCTGGCACGGTTATTTCATAACCGGCAACGTGCGACGCAGCCCTATGGGATTCGCGCACAGGATTGCCTCGATGCGATGTCTGTGGCTGGTCTTCATGTTTTGCGTCGCGGTTGGACCAGATCTCCACCATGGCTCCTCCGGCGACCCAAACTTATTTTAGATTTGACTCGTTTTAAGAAGGATGGCACGCCAGATTTTACATTCCAGTCACTGTTTTTTAACATTTTAGATGTGCATCACGGTTTCACTGTCGTTTACACGGATGGCTCCAAACAGGAGAATTTCCTTGGCTGTTCTGTGGTGTTCCCTGATCATGTTACCCGGATTCGCCTCCCTGCTGAATATACCGTTTTCGCAGCGGAGCTCCACGCGCTCCTGAAGGCACTGGAGCAGATGCATCGTGTTCGGGGCGATCGATTTCTTCTCTGCTCCGATTCTCTTAGTGCCTTACTATCGCTGCAGAACCTATACCCGACTGAGGAGATGGTCCAGCTGATACATGACCAACTGTACTTGCTCCAACAGCGGGGTAAAGAGGTATCCTTCTGCTGGGTGCCTGGTCATGTCGGCATATGGGGCAATGAACAGTATGATCGGGCTGCCAAGGAGGCCTGCAGGGAGCAGGATGTGGTCCAGTGTCCTATCCCCTTGCAGTCAGTCATCGCTGCACTCCACAGGAAGTGCATGGCGTTGTGGGAGGACGAATGGCTGGCGGTGACGACCAATAAACTGCGGTCGGTAAAGTCAACCACTCGGCCGTGGCGCTCCTCCTGCCGGTTGCTCAGGCGGGAAGAGGTGGCCCTCACACGTCTTCGGATCGGGCACTGTCCTCTCACACATAGCTTTTTATTACGGCGGGAGGATCCTCCGTTTTGTGATGCTTGTGGTGTGCCCATCTCTGTCCGGCACATTTTAACAGACTGCATTTTATACCGTGATGCACGGGCAGAAGCACAAGTTGATGGCGATCTACCTTGTGTTTTAGCTAACGATGAGGCGTGTGTGTCTAGGGTTTTTAAGTTTTATGATGTGTCTGGACTCTGGCCTAAACTTTTAGGCTGGAGGTTTTAGTGTGTTGCAGAGTGGCTGACTCCTCCCTTGTTTCCTTGTGGTCAGCCAGCCACTTCCATCTGCTACATTGTTTTAGCTCCCTCTACCATTTTCTTCCTGTGTTGTCCATGTTTTACTGCTGACGCCCTGCTTCATCCCACGCTTCGGTGTGGGTGAGCACATTTTTTCAATGATTGTTCCCCGTGTTTTATGTTCAGTTTTATGTCAATGTTCTGAGGGTTTTTTTTTCCTTGACACCCGCCTCACTATGATACTGCACGGGCGCTGAAGACCTTGCTGTCGTGCGCCCACAAAACCCCTCTACTACTACTACTACTCGTCATAACCTTTAGGGGTTGTTTTCTGAAAATTGCGGGGGTGTTGACCCAGAATATCTTAGATTCCTTCGTTTTAGGTTGTATACAAGCGACCTGCCAAATTTGAGCCGAATCGGTTGGCCGTGTCTGAGGCCTTCCCCTTGTCAGTCACTGGTCGTCCCCACAAACACCGTCATCGACGTAATGTTGACTCAATGACATCGTAAATTACAATTGCAGTGGGCACGTGACCATCGAGATTCGACCGTCCATCAATGGGAACGTGTCAACTCTTCGGGTGAACCACATTTTATCTACGCTAGGTCGCTGGTCCTGTTACAAACGCCGTCATCGAGGTGAACGGCGGCTCGAAACGTGCAGCGCGCCACCTGCAAAGGCTGGTGGGAGCAATAGCATGCTAAGGGAGACATTCTCCTGCGCTAGCGTTGGCCCAGTGGTAGTGAGCGAAGACACACTGATAGCTGCGAACCGCCTGCGTCACTTCATGCTTGATATCCCCACCGATGACAATGTCATCTTTCAGCAGTATAGCTGTCTGTGTCCCGGAGCCAGAACCGTACTACAGTGGTTTGAGGACCAGATTCGCCCGATGTAAATCACGTGGAACCCATCTGGATCGCTATCGGGAGCCATCACCGCGGACGCAAATCGGCGGCCGTTATTTATGCGAATTACACGACCTGTGCATATCTAAGACGACATACCTCCGCAACCCTACCAACAAACTGTCAGATCCCTGATACACAGAGTCAGTGGCGTGTTTCGTTCCAAACACGGACGAACAAGCTATTAAGCAGGTGGGCATAATGTTTTTGTTCATCAGCGTAAACTGTAGACTGGCAGTTGCAACAAAAAAGTTCCTGGGAGAGAGAGTTATATCCCACGTTAGTATAATTTTAAGTGTTAGGGGGTCTTTTGTGAAAGCGTTTATCTGGATTGTTCCTTGTACGAAAGTGAAAGGTGCTTGATGAAAATATCTTTTGAAATATCTGGGTACAGAAAAGTGCTGAAGATTAGATGCATAGATAAAATAACTAATGAATATGTACTGAACCGAATTGGGGAGAAAAAATTATGATACAACTTGACCAAAAGAAGGGATAGATTGACGGGAAGTATCGAATGGCTCTGAGCACTATGGGACTTAACATCTGTGGTCATCAGTCCCCTAGAACTTAGAACTACTTAATCCTAACTAACCTAAGGACACCAGACACATCCATGCCCGAGGCAGGATTCGAACCTGCGACCGTAGCAGTCGCGCGGTTCCGGACTGAGCGCCTAGAACCGCGAGATCACCGCGGCCGGCACGGGAAGTATCCTGAAGCACCAAGGAATCATCAGTTCGGTAACGGAAGGAAGTGTGAAGGTAAAAACTCCAAAGGCAGATGCGCCAGTAGCGCGAAACGCGTCAATTTTAAAATAAATACCTGCAAGAGAGAGTGACTTTTTATTTGAAAACTGCATATAAGGAATTTGCGTAGTCCTAACGGGCTTATTCACGGAAAAAAAATCGCAACACCAAAAAAAAAAAAAAAATAAAATAAAATATCGAGTACATTTGCCTAGGTAACACATTTAAGTGATTAACATCGTAAGATCACAAGTTAATGTAAGCGCGAGATAAGCCACTGCAAATGTGAAACGCTGGTAGAGCAATAACCGGCGTAACTGCCAGAATGTCGAAATGCAATCATGTAAACGCGCATGCATTGTGTTGTGTCGGATGCAGTTTCTGGATGACGCTGAAGTTTTTGTACGATGATCTTCCATATGCGCTCGATTGGAGACAGATCTGGTGATCGAGCAGGCCAAGGCAACATGTCAATACCGTGCAGAGCATGCTGGGTTACAACAGCGGTATGTGGGCGAGCGTTATCCTGTTGGAAAACTCCCCCTGGAATGCAGTTCGTGAATGGCAGCACAACAGGTCGAACCACCAGACTGACGTACAACTTTGCAGTCAGTGTGCGTGGGATAAGCACGGGAGTGTTCGTGCTGTCACACGAAATCGCACCAGGGATAGATCCTATGTGTTCATCACGCAGACAGGTTAGTTGCAGGCGCTCAATTGACCTCCTTCTAACCGACACACGGCCATCACTGACACCGAGGCAGAGCATCAAGAAACACAACAGATCTCCACCCTGGCCTCTAATTAAAACGCCCCTTAGAAAAAAATTTGTGAACTACTGTGCTGGTAAACTTCTACGTTATTTGATACAGAGACAGCTGAGTAAAACTGAACGTACTCAGACATTTCTCTCTTTACTTATTCTGATCATCAATAAACTGACACAATATTTTTTAGTGCAACGCAATCTGACTTTCAATAATCCCCACAAAAGAATGGCCCTGACTAACAATAACCTATACCTTTCATGAATCACTTACCTCACAAAAATCTTCGTTACTCAAACTACTTCAATACAGCGAGCGCCAATACTGCCAGCTAAATAAAAGAGTCTAACTACTGAAGGCACTAACTACTGATAGGCGTAGTTAGCAAATGGAAGATTTTGATAGGGAGCAAACAATATATTTACCTTAATAGTGTTCAGAAGTCATAATATACATATCAGTTCATGACATCCAGTCTTACAAATTTCCTTTTTCTGGCGGACACACGTGCAGATCGTCCGCTCTCAAAACTCTGGCATCTCTCTCCCCACATCCACCACTGCTGGCGGCTCACCTCCAACTGCGCAACGCTACGCGCTGTTCGCATCCAACTGTCCAACACTACAATAGCGAATATTACAACAATGCCAACCAGCCACAGACTGCACACAGCACAGCCAGTGATTTTCATACAGAGCGCTACGTTACGTTACCAACGTAAAAACCTAAGCAGCCTACTTACACAATGAGCTATCTCTTGGCACCATTTAAGGCCAAATGGCGGTGATTTGAGGTCAGTGGAATGTGTGCTACAGGGCATCTGGGTCGAGGCTGTCCTTGTAGTAACAGTTCGTTGTGTTACTGTTTTGCCAACTGCTGCTCAAGTTGCTGACGCAGCACGACGCGGCAGACCCATACTCCGAATACGATGGTCTTAACGGTTCTAAGCACTATGGGACTTAACATCTGAGGTCATCAGTCCCCTAGACTTAGAACTACTTAAACCTAACTAACTTAAGGACATCACACACATATATACCGGAAGCAGGATTGGAACCTGCGGCCGTAGCAGCAGCGCGGTTCCCCGGACAGAAGAGCGTAGAACCGCTCGGCCACCGCGGCCAGCACTATAGTCTTCTCGTCCGCATCTCGTGGTCGTGCGGTAGCGTTCTCGCTTCCCACGCCCGGGTTCCCGGGTTCGATTCCCGGCGGGGTCAGGGATTTTCTCTGCCTCGTGATGACTGGGTGTTGTGTGGCGTCCTTAGGTTAGTTAGGTTTAAGTAGTTCTAAGTTCTAGGGGACTGATGATCATAGATGTAAAGTCCCATAGTGCTCAGAGCCATTTGAACCATTTATAGTCTTCTCTCTCAGGGCCGGCCGGAGTGGCCGTGCGGTTCCAGGTGCTGCAGTCTGGAGCCGAGCGACCGCTACGGTCGCAGGTTCGAATCCTACCTCGGGCATGGATGTGTGTGATGTCCTTAGGTTAGTCAGGTTTAATTAGTCCTAAGTTCTAGGCGACTGATGGCCTCAGAAGTTAAGTTGCATAGTGCTCAGAGCCAGCCATTTCTCTCTCAGAACAGCCACGTGACCGACTGGAGTCCGGTTTTCTTGCGACTGTACATTCTCGTGAATACCGCTACCAGAAATCGTGTAGAGTGGCTACATTCCTGCGAAATCTTTCTGCAGTACTGCAGAAGGAACATCGAGATTCTCGTAGCCCAATTACACGATGTCGTTCAAACTCACTGACATGTTGATAACGGCGTCCTTGTTCAGAAAGGGAAAATTCTGGTCCCTGCTGCATTTGGGTAGTGAAAGAATTCATTGGCGACAAACGAAAAGTTGTCGCAAGGCTGGGATCCGAACCTGGGTCTCCTGCTTACTAGGCAGTTGCGTTAAGCAGTTTGGCACATTAGTTAGACACCACTGAACGGATTACCCAAACATGCCTGCCCCCTCAGTCCAAACTCCCATTTGCCGCACACTACCAAAGTACCGTCCCCTAGCCCTCTTGCTTCTGTTTGCTCGTTGCATCACGCGAAGTCCCGCGCGAGGTCGGGCGGAGAGAGCTCTGCACTGAATGATCATATTATCCTTCATGGCGCGTATATACCTGTATGAGTGGTGTCTGCTTTTTCGGACAAGTCCGGAAGGACAGACGCATCTTTGTCGCCTTAAAAGCATTCTTGATTAACACCAGCTCACCACGTCCAATGTCAAAGGTGACAAACTCTCACGACCGTTACACCGTCTATTTGAAGCAAATCCGATTTGCATCCTCACAGTGTCACTGCTAACTCCACTGTTACGCGACTGGCGCTAAATCCGAAGAGACTCATCTTTCAGATTGTATTGGTTGTTTATTTGCGAAACCATTACCACCCGCCAAACCTATTTTTCGATACCGTAGATTAATGAATATTTTTCTGCGTAATGTCTCATATTTTTTACTCTATTCAAATTTGGTCTCATTTTTATATGTATGTACGTCGATATTTTGAGATGTTGAAATCGATATAATATCTAGTGTGAATATCTTTGTACTTATTGTTATCTTTGATGCTGGCTTGTGACTCTTGGCGCGGAAGCGTACAGAGTAGTCAAATTTTTGTGTTGAATGTGAACAGTCTTGGCTTTGTGTTGGAAATGAAAAGATGAGTCTGAGTTGTGGACAATGAAAAATGTTGTGAGTTTTATTAAGAGCATTAAAGGCTGCGTAATTGTATGATGAAATAATATTTTGAACATGCGAAAGCATGTAGCACATTGCAACGAAAGACATAAATCATCAAATTAATCCTGAAAGATTGTCTTCGTAAGTTCTTCATGTCGGCGTAATTAACATCCGAGTGCGTTTCGCACCAACAGCGATAGTCATGCTACCTAGAGACAACATTTTTAATTACGAGCCAAAGCCAGAGCGAGATCATCGTTGGACTGCAAATACAAGATAAGTGATATTAGTGTTAATTTTCTTCAGTGACTGTAATCAATTGATGTAGCAATACCTGCCGCATTAAAGACCTTTTAGTTGCGCAATAAAAAGATCATACTTTGAGTGCACGACGTCATAATTTTTGAACTGCTTAACTGTTAGTGGAGGTATTGTTATGAGATGTAGAAACACGCCTACCAACCTTCGTTTACGTCGCGCAACTCCCTCTTGGAGTTGCTATTTTTTCCGTCAGTGTATTTCACGGATTTTACAGCCTTCAGTGTGCAGTAGGCTGGAAATTCTCCAGCTTGGCCACGTATTTCGAGCGTTCTTCTGAACATCTGTTGCCTTCCGTCTGTGGGTCTGTGATGGTAACACTTTAAGGGTAGCATTCATCTCACGCTAGGTGAGGAGAGCCCTACGTCATAGTGACGTAGGCACGCGTCATCATGAGTTTCGCGAGTTGTCCTATCGACTGTTATGTGCATTCTGTATATATCGACTGTGGTGTGCGTCTTGAATATGCATTGTTATTTGTTTATGTGCTTTCATTGTCCTATTGTCCGGTGTTGCTAGCGTGTACGTCGTTCTGAACATGGGCTCTAACGGAGATGAGAGAACTTTCGAGCAGATCCATGAAGATAGTCTGAAAGATTTCACTATCTTTCTTAGTTGATTTACAACACGAAGGCAAAATTAAATGGAACTAGATGGTTTAATGTTTCTAGCAACATTCGGAATTATCTTCAGAACCACTTCAATTTCTCAGTTTAACGTTTCTGCCGACATGAATTATGTACAATTCATTGGATTTTATAAAAATACGAAACACTTCAATTTCTTCCTATATCACGTTTTTATCCACATGATTTATTCAATATTAATCGGAATGAAAACATGACTAGACACCTTTTTAACTTTCGTTATGGTTATGTTTCCTTCTTTCAGATATTCGTTACGTTCACGAAACACACAATAACATCCCACATTCTTAGGATTGCAGCTTAATAATTAATTGCTTCACTTTTCTGTCCACACGATTTATGCACGATTCATCGGATTTAAAAAGAATGACAAGCTTTTTTTAAAATTTCGTTATGGCTCCTTCTCTCAGACATTAATTATGTTCATGAAATACACAATAACATCGCAAATTGTTGGGATTACATTTAACAATTCATTCAGCTGGGATGAGCATATCACACAACTCCTGCCACTTCGTTTGTATACATTTAGCTTTGACGTTCTCTGTACAACTGCAAAGATCGATATACGTACTCATTTAGTCGATTTAGGTTATTTACGTCACGATGACGTAGGTTACGTCATTATGACGTAGGGTTCTCCTCACCTAGCGTGAGATGAGTGCTACCCACACTTTAGCGACGTTGTTGCCAGACGCTGCGTTATGACCACAGCTGGACAGGTCGGCAGCTGTGACAGAGAGGCGCCCACGGCGTTGCAGGCCTCTGGGGAATCCCCGCACGTCTGCTGCCAGTGACAGGCGGTGGCGGGGTCGGGGGCGGCGGCTGGCGCACAATGAGGTCGCGCGGCGGGCTGGTCTGCCGCCGCCACCAGCCGCCCCCGCATTTGATTACGCCCCCTGTCTCTCCCTGCTCTACGGCCCTCTCACTGCTACCCTCCCCGCTCCCTCTCGCTCGCTCTCACTCGCTCTACCTGCCCTGCGCTGTCAGTCCCCATATCCGGAATATATCTAACGAGGCGGCAAACTAGATTTCGGCGGAATCGACTGCCGCGCGGTGGAAGAGGGAGGGGAGGGGTGTTGGCTTCCGGCCGTGTTTTCCTCTTCGCTCTTTTTTTCCGGGCACTGAATGGACTGCCAGCCAGCAGAGCGGGGGCGGACTTGGGTAAATTCAGACAGCGGCCGGTGGGCCGTGTTTGGCGAGGCCCGCCGCCCCAGAACAAATGGAGCAATTAGCGAGCGCTCGGCGGTCCGCAGTTGTGCCGAGGTCTCAAAGCCGTCTGTCTCTCTCTCTCTCTCTCTCTCTCTCTCTCTCTTTCTCTCTCTCTCTCTCTCTCTCTCCCTCCCTCCCTCTCTCTCCCTCGCTGTGGGAACGCTACGCCACACCGTGCCACATGAAACTCGTTACAAACGCCTGCTGAGCGACTTCTGCGTCACAGTTACTGACGGAGAGCGTGTTTATGGGTATGTGAGAGCTAATCGGACGTACGTATTACCTAGGGCTGCACACGGAACATGAAATTTCATTTATAAGTGGGCAGGGTGGAATGCCTCGAACTCAGACACACGTTCCGTCGGTGGTAATGATTTACGATAAGTGCAAAAATAAATAAATAAATAAAATAAAATAAAAAGTAGGAACTCTTGCACACATTATCTCAGCTGGCCGATCCCTGTATTAGTCGACGTCATTTTAATTTCACTTGGGAGAGTGGGCGTTTCGATCGGCTTACAGTGATTTTTATCGTGATATTTCACGAGAACACGCTGAACCACTTGATAGTATACGCACAACTGTCTTGAAATCTTTCACAATGTGATCCCCTTTCCTTAGTCACCAGAAGCGCCCACACGATTGTTTTAGAGGAGGGGGCAAGATCTAGGGATGTGGAGTACTTTGGAAGTCGAATGGCGACTTGTAAGTAGCCATAAAAAAGTTCCAGTTCCGAGCCTGTTAAAAACCTACGTAAATAATTTTCTCGGAAGAAAAATACCTGACTGCTCTATTGTTTTTTTTTTTTTTCCTTTCCCTACGAGCTGTGGGGGAGGACGGGGACAGATCGGAGCCACACCTTACCTCCGGGTGTGGGCGCCCTTGTTAGACACCACTGTACTTGTTGCAAGTAGGCTGTTTAGGTTTTTATGTTGGTAACGTCACGTAGCGCTCTGTATGAAAATCACTGGCTGTGCTGTGTGCAGTCTGTGGCTGGTTGGCATTGTTGGAATATTTGCTATTGTAGTGTTGGGCAGTTAGATGTGAACAGCGCGTAGCGTTGCGCTGTTGGAGGTGAGCTGAGATGGCGCAGTTTTGAGAGTGGATGATCTCGACGTATGTCCATCAGAAAGAGTAAATTTGTAAGACTGTATGTCATCAACTGATATATATATATATATTATGACTTTTGAACACTATTAAGGTAAATACATTGTTTGTTCTCTATCAAAATCTTTCATTTGCTGAGTATGCCTATCAGTAGTTAGTGCCTTCGGTAGTTAGAATCTTTTATTTAGCTGGCAGTATTGGCGCTCACTCTATTGCAGTAGTTCGAGTAACGAAGATTTTTGTGAGGTAAGTGATTCATGAACGTTATAGGTTATTGTTAGTCAGGGCCATTCTTTTGTAGGGGTTTTTGAAAGTCAGATTGCGTTGCGCTAAAAATATTGTGTGTCAGTTTAGTGTTGATCAGAATAAGTAAAGAGAGAAATGTCTGAGTACGTTCAGTTTTGCTCAGCTGCTTGAAAATCAAATAACGTAAGGGGTTTACCAGCACAGTAATTCATTAATTTTTCTAATTGGATGTTACATTGTTTTCTGCAACGTCACGGCGTGTTTCCGGTAAAGGCCATGAGAGACCAAGTACAGTAATATCGTGATCGAGTAGTACGTGAATACAAAGCTATTCACAGCGATTCACAAGTATCGATGAATCCAAGACAGCAGTCCGACGGTGGTTCCATAGCCAGACGAATTCTACCGCATGGGCATCTCAAATTTAGTGCTGCGATGGGGAAAATGTCTGAATCGATGTGGGAACCATGTGGAAAAATAATGTAAGGTGCGTAGAATAGGATGTATCTTTGTAGTTACCTGTATGTACCTTGCTTTGGGTAGTAAAAAATAGAGCAAAGACTTTCTGATTGGCCCTGGCACTTTGCTAAGAGCATTCTAAGTGCCATTCGAGTAAACTGATTGGTTCTAAGTCTCAATAACGAAGTATTTACAAGTTAATTCTTGCAAAGTAGAAAACTGCAACCAGCCACTGTTAATAATGCTATTTATTTACATAAGTAGCGTCGTTACCGGTGTCGACCGGACAAGTTCATCTTGACACCACTGTTCACTTTATATTACCTTTGCTGTTGCTAACATTAGTTGTTCGCTTTTGTTTTTCGAAAACCTACGCTCACTTTTTTTTCCGCCTTACAGAAAGCTGGCCTCAAGTGTAGTCTCAAGAAATGTCAGTTTTTTCAACATTCACCCGACTACTTGATTATCATTATTAACAAAAAAGGATACTTCCGATCAAACGTCTTGTAAAGGCTATAGACTACAAGCTCCCCCCTGGAACTTAAAAGAACTATCTTTCGTGGACATGGTGAACCACTACGGAAAGTTTATAGAAAAAGTAGTGCAGACTGCGCAACGCCTCAATGCCCTGAGAAAGAAGAGGGCTGGGTTCGTTGGTCTGAGACAAGCGACAATGCGTTCTGCACTGTCAAAGGTGCCTTGTAAAGGGTACCAAGGATACTTTGTTTGCTGTACTACTCCTCGATTAAATCTTTCATTCACGCCCTAGGCGATTTATAGCGTGGGCATCAGCGCCATCCTGTTACACTGTAAAACGGATGGGTCAGAAAACTCCATAGCTTTAATTACTTTTGAATACATTATGGGAGTGAACAGTGATCAATGTTGTTACAAATATTTACTATCAAAAAAATGGTTCTGAGCACTATGGGACTTAACATCTGTGGTCATCAGTCCCCTAGAACTTAGAACTACTTAAACCTAACTAACCTAAGGACATCACACACATCCATCCACGAGGCAGGATTCGAACCGGCGACCGTAGCAGTCGCGCGGTTCCGGACTGCGCGCCTAGAACCGCGAGACCACCGCGGCCGGCAATATTTAGTATCAAAAACAGTCTTGATCACAAATTATTTATTACGGTGACCGGTTTCGACCACTACTGTGGTCATCTTCAGACCAATGAGTAAGAACCTCCTCCTTTTTTTTTTCTTTTGTTAGCAACTGGTTTTGGCCCTTTTCTCAGACCATCTTCAGGCTTTTCACCACCATTATGGCTGATGGTGCTGGCAGACGGATCGAGATCCTAAAAGTACGGTTGTCACTGCTTATTTGATTTTTAGCATTTTATACCGATCGCTGTGCTCCAGTTACAGAATGCTTTCTAAAATCGTAAACCCCTCAATAAAGTCAACCAATTGCGTAGTCGGTTTTAGGCCTACGAACCATGGTTTCTCCGTTGCTAGGGCATAGTTACTTGTCTCAGATTCGTTTCGACCATCGCGCTTACGAAACCGCTGTCAGTTATATCTACGTAGTACTTCTCAATAATGGAAATGTCGTGGCTTTACTGTCAGTCACGAGTAAAAATTTCACTCGATGTGATGAAAGATAAAGCAGCACCGCCAAAAATAGATACAGCCTGTCCACTCACTCTATTTGTTAGGAAAACTGTTCGAAATTTCCTTTTACCAGTGAGATTAAAACACGAGACACCTCTTTAATTTTTGGCTATGACTCCATCATCAGGTTTTATTATCTTTGCACCTGATATTGGCCTAACAGCCGAAAACCAGAGAGTTGAGTAATGAATGTTGGAGAACTGCACACAAATGTTGCGTGTTTTTCATTCATAACGTGTAAAATATTGTATCATGAACCAACGGAACAGTCACTTAACGCTGTTGAAAAATTATTAGAGGGCTTGAAAAATTATTAGAGGGCTTTTTGTGAAAAATGCAAGTGTGAATCCTCATAAAGATATTAAGTTCATTTAAATCAATAGAAAGCCCGTCAACGTGAGTGAGATGTCGCCACGACCGAAAGTTCCCTTGTAATCTTTCCTTTCTCTGCTCCGTTTTCACAGCTTCAGCCACATCCGCTCGAGCCTCCTGTAACACAGTTCGGTCGCCCCGTCTCCTCTGGCAGTAGTCTGTCGAGTGTTTCCAGTGCCGCGTCGATCCCACGCGGCTACACAGCCGACCGTAACGAGGACGGCCGGCTCTCGCTCCGCCGGAATTCGGTTGGCGGCGCTGGCAGCGGCTCGACAATACCCAATCAGGAGCCAGCGGCGGTGCTCTGTCACAATGCGGGTATCCCTCGGCGCCCGATCCCCCTCGCATGGCTGCCACCCACGCCACATACACAGCGCTTTATTCCTCGCACAGCCACACAGTCCAAACCAATATGGGAGGCTTTCATCTCAAGATCTGCGGAAACAGCTTCAGAAATCTTGGGCGGTGGGCGGCAGGATATTGAATGACAGCTCTGGAAGCCCACCCACAGCTTTGAGCTTCTCTCTCTCCCCTCCATGCCTCCCAGTGACCAGATGCTGTTCCACCTCCTCTTAGATCGCGTACTCCTGCTGAATAAATATATTTCTTTCCCTTTGCATTACAAACCCTAACTTGTCACACACAACAAGGTGGATTTATTCGTTTCTACAAGTAACCTATTACCATTTTATCTCACATATATACTTACTATTAAGTGGAACGAAGCCAAAATAACTTCATCACTGAAATAACGGCTTTATTGCCTTATGTTATTATTTTTTATTGAAACATATAGACTGGTAGTTGTACTTCGACAGAATCATGTCGTCTTTACATGACTAAATTAGTGCATATGCGAGCCTGGTTTTTGTAAGTAAGTACCGCTTTTAAATATGGCCACTGCAACACTGCATTTCGTAGCTTCCGCTTATATACTGAGTACCAGCATCCATTGGCCACCCACAGAATCCGTAATACAAGCATTCGGACGCGTTTAAGTTTGTTTCTGTTTATTTGAAATACTTCAGTTAATTGAAAATCCTGCCTACTGTGAATATGTGCAGCAATTTGTTTTCCGTGTGCAAAAGAAGTAAAAGCGGTTGAAATTTATCGACAGATACTAAAGACGTTACGGAGAAAATACTGTAAGTTATTAAATGGCAATCGAATGGATTTAATGACTGCCATACTAATGTGTAAGATTAAGTACTAAGTAGATGACCTACTTAGGATTTAATATGGTGTGATTGGGGACCCCTAACAGCTACTACTATTATACTGTTGCTGTATGGGAGCCATATCCACAACCGTTGGGACGTCGAGCGGATGGCCTATTAGTTAACTGCAACCAGTTACCTACCAGCGCGTCAGTACGAAACGTCTACAGTAAATTTGCAGTCGCACAGTCGAGAAAGCTGACTGCGCACAACATAGTTTCTTTTTCCGGAGCTTTGGCCCCTATACTAGTTATTTATCCCTCAGTCCAGAAACTATTATTTGCGTTATATTCCTTAACCACTTCTCATAGCTCCAATAGCTCATACGGACCGACAGTATTCATGATCACCAAATTTGCCACTGCTATGTCGTAAGTCAAATGCCCTGCGAGCTTAAGACGTAGCCTGCTCTAGGCAAGTGACTGAATTCACACGACGGAGACGGGGCTAATAGTTGTGCTGCCGCATAGTCGCCGAATGGGACAGTTGTTACCATACAGAAGTAACACGGTACTCACAGTGGGGAATGTGAACAGCTGGACAGGCTCTCGTGAATGGTTTTCATTGCTTGCCAGACTGGATGTCGAAATTCATTTCAGTCGCATGTAACGCTTAACGTGTGAGATATCCGAACATCAGTTGCAGACTGACTCCTTGTTACCTCCTCCAACCATTCTCTTACACTCCACACCAATTAAAAGGCTATTCTTGTAATCTCTGCAAGAACCCCAACCTATTACTTAGGATTATAAAAAAGTATTTTTTTTCATTTCTGTTCTATCTTTCTCTGGAATTGGTAGTGCTCCTTTCCCCACGAAGTCTGTGTTATGTTATTTCATTCAACAGCGTACATCATCTGACATTTCTGAAATTTGGTGGGGATGTAATTTTCATAATCACAGACGATATCATGGTCTAAAAATACAAGCTGTGACCACAGTTACGTAAATTTTCAATGACAACTACCGTGGAATGTAAATAATGCTTCGTTTATAATGTCATTCTTGCGTGCGCAATTCTGCATACGACACATGTAGTCCTTAGTGTAAGTTAGTTTAAGTTGGATTAAGTAGTGTGTAGCCTTAGGTACCGATGACCTTCCATAGGAATTTACCACAAATTTCTAAAAGTCTCAACACTGGGCTAAGTGTAATCACGATAAAAAAACTATGATCTATTGATTGTCCTTATAGGTTTTATAAGAGAAGAGGGCAGCACGAATCTCTGTGAATCACAGCAATCTGTGTATCCCTCCCGGAATACGTAGTTTATCTATTCACCCATTTCGTTTCTCATACACAACATGATTTTTTTTAAATTTATTGGATTTTGGGTCGTGCTCATACAGCCATCTCAACAGAGGATACGACGATACGAACGTAAAGACAACTCAACAGCCAAACCAAAAGGGGAGAAAATCTCCGACCCGCCGTAGAATCTGCCCGGGACCCTTTTGTTAGCAACTCGCTGCACAGATTGTGCAGCTACCGAGGCGGACAGACACCATGATGTTCCATTCAAAGAACAGCGGCCGGACCTTGTCTGCCCTTCATTCATCAACCACGCTGTAGCGAGACTCTCGCTGTAACTCCTATGGCGTCACGAGCAGGGACTCAGCGTGCTGCGAGAAGTAAAGCACAATTCGACTTTCTCTAAAAAGAAACTTTGAAATTTTTAACGAAATATATTATCTGAACGTAAAGTAAACTCTGTTGTAAAATTGTATTTCCTACTATAAGTACATCTTTTCAGAATTTGTGGTTATTCAATCTGTATAGTTGACTTAAAGAGGAGTAATCTGACTTGCGAACTTCTCACTGATGCAGCTATGAGCTGGTTTATTTTTCATTTATTTATCCAGACTGCTTTGGTGGACGGGAGTGCAACCTGCTTATGTAACTATGACTAACAGCAGTAATTCTGTATTTAGCGTACAGATTCCTCACTCAGCCCATATACTGAGATAACATAAGTCATGGAATATCTCCTAATATCGCGTCTGACCTCCCTTGGCCCGGCGTAGTGCAGGATCTTGTGCACGAACTGATCTCTTGATTATGTCCCACAAATTTTTCAAGGGATTCATGTGGGGCAATCTGGATAGCCAAATTATTCGCTCGAACTGTCCAGAATGTTCTTCAAACCTATCGCAAACAACTGTGGCTCAGTGAAATGGCGCATTGTCATCCATAAAAATTCCATCGTAATGGTCTCCACGTAGCCGAACAGAATCATCTCCTGTCAATGATAGGCTCAGCTGGACCGGAGGACCCAGTCCGTTCCGTGTGAATACACCCACACCATTAAGGAACTACCACCAGCTTGACAGTGCCTCGTTGAGATCTTGGGTTCATCGCTACATGCGGTCTGTGCCACACTCCAACTCTACCATTAGCTCTTACCAACTGAAATCTGGACTCATTTGACCAGGCCATGGTTTTGGAGTGGTCGGGTCCAACCGATTCTGCCACGAGCCCAAGCGATGTCGTGCTGTCAGCAACGGCTCTCGCGTCGCTAGTCTGGTGTCACGGCCCGTTAATGCTAAATTTCGCCGCATTGTTCCAACTCATACTTTCGTCGTACGGCACACACTGATCTCTGCAGTGTTGCTTGTCTATTAGCCCTGACTAACGCTACGCAAACGCCGCTGCTCTCGAGCATTAAGTGAAGGCCGTCCCACAGTGTTGTCCATGGTGAGAGATAATGCTGGAAATTTGGTATTACTGGCACACTCTGCACTTAAAAACCTAAAGATTTTGGAAACTGAATGTAGCATGCGTCTAGCTCCAGCTACCAATCCCAGTTCAAAGTTTATTAATTCCTGTCGTACAGCCATAATCAAGTCGGAAATCTTTCCACATGAATCGCCTGAGTACAAATGACCACTCCGCTAATACACTGCCCTTTTATGCCTTGTGTGCGCGATACTACGGCCGTCTGTATATGTGCATAGCGCTCTCCCATGACTTTTGTCGCCTCAAAGTATGTTGAAAAATAGCCACTATACAAAACTGAATTGACTGTGTTATTCTGAATCACGATGCAAAGTTCCTTTGGACAAGCATGAGGTGACAAAAGTCATGGGATAGCAATATGCAGTTGTACAGATGGCGTACACGTACACAAGGCATAAACAGCAGTGCATAGGCGAAACTGTCATTTGTGCTTAGGTGATTCATATGAAAAGATTCCCGACGTGGTTATGGCTGCACAACGGGAGTTAACATACTGTCACCACGGGATGAAAGTTAGAACTAGACACATGGGTCGGGCCGGCCGGAGTGGCCGAGCGGTTCTAGGCGCTACAGTCTGGAACCGCGCGACCGCTACGGTCGCAGGTTCGAATCCTGCATCGGGCATGGATGTGTGTGATGTCCTTAGGTTAGTTAGTTTTAAGTAGTTCTAAGTTCTACGGGAATGATGACCTCAGAAGTAAAGTTCCATAGTGCTCAGAGGCATTTCAACCAGACACATGGGTCATTCCGTTTCGGAAACCTTTAGGGAATCAAATATTCTGAGATCCATAGTGTCTAGAGTGCGCCGAGAATAGCAAAATTCAGGCATTACCTCACACCACAGACAATGCAGTTGTCGACGGCCTTCACTTACCGACTGAGAGGAGCGTCGTTTGCATACAGTTGTCAGTGCTCACAGACAAGCAACACGGCGTCACATAATCGCAGGAATCAATGTGAGACGTACGACGAACGCGTCCGTTAGAACAGTGCGCCGAAATATGGCATTAACGGGCTATGACAGCAGACAACCTACGGTAGTGCCCTTGCTGACAGCGCGACATCGCGTGTGGCGCCTCTCCTGGCCTCGTGACCATATCGGTTGGACTCCAGAAGACTGGAAAACCGTAGCCTCGATAGATGAGTTCCGATTTCAGTCTATAACACCTGATGGTAGGGTTCGAGTGTGACGCAAACCTCACGAAGCGATGGACCCAAGTTGTTAACAAGCCACTGTGGTGGCCGCATAATGGTCTGGGCTGTGTTATGAGTGGAACGGATAGAGACCTCTAGTCCAACTGAACCGATAATGTTCGGTCATGGGGAGACCGTTTGCAGCAAATCGATTGAAATCTTATGGACGAAATGGGCCATGTCACCGGGCCACAACTGTTCGCGACTGGTTTGAATAACATTTCGGAGAGTTCGAGCGAATGATATGGCTACTCAAATCGCGCCACATGAACCCCATTTATCATTTTTGTGGCATAAGAGAGGTCAGTCCATGCACAAAATCCCACACCGGCAACACTTTCGCAATTATGGACAGCTATAGAGGTGGCATGGCGCAATATTTTTGCAAGGGACTTTGTAACGCATTACTTACTACCTTTACGACATTTCTCATCGAGCCGTATACGTTATCTCGCATTTCTAGCTGCTTCTCTCACACAAACAACGATAAAAATTCAGAAATTCGGGGTCGCCACCAGCCCAAGCCCTTCCTAACCATCTAGAAAAAAAAAACGGAGCTGGAAAATTATTAGTTTAATTACTTTAATAGTTTAATTACAAGTATGCAAATTTCTGTAAGTAGCCAGATGAATAGCACTCCATGTCGTGCATGAAGCAACTTGATTAAGTCAGGAGCCGGCCGGGGTGGCCGTGCGGTTCTAGGCGCTGCAGTCTGGAACCGCGTGACTGCTACGGTCGCAGGTTCGAATCCTGCCTCGGGCATTGATGTGTGTGATGTCCTTAGGTTAGTTAGGTTTAAGTAGTTCTAAGTCTAGGGGACTGATGACATTAGAAGTTAAGTCCCATAGTGCTCAGAGCCATTATCTCAGGATTGGAAAACGGAGTATGTGGGTAAGATCAACACCACAGAATTTATCTTTCACGTAGATTATTTATTGTATCTAAGTATTTGGTTGCACATCCTAACTACACATAACTGGTGCCTGACTAGAAATATTTAAGTAAGAATTACGTGAGAATATGACAGAGCACAATTTAATTACAGCAAGGAGAGACACAGGAAACGGGGGTGGGAGACAATGATACTGTCATCTCCTTTGCATTCATACCATAAAAATATCTCAGTGAGATTCGCATTACGATTCTACGCAAGCGCTATTCTGGACAGAGGTTTAACCAATGCACGAGGTTGTGCGATAATTATTCAACATACTAACTGCGTCTGCTGCTTGTAAACGGCCTAACTTGAGCACGTGGTATATTCTGAATCAAACTGTTGTGCTGCTTTGTAGCAAGCGCACGAAAGAACAGATATTCTTGCAGAAATTATAGATCATTAAACAAGCAAAGTGTTAAAATAAAGCCTATTGTGGTGCCGTGGTGGACCAGAAGGGTCATTGATTACCAAACACGTTGCACAAAATCGAAACAAAGAGACAAAAGCAACTTCTAGAAAATATAAGATTAAAAATCATTAAAAATCATACTCGCTTCGACACAGTATTACACTCACATACAGTTGAAGTGATCGTAGCCAGCTTTTCCTAATCAGATTTACCGTTTGAAATTCTACATCATCGTTGTTCAAAATGCATAAAGTAACTTCCACACTTTTAACTCAACCACCCAAAAATCGTGTATTTAAAACAATATAATTATGGTACATACGGAAAAATAACTCGCTTCAGTTAAGCTGAATTTCTTAAGTATTTCAACAGTTAAACATAACGAATTCCTAACTCAACCTGCTTCCTATCACCTGAAAACCCCCTTAAGAGCTACGATACGTACCCACCAAGCGTTCACCGAAGAGTGCCGCTTTCTCTTTCGAGATTACCTAGCTCCCCGTGCAGCGGAAGCTACCAGATGGGTAGCCATCCGTCACCAACCTCACACACAAAAACAGCCTTCGACTAAGATGGGTAAACCTCTCTGTTCAGGTATTGGAAACGTAAGTTGGTCAACCTGTGCTCTCCTTTGAACGAGAAGCAACATAGTCTGCTCACAGCAGACGATGACCAACTCAGCGTTCCCCACAAAAAAAAACCGAAATCCCACATTAAAACACCCATATAATATTCAATAGGCCTTATTTGAGTGCTCAGTCTTTGTGGAAGAGTTCATGAATTGAGCAAAAATCAGGTAGTAAAGTGAATAAGTTGTACCGAATTCGACAAGCGTCTTATGAAACGACTTCACCGATACGTTTCTACTTCCAACGACTTGTTGAGTCCATGCACGGTAAGTTGGTGCACTAGGCCGGGCAAAAGGAGGTCAAACACGATACTGGGGGTATTCCATGACTGTTGTCACGTCAGTATAATAGAGTTCTTTCAGTGTATGGCGCACCGACCAAGTTGTCCCTCTCTTGAGTTTGTACGCGGGAAACGAGTGTTACTGAGACTCTGCAAGGCCTCGAATTTCTGTAAGTTTCCCGCCTTATTCGTTTCGAAACGCATTTGTGGGAGGAAATCATACGCTGCCTGACCCGTAACATATGCTCTCGGAACTTTAACAGTAATTGTCTTCGTGATGCTCAATGTCTCTCTTGAAGCTTCTACCACTGGGGCACCATCGTAATGCTCTCAGCTTACTTAACTAGCCGCACGTGATACGAGAGCTATCCAGAAAGTAACAAACGATTGCAAACGACGCCCGTCGCCGATCGCCCGTCACCACGAACACAGTTGTGTCAGTTTGTTTTTCCCCTGTCTCACGAGGAACCCCTCGAGTGCAAGGTCGCAAGATCAACCTTCCGGAAAGTGTTGTGTTAAATGGCTCTGAGCACTATGGGACTCAACTGCTATGGTCATTAGTCCTCTAGAACTTAGAACTACTTAAACCTAACTAACCTAAGGACATCACACACACCCATGTCCGAGGCAGGTTCAAATGGTTCAAATGGCTCTGAGCACTATGGGACTTAACATCTGTGGTCATCAGTCCCCTAGAACTTAGAACTACTTAAACCTAACTAACCTAAGGACATCACACACACCCATGCCCGAGGCAGGATTCGAACCTGCGACCGTAGCAGCAGCGCGGCTCCGGACTGGAGCGCCTAGAACCGCACGGCCACCGCGGCAGGCTGTTGTGTTAACAGTTACGGCAGGAAAAGTACTAACTGCTAATGACTCACCATGTGCATCAGGGTAGCGGCAGAAGATGAGCACCAGGGAGGTGCAGAGATCAACCTTCTGTGGGACGTGTGTATTATACTTCACGAAATGGACATCGTCGACATTGAAGAAATGTTCAAAACAACATTGCACTATGAATACTGAATGAAAAATGGTGAGCCACGGTGAATACAAAGTTTCGCATCATGAAGATCTAAGGCGAACTCCGCGGGAGTTACAAGCAGTGGAGGACGTTCAGCTAGGTATCCACGTTTAAAGAAAGTTTATAGAATCGTATTGGTGTAACGGGGTGATAACAACTGATGGAATGTGGTGGCATACAATCGAATGCGGAAGTCTGTCGTGCAGCTTATCGAGAAACTGGCTATGCTTTAAGGCGCAGCTGCAGATAGCGCGATTATATGTTTTATAGGCACGGAAAAAACAAGCAATTAGGGTTCCAAGTGGTGTGAAGTGCAATGTCACACACTTTTCAACAGGAATAGTATTGTTGCGGCCACATGTAGTAAGCGTTCCTTCACGCAGTGGAGAATGGCAAAACAGAGGCAGCCGGCGATCGAGGCGTTGCGAAGTAAGTGCGGCACAGATAGCCTTGCTGACAGTTGCAGTCTACCAACAAGCTGAAGCAAGTACGCACACAGATCGAGCGCCGTGCGAAGCCTGGAGAGTTCTGAGTAAGGGAAGTGAGGCCAGCACATTAAGTTACGCTGCAATATACTGTGGGAGTAATAATAAAAACCTGCCACCGAGGGTAAAATACTTCCTCCTGCCGGATATAAATAGTGGAGCGCAGGCAACAACTGACTGAAGCCATTAGGAAGCAGTTCGGATCTGAGGACGGACGTGGTCCGTGTCCGAATGTTCAATCTTCGTAGGTGACGATTCCGGAAGTCTGTTCCAGCTCGCGGGAGTCGTCCGTTCGCCGCCAGATGTCAACTTCAGCTCTGGGGGTCGGCCCGAGTTCGGTCGGCACCATGGCTGACTAACTACAGCGAGAACTTCCAGGAGGACCGGCCGCAGCGCGGTCTCGGTCACAGGCGCCGCCGGGGACTGACGCCCGGACTTCACAGCAACCCAGCCCCACAGAGCGTGGTCCGTCCATGACGGGGCCTCGCGGACATCGCGACTGATGGCTTCCCAGCCTATGGTGCAGCAGGCGTCGACAGCTGGCCCCACGGCGTGTGGACGAGTTCATCTCAACCACAGGGCATCCTGGCTTCAGCGGAGCAGTGGTGGCCTGAGGCTCCCGAATGCGGTCAGCGGCGCGCATTGCGCGCATTGTCGGAGAATCTACACAGCAGCAGCCAGGCGGAGGGATCAGCAGGGCTGGGCAGCGACGACGAGGGAGAAATTGTAAAGAAAGTTCAATAAATAATTGTAAAACTCCACGCCGTCTCAGTCTTTGACACAGCCACTGTGTCTGCTGCTAACAAGTAGCAAACGGCCGTAACAAGTAGCGAGAAGGCGTAACAAGTGGCCATCTGTCGTAACAGTATGCTCTAAAGGAGGATAATTTTTATGCGTAGACCAGAAACCAAACAAAAGCAAATTATTTTTCCCAATTATTGTCCAAAAGCAGTGCTCATACCATAGTTGTAGTTCTTTTACCCCATTTCTCGACTCTTGCTTGCTGTAACGTAAATATTCCCTACAGCTCTTGCAAGATCATGTACACGAGAAAGAGTAGCATGAGGCAGAACATCTCCAATCTCTCGCAGCACAATAAATTTTTCCAGCCAATTTACCGTCCAGATTAACAGACGGCACAATTGTATAAGGATGCGTTAAGACACTGATGTTAGTTGATACTGATGCAACTCTCTTGGTACCTCTAATTTACGAGGTTCCTTTCGTATGCGTTTTCTCTTCAAACCCCGAATGGTCGGAGTTGTAAACAAATTCCTTACTGAACGATGGGAGAAGTTTGTTTATCTCATCTACAAATGTTCGGGCCGATTCCGCAGTTTGCTGTGCACCGCCAAGTTGACGCTTTGTTTGAAATTTCGTTATCACGTCTTTCAGTCCTGCAGCACTGAAGTTATGCTACCATCCACTGCTTCCCTTGAAATAAATGCAATCTGTGTCGCACGTAATTTGATGTACATAATGTAATAGGTCACTATCATGCACATACTGTAAATTGCATCGAGCATCTTTGAAACGCGCAAACACCACTTTTTATAACATGTACTCCTTGTACTTCCTTGAATATCCGTAATTTTTCTTTTGCACAACACAGTCATATTGCTGCGGACTTATTTGACGTCTGTTCTTTTTTTTTACCATGCTGCGGATGATCTTCCATGTAAGTAATTATGTTTAGTTCCAGCTCCTTGGACAACCACTGTCCTTTATTACGTTTCACTGGAGACGACGTTTGTGGCTCGCTGTCCGACAAGGATGATGAACTATACGACTCGTCACCTTTTCAGCAGCAGTTTCACTTGTTAAGTGCGTATCGTCATCATTGTACTCCTCATGTACACTGTCTGCACAGTCGAGCATACACGACACCACACACTCCACTGACTCATCTTGCAGAAATGCTAATGTTTCATCTGCCACTTCTTTCTCACTCTGCGACATTGCTTGGTTTCCTTTCTGACAAAATGTCAGATTGGGCAACTGTTGTTGTAGGTATAATGCAATGTTTACTTTGTTTTTCGTTGCCATTGCTCTGCTTTGTATCAACACCACTAGCTCTGTAGCACTGTTGTGAGCTACTAGTCGACTAAGCAGCTCAACTACGCCCCGTAGCCTCGTGTTGTGCTCACCACTGGATACCTCCAGTCGCGTCCGCAGTTGCCTTTAGCAGTCAGTATTGTGGTTGCAAGGCAGACAGTATGTGTGGCTTCGAAACATCATTGGCCTTTTGCGACCAAGCGCTCAAAGGGTTCCTTGTCACAGAGAGCAGAGGTTTGTTGTCGAGTGGTCACGTCCTTTTGCGCTGTAACCTTTCGAAATGGCGGCACCCAAGTGCCAATTTTCAGAATGCACGAAATGTTCGGCGTATCGAAATTTATAGGCAAATAAAAATGTTTATGTAGTAGTGCGATGAACAGGTCTTCAGTGAAGAAATGGTGCGTTATTTTTAATCAAGTAAGAGCCGGTCTGCACGACGAAGACCGGAGTGGGAGGCAATCAGTCATTAAGGATGATTTGAAGCCAAAATTGAAGACAAAATTCGGGAAAACCAGTTTCACTTTGAGCAGTTTACATCAATTTTTTCTACGAATTTCACGATCGCTCCTATATGAAATAGTGGCAGAACATTTGGTTATTAAAAAAAATGTATGTGAGCCATGGCGGCTCTAATATTAGTGGCATGGCTTTCCAGTGGCGTCACCAACTACTTAGGTTGCCAATATCTATTCGATCATGTGTCGCTAGCTAAGGTCTTCGGTCGAGGTGAGTGTGTTGTTGGCTTGGCGGTGCCTGGAGAAGTCAGTTGGCTGAGAGGCACGTGGCTGGCAAGTTGTGGTTTTTGTGGCACTCCCGACTGCCCAGCGCGCGTCTCGATGACTTCGCCTGGTTAAATCGGTCGGCGGGAAGCCTGGCCGGCTCGCTTAAGAATTGGTAAGGACGGGCGGCTCGAAGACAGACGGATGTCGCGTCCAACTTGGTCGACAAGTCTGCAACCTGGTCGACAAGTTCCCGGCTTACCCTGCAACTTACGGTTTACAGCACCTCGATGATCTCCTGTGTAGGTTGGAGCCAATAACGCTCTGGCTGGAATCCTGCAAGTCGTGGGTCCTTCGCACCTAAGTCGAGTTAAGTGTTGTTGTCTTATTTTGACTACTTGATATTGTAAGGCCATGCCTCTGTTATATGGAATTGGACCTGATATGCACTGAAGAGCCAAAGAAACTGGTACACCCGCCTAGATTCGTGTAGGGCTCCCGCGAGCACGCAGAAATGCCGTAACACGATGTGGCATGGACTCGACTAATGTCTGAAGTAGTGCTGGAGGAAATTAACATTATGAATCCAGCTGGGCTGTCCATAAATCCGTAAGAGTACGAGGGGGTGGAGATCTCTTCTGAACAGCACGTTGCAAGCCATCCCAGATATGCTCAATAATGTTCATGTCTGGGGAGTTTGGTGGCCAGCGGAAGTATTTAAACTCGTAAGAGTGTTCCTGGAGCCCCTCTGTAGCAATCCTGGACGTGTGGGGTGTCGCATTGTCCTGCTGGAATTGCCCCAGTCCTTCGGAATGCACAATGGACATGAATGGATGCAGGTGATCAGACAGGATGCTTACTTACGTGTCACCTGTCAGAGTCATATCTAGAGGTATCAAGGGTCCATAGCACTCCAACTCCACACGCCCCACACCATTACAGAGTCTCCACCATCTTGAACAGTCCCCTGCCCTCATGCAGGGTCCATGGATCCATGAGGTTGTCTCCATACCCGTACACGTCCATCGGCTCGATACAATTTGAAACGAGACTAGTCCGACTAGACAACATGTTTCCAGTCATCAACAGTCCAATGTTGATGTTGACGGGCCCAGGCGAAGCGTAAAACTTTGTGTCGCGCAGTCATCACACATGAGTGCGCCTTGGGCTCAGAAAGCCCATATCGATGATGTTTCGTTGAATGATTCACACACTGACACTTGTTGATGGCCCAGCGTCGAAATATGCAGCAATTTGCGGTAGGGTTGCGCTTCTGTCACGGTGAACGATTCTTTTCAGTCGTCATTGGTCCCGTTCTTGCAGGATCTTTTTCCGGCCGCAAAGATGTCGGGGATTTCTCATATTCACGGTACACTCGTGAAATGGTCGTACGGGAAAATCCCAACTACATCGCTGCCTGGGAGATGCTGTGTCCCATCAATCGAGCGCCGACTATAACACCACGTTCAAACCCACTTAAATCTTGATAACCTGCCAGTGTAGCAGCAGTAAGCGATCTAACAACTACGCGAGACGCATGTTGTCTTATATAGTGGTCGCCGACCACAGCGCCGTATTCTGCCTGTTTACGTAGCTCTGTATTTGAATACGCATGCCCATACCTGTGTGAAGCTTTATTTGCGCAGATAACTTCCCTTTTCGTGTATGTTGGCGAGGGCAGCTTTGACGGCAAACCACGCATTCTTGCCCCTGAGCCCAGAGCAGAGGCGTGTTTGTTTGTTGGCGCGTTGGTACTCCAGTCGTCTCACTGCGTTATGGTTGACCAGCAGTCTGCCGGTCTTTAGTCGCGTCATGGTGGCTCAAGTTAGGTGAAGTTGATAGTTTCCTGCGTGCGCAGTGGAGTGTTGCCGTTTATGCGAGAACCTGTTGTTAGGTCTGTTTGGTGAATTGAAGGAGTTCAGCAGGTTAAGGCCTGTTTGCCAAGCCCGAGGTTCTTCCTGATATTATCTGTGTAATTGTCTTTCTAAAGTTGGCATTCTTATTGCTACTTCTTAGTGCGTTAAGTTTAAGACTAGTTACTTATCAATATAAACCGCCGAACCTTACCTTGATCCACAGTCATTAGCCTCTACACTTCCTGTGAAATTTGGTTGCTCGCTCTTTGTTGTCTGAGATAGCCGTCTACTGTATTTCTCAGCTTACCACGAATTTAGGACAATTGTAAAGTTATTAAAGGTTGTGTCTAAGTTTCTACTGGTGTGTACCAGTTGAAGTACATTTCAATCGCATGTACTTCAACTTACCTTGAATTTAAGATAATTGTATAGTTATTAGAACTTGTGTCAAACTTTCTCGTGGTGTGTACAAGTTGAAGTACATTTCAGTTGCATGTACTTCAACTTATCGTTAGTTTTGGGCAATTGTATACTTATTAAGGGTTGTTTTTAATGTTGGGTTGCAATGTATGTGTAGGCATTTATGTGTAAGTTTTATACCTTGCCAGTTGCACTGTTTGACGGACTGTGTATTTTATTGCTTAAGGGATTTTATTATTAAGGGTTACGCATTGCTAGGCGGCCTTCCGACAACTACAGTGAGTGGCATGTCTCGTGATCATCCTCGTAATTGCATGAATGTTGTCCGATTATGTAACGGTTACCTAAGGTTGAAATTTGTCAATATAAGCTGTTATTGTACTTAATTTGGCTCATAAAATTGTTTGGTGAGTCTGCTTGCATCCACGCCCAGTTGATGTGACTTTTCTTGTTTTGAGAACTCCGTACTTCCGGTTTTAACATCTGCTCCTAATGGTACAATTGTTAAAGTTTTTTAATGAATTTAGCAATTTAGCTGTTATTGTAATTCATTTGGTTGGTAAAATTGTTGAACCTGCTTGCAACCACCCTCAGTTGATGTAATTCTTCTTGTTTTGGGAACTCAGTACTTCCGATTTTAGTGTCCTGCTGTTGATGGTATGCTTGTTAAAGTTTTCTTATTTTTTTTTGCGAAATTGAGCAATTGTTGGCAAATTTAATGGCTGTTGTTGTAATTCATTTGGTTGCTATAATTGTTTATGGAACTTGCCCACAGCCACTCCTAGTTGGTGTGACTTTTCCAGTTTTTTGGGAACTCTGTACTTCCGATTTTCATGTCCTACTCTTAATGATACAATTGTTAAAGTCGTTTTTTTAAACGATTTGAAGTTGTTTGGTGAGAGCTCTAATTCGTTTATTAAGTTTTTAAATTGTAATGTTAACGTTGTCATTAAGTAATGAAGTCTACTACACGAAACAACAAATGACAACATAGGTGTCGGCCGAGGTGGTCTCGCGGTTTTAGGCGCGCAGTCCGGAACCGTGCGACTGCTACGGTCGCAGGTTCGAATCCTGCCTCGGGCATGGATGTGTGTGATGTCCTTAGGTTAGTTAGGTTTAAGTAGTTCTAAGTTCTAGGGGACTGATGACCACAGCAGTTGAGTCCCATAGTGCTCAGAGCCATTTGAACCATTTTGAACAACATAGGTGGGTCAACCTTCCATGTTTTTCCCTTAAGGTTACTTCAGCGCAATTCTGAGGCATCAGTGTGTTCGGCGGGTGTCTAAGAAACAAACAGATGTCCGTAACGTACAACGGATAGGGACATCCCTTGAATTTTTGCCCGAATGTGACCATTTTGGTAACAAACTACTCGACCGCAATGTGACGGGAGATGAAACTTGCGTTTCGCACAAGACTTTAGAAAATAAGAGTCAGTCTGTGGAGTTGCATCCTTCAAACTCCTACACAAAACCAAGAAATTAAAACCTAATATCAACACCAGGAATGTGATGGTAACAGTTTTTTTTTGGAATAAGAGGATTTGATCCATGTGGTGTTCATGAAAGAGAAATATAATCAATTCGGAGACCTACTGTCAAATTCTTCACCGACTTTGGCTCGCCGCCCATAATTAGAGTTGTCGAATGTTCTCACCAAATGTGATTTTGATTCCTGACAATGCACGACCTCACAGCAACAACTTCAACGCCGTAAGTGGAAAACTTTTGGACATCCTGCTTACAACTCCGACATGGCACAAGCAGGATTTCACTTATTCCAGAAAATAAAGGAATTTTCATCTGGAAAACAGTTGGCAAACGATAATGACCTAAAATAAGCAGTGACATCCAGACTCAAATCTTTGATGATAGAGAAGTACAGGGTGTTTATAAATGAATTTCGGGGTTTTAACGCTTTATAATATTTATTACATTAAACTTACAGTTATAAATGATATGTCAAATGAAAGACCAACTCAAAGAATTGTGTTTGGCACCAGTGCGCATGCGCAGCGCACAATGTTTCCGCCGCAATCCGCTAGACGGCGGCTGAACTTCACTGTACCCAAGCGCTGCATAGGCCGCAAGGGGCCCAATGACAGGGCTTGGTTTGAATGGCCTCCGCGTTCACCCGACCTAAAGCCATGCGACTTTATGCTTTGGGGCTTCATCAAGGATCGTGTGTACGTGGCTCCGCTACCAGCAGACCTCCCTCAATTAAGAAACCGGATTGAAGCAGCTGTTGCTACAATCACTGAAGACACACTTATCAACATTTGGGAAGAACTCGGCTATAGACTTGATGTGCGCCGTGTGACACATGGTGCTCACATTGAACATTTAAAGGTTCTTGATAAAACTGTTTAAGTTGCTCTTTCATTTGACATATCATTTATAACTGTAAGTTCAATGTAATAAATATTATAAAGCGTTAAAACCTCGATATTAATTTATAAACATCCTGTACAACAGGAGAAATAAAAAACTGGTCCCACGTTACAATAAATGCCTTGACAGCTATTGCGACTAGATTGAAAACCAAAGTAAGGCACTGTAACTTTGCAAATGAAGTTTTATGTGGATATCTTTCGCTTTTATTTATTTATCCCAAAGCGTTCTTTACTATTTTGGACGTTCTCGATTCTGATTATTAGTTTACTGATCGCTAGCTTTACGTGGACGATGTTTTAACTACTGTTAATTAACAAAAACGTCAATAACTCTTGCAATACTACGTCTAGAGAAAATCAAATGTTTCGTGGTTCTCTTAAAAAACGGAAATGATTGATATTCACCATGATATCATTCTGTTAGATTTTAATTTTGATATTTTTGTAAAGATTTTTACTGTTGTATGCTTTCCGGCCTTCCGTTCTTTCTGAACCCAGTTCAATCAATATAATGCGTACGAAAAGAACCGGAAATTTCTGGGGAACTCCCATTGTCATCTGCAAGCACTGAATTGTATGCATAATTGTCTATCAGTATAGCTTAAAATTACTTGAAACTTAATTTCATTCGTAAGACACATTGTAATCCTAAGGTAGGGAGTGTTTGATATCACGGGCCGGACGTCACAAGCTAGCACAATGACGGTGGGCAGCAGTGGCAGGTGTGGTGGTGAGTGCTGACACGTTGTGACTGGTGTAACAATCAGAAGCAGTGGCTGCTACATACGAGGTGTGGCTAGAAAAAAACCGGACTAGTACTCGTGAAACAATAAAACGAATGCGAATGCAATAAGGCTGAAAGTCGCGTGGCCTGTCACGTGACTCTCGCTCCGCCTACTGCTCGAGTTTCATCTGCCTCCTGCACTCAGTCTGCCCGTGGCGTCTGTTTTAAGTAGTTGACGTTTTGTCTGTGCGTCGGAAAATGTTGAGTGTACAGAAAGAACAGCGTGTTAACATCAAATTTTGTTTCAAACTAGGAAAATCTGCAAGTGAAACGTTTGTAATGTTACAACAAGTGTACGGCGATGATTGTTTATCGCGAACACAAGTGTTTGAGTGGTTTAAACGATTTAAAGATGGCCGCGAAGACACCAGTGATGACACTCGCACTGGCAGACCATTGTCAGCAAAAACTGATGCAAACATTGAAAAAATCGGTAAACTTGTTCGACAAGATCGCCGTTTAACAATCAGAGCAGTGTCTGAGTTAACAGGAGTTGACAAGGAAAGTGTTAGGCAGATTCTTCATGAAAGTTTCAACATGAACAAAGTGTGTTCAAAAATGGTTCCAAAGTGTCTCACAATTGAACAGAAGGAACGCCGAAGAATGATTTGTTCTGACATCCTGGAAAACATTGAAAGTGACCCCACCTTCTTACAAAATGTTATTACTTGCGATGAATCGTGGTTTTTTACTTACGATCCCGAAACTAAACGCCAATCGATGCATTGGAAAACTCCTGGTTCTCCACGACAAAAAAAAGCACGAATGTCAAAATCGAAATTCAAGGCAATGATGATTGTTTTTTTGACATCAAAGGGATTGTGTACATTGATTGGGTACCAGAGGGACAAACAGTGAATCAGCATTACTACATTAGCGTCCTGGCTACCCTACGTGAGCGAGTACGGAGAAAACGGAACGATTTGTGGAGAAAAAAGTCATGGATCCTTCACCAAGACAATGCCCCAGCTCACAGTGCGTTGTCAGTGAAGACGTTTTTTGCAAAACACAACATTCCCATCTTAGATAATCCACCCCACTCACCCGATTTGGCCCCCTGTGACTTTTTTCTTTTCCCTAAAGTCAAGTCAGCATTGAAAGGAACTACATTTGAGACTGTTGAAGCAGTAAAAGAAAAAACGACGGAAGTAATGTATGGACTTACCGAAAATGATCTGCAGCATTGCTATGAACAGTGGAAAATTCGTATGGAGCGGTGTAGAGACCGAGGAGGAGAGTACATTGAAGGAGATAACATGAAAATAATTGTAAATAAATGTTTTTTCCAGCATCAGTCCGGTTTTTTTCTAGCCGCACCTCGTATAGCAGCGCACTGTTTCTTCACAGCGTGAACGTGGCATCACTGATGCAGCAATACAGTTGAGTGAATTGCACTTGCGTTACTGTTTTTCTATCGAACAATAATAAACGAACTGTGGTATTGTCCAAAGATCTCTGTGGCATTTCAAGCGTCGGCAACTCACATCAATAACACAGGAGTTAGCTATGTCTCGCTGCAATCCTCAACGACGAATGGGGGGCGCTGTCAAAGCCACGCCCTCTCCCTCAGCTCCGCGGCGCCACCGCACGGAGGCCGATATACAGCTGACCAGAGGAAGGCTCTGTCCAGCTCTTGTACTCCATCACGAAGGCAACAGCGACTAGTTGTGGTTCATGTATTGCTCATGTCTTAGATGCAGCTACACTACTGTCCATTAAAGTTGCTACACCACAAAGATGACGTGCTACAGACGCGAAATTTAACCGACAGGAAGGAGATGCTGTGATATGCAAATGATTAGCTTTTCAGAGCATTCACACAAGGTTGCCGCCGGTGGCGACACCTACAACGTGCTGACATGAGGAAACATTTTCATACACAAACAGCAGTTGACCGGCGTTCCCTGGTGAAAAGTTGTTGTGATGCCTCGTGTAAGGAGGAGAAATGCATACCATCACGTTTCCGACTTTGATAAAGGTCGGATTGTAGCCTATCGCGATTGTGGTTTATCGTATCGCGAAATTGCTGCTCGCGTTGGTCGAGATCCAATGACTGTTACCAGAATGTGGAATCGGTGGGTTCAGGAGGGTAATACGGAACGCCGTGCTGGATCCCCAGCTCGGAGACCATGGCTGCGGTTACCTTTGACGCTGCATCATATACAGGAGCGCCTGGGATGGTGTACTCAACGACGAACCTCGGTGCACGAATGGCAAAACGTCATTTTTTCGGATGAATCCAGGTTCTGTTTACAGCATCATGATGGTCGCATCCGTGTTTGGCCACATCGCGGTGAACGCAATTGGAAGCGTGTATTCGTCATCGCCATACCGGCGTATCACCCGGCGTGTTAGTATGGGATGGCATTGGTTACACGTCTCGGTCACCTCTTGTTCGCATTGACGGCACTTTGAACAGTGGACGTTACATTTCAAATGTGTTACGACCCGTGACTTTACCCTTCATTCGATCACTGCGAAACGCTACATTTCAGCAGGATAATGCACGACCACATGTTGCAGCTCCTGTACAGGCCTGTCTGGATACAGAAAATGTTCGACTGCTGCCCTGGGCAGCACATTCTCCACATCTCTCACCAACTGAAAACGTCTGGTCAATGGTGGCCGAGCAACTGACTCGTCACAATACGCCAGTCATTACTCTTGATGAACTGTGGCATCGTGATGAAGCTGCATGGGCAGCTGTACCTGTACACGCCATCCAAGCTCTGTTTGACTCTATGCCCAGGCGTATCAAGGGCGTTATTAAGACCAGAGGTGGTTGTTCTGGGTACTGGTTTCTCAGGATCTATGAACCAAAACTGCCTGAAAATGTAATCACATGTCAGTTCTAGTATAATATATTTGTCGAATGAATGCCGGTTTATCATCTGCATTTCTTCATGGTGTAGCAATTTTAATGGCCAGTAGTGTAGTTGTGTTTCAAAAGAACGATATTTTGTGAAACCGTGCTGTCTATGTGTCAATAAACCGTTTTCTACGAGGTATTTCATAATGTTCGAGTACAATATATGTTCCGAAACCCTACTGGAAATCGACGTTAGTGATATAGGCCTTTACCGATTTTCGTCCCAATTGAATAATTCCTACACAGTGTGTCTTTTTTTGTGTTTGACCGTATTTTGCACAATGCGTTTAATTTCTTTATGATGAGGATCGACCGTCAGTCCCCGCGCCATGCGTCGATCCAGTGGCCGAGTTTTTTCAGATCTGACTAGTGAACATTGACACCAGCTAGATCAGACAGGAGGTCGGTCATATCTAGTCACACATTAGTGACGGCGAATATTCGGTGCAACGCTCGCAGACCGGCCGGTGCGCCATCACGTCCCCTGAGCGGGCGGCGCAGCGCGGCGACAGCACAATTCCATTAGCCGCCCCCGGGGGCCGCCGCACGCAGCCCTCGACGCTCCCACGGCGCACCCACGCCGCTGCGACGCCCCTCCCACCCTCCGCAGTGCCAGTGCGTGTCTGCGAGTCGCCTCACCTCACCTCGGTAGCCGAAGCGACACGCGATACGCCAAAAGACTCGGCGCATATAGTCAGACGGTGCTACAAGAAACCTCACAATCACTCTGAATGGGTCTAACTCTCCGGACAATAGATCAGCCATAGAGGGATCGCGCGATCGCACTCCCTGTCCCTGACCTGTGATTATTGGACAATAACAAATTAACAGTAACAAACTGCAAAAAGGTGGGAATTTGAGGAGATGGGAACTGGATAAACTGAACCAACCCGCTGGAGGGAGAGTATCCAGGAGTCGGCAGTGTTGCCCCACACCACGGCCGCGTACTCCAACACTGGGTGCACCCGTGCAAGATACAGTGTGATGCCGTGGTGGGGGGCAAGGTCAACTCCGGATTTAGCAGGGGGTATAGGGCGCGAAGTCTCCATATGGTCCTGTTCTTCACCCATTGGATATGTGGGACCCAGGTAAGATGCTGGTCCAGTCGCACACCAAGACATGTCTCAGTTTTGGACCACGGGATGGGGCCTCATGCAATGTAGAGGGGTTCCAGATTAGGAGGTACCTTCCGTTTTGTAAAAGTAGCCGGCTGGCTCTTCCCTGCAGCAAGTGCTTCACAGCCTTGCTGGAGGCGGCGTCCCATGTGGTGCACATTCACACTGCGAGTGAACAGAGCAGTGTTGTCCGCATACAGGGCCAACTCCACTCAGCCCACTCGCGGTGTATCAGCTGTCAAAAGTGAGTAGAGCAGGGGGCCACTACGGACCGCCGCGAAACTCGAGCTGCTCATCCGTGAGAAGATGTTCCTGGTTTACATGTCGAAGAAGCCGCTTCGCACATAACTTCTCGAATACCTTCGAGAGGGATGGGAGAAGGCCCAAGCAGCCAGTCCTTTATTTCGTCTACTACGTACTATACACCTTTCGTGTTGAGTCAATCACTAATCTCATTTCTGCGACTATTCTGTTCTTTCGTCTGCCTCTGGATCACTCTCAAACCTTATTCTGTGGGAGATATCTCTTCATTGCAGTCAACAGTTCTTGCATTTCTTCCCCATTTTTCATGGAGGGTAACGTAAGTCACACTGAATTTTAATAAAACTTCTGTAACTTTCTCTTATTACTTTCATTCCTTCTCAAATATGCAGACTGAACAGGATGGGAGCAAGACTTTATCCCTGTCTTACATCCTTTTCTTAATTCGTGCGATTCTGTCTTAGTCTGCCATTATTATTGTTCCCTCTTCGTTCTTGTGCACGTTTTATACTATCCATCTTTATAGCGTACGCTTAGTTTTCTTAAGACCGTTTTCCATTATCGAACGCTTTTTCTGCGTCCATGGATCCTGTGACAATCACTGGAATTGTCTTAAATCTTGCTGAAAGTGTAGCGTGAGAACTGCATCTCTGCCATCTGTACCTTTCCTAAGGCCTAAGATAGTCGCCTGACAGATCCTCAATTGTCTTCTTTATTCTTCTGTGCATTAGTTAGATTAGGAACTTGTACTGTCCACCTGTTTACACTGCAGTTATCATGTTCATCTACTATTGGTATCTTCTGGCTAGTGCCGAAGACATTCTTCCGAAAGACTGATGGAACGTAGATTTTCACGCCAACTTATAAACACGTCAAAAAAAAGTTTGCATCATCTCGGCTCCGAGAGTTCCGAAATCTGTACAGAAAACTGGAATAGAGGTCAACATAAACATCATTTCCGCCCTTTTTATTGCTCATGAACACCACACATTGCATGTTGTACCACCATACAGCGAGACCTTCATAGGTGGTGGTCCAGACTGCTGTACACACCGGTACCTCTAATACCCGGTAGCACGTCCTCTTGTATTGATGGATGCCTCTATTCGTCGTGGCATATTAGCCACAAGTTCATCAAGGCACTGTTGGTCCAGATTGTCGCGCTCCTCAACGGCGATTCGGCATAGATCCCTCAGAGTGGTTGGTGGGTCACGTCGTCCATAAACAGCCCATTTCAATCTATCCCAGGCATGTTGATAAGGTTCATATCTAGAGAACATGCTGGCCACTCTAGTCGGGCGATGTCGTTATCCTGAAGGAAGTCATTCACAAGATGTACGCGATGGGGGCGCGAATTGTCGTCCATGAAGACCAACGCCTCGCTAATATGCTGCCGATATGGTTTGCACTATCGGTCGGAGGATGCCATTCATGTATCGTACAGCTGTTACGGCGGCTTCCATGACCACCAGCGGCGTACGTCTGTCCCATATAATGCCACCCCAAAGCAGCAGGGAACCTCCACTCGCTGCACAGTGTGTCTAAGGCGTTCGGCCTGACCGGGTTACCTCCACACACGCTTCCGACGATTGTGTGGTTGAAGGCATACGCGACACTCATCGGTGAAGAGAACGTAATGCCAATCCTGAGCGGTCCATTCGGCAGATAGTTGGGCCCATTTGTACCGTGCTGCATGGTGTCGTTGTGGTTGCAAAGATGGACGTTGGGAGCGAAGCTGCGCATCATGCAAGCTATTGCGCACAGTTTGAGTTGTAACACGACGTCGTGTGGCTGCACGTTATTCAACCTGGTGACGTTGCTGTCAGGGTTCCTCGGAGCCATAATCCGTAGGTAGCGGTCATCCATTGCAGTAGTAGCCCTTGGGCGGCGTGAGCGCGAGGATGACATCGTCAGTTCCTGTCTCTCTAGATCTCCTCCATGTCCGAACAACATCGTTTTGGTTCACTCCGAGACGCCTGGACACTTCCCTTTTCGAGAGCCCTTCCTGGCACAAAGTAACAATGTGGACTCGATCTAACTGCGGTATTGACTGTCTATGCATGGTTGAACTACAGACAACACGAGCCCCGTGCCTCCTTCCTGGTGGAATGACTGGAACTGATCGGCTGTCGGATCTCCTCCGTCTAATCGGCGCTGCTCATGCATGGTTGTATACATCTTTGGGCGGTTTTATTGACATCTCTGAAAAGTAAAAGGGACTGTGTCAGCCAACGTCTATTTTCAAGAGTTCTGAGAACTGAGGTGATGTAAAACTTCTTTGATTTATGTATATCGCTGAGTTGTCACTTTCCACAATAGAAATTACAGATGAATGTTATTTTATCCGTTCTGGCTCGTTTGTTCGCAATCTGCGGAAATTCTGTCAACCACTGACTCCAACACTGGATCTCCGATATGGTGAATGTGTCTTTTTGTCGACCATTTCTTTTTCTACTTCTTCACAGCTTTTCTGCAGTCGTTTCGCTTTAGCTTTCTTGCACATCCTATTGATTTCCTGTAAGTGATTGCTGCATTCCTTTCCTTTCCTGGACATTTTTGTATTTTCTTCTTTTGCTGTAAGTTGAAGTATTTCTTCATTATCCACATTCATTCACATTTACCTTGCTACCCAACTTCTGTGATTATCATTTTCAGTGATATTAATTCGCCTTCAACCGAAGTGCTGCCATGGTGTTCTGCATCGCAGTATTCGCCACAAAAGAAAAGTTAAACACACCCAACCATTCCTCAGAACTTCTGTATCTTACTTAGTTTTATGCTGAATCTTCCTGATGATTCTCTTAGATTTCACCATACTCTTAATCTTTACTAAATTATGATCTGAGTACATAAGTGCTGCTGGGTAAGCCTTACAGTCCACTAACTGATTTCGGAATTTCTGCTTCACTGTAATTTAATCTAGCTGGTATCTTGCTGTCTCTCCTCCTGACCTTTTCCGAGCGCAACTCCTCCTGTGATTGTTGAACAGTATATTTGCTGTTACTTGCTAAAATTTATTGCAGAACTAAGGGAGTCTTCTTCCTCTCTCTTTCCTACTGTGGGGCCAAGGTTCTCCCGTAAGTCTCGCTCTTCCTTCTCTTACTCCACTAAGAGTTCTAACCACCCATGACATCTTGGTTTTAAACTCTCGTTTCTTACTGAATATCATATTAAATTCTCTCGTGCACTCCATCTAACGTCTTCTGCTTGTAACATTGGGGTGTATACCTGTACTATATTTTTGGTATTGGTTTGGTTTCAGTTCTGATTAGAATTATCTTGTCGCTGAACTGTGGACAGTAACGTACTCTTTGGCCTATCTTTTTATTCACAACGAATCCTACTCACATTGTACCATTTTCTGCAGCTGTTGACATTGCCTTATATTCGTCTGACCAGATATCTTTAACGTCTATCCATTTCACTTCACTTCCAATATGTAGATCTGTCATATGCATCACGTTGTCTTGCGAAGTAAATCTGTAGAAGTTAATGGTCTTCCTCCGTTGGGAAGGGGTCGGACGTGGCTCGGTAAAGCCGTCGGCACACGGGAGAAGTTCCGTCGGCACACGGGAGAAGTTAGCTAACGCAGAGGTGGAGCTCTACGAGTTTTGTGAAGTCACTTCCTGCTGCTCTTCATTGAGGAGTCATTTCGTCATGTGTTCTGCTGCCATGTAAAGTAGAACCAGTGGGATGTAAGACTGCTGCCTACGTCACAAGCAGAAACAAGGCGCCATACTGTATTTGTCGTGTTCAGTAGAAGCCCATATTCGGTGGCTTTTTGTAATGCTTTACAACCTACGAATTTATGCTGTTTCTAAGCATCAGCACATTGAATCTCTGGTACGATTAGTTGTAATAAAATGACGGGAAACGTCACACTGGTGGTTAAAGAATTTTCATATGTAGCTATTTTCGCTTTATAACTAGCTTGTTATGAAAGTAAGCCGTTCTAAGGCAACGACGCATTGAAGGTTCATGAAACTGTGTCGTTGTTGTTAGACTTTGTTATAATTAAACATCAGTTAATAATATTTCGGCAACTACAGTCTTTAGAAGACTACAAATAATATATGAGTTTGCTAGAATAAGAGTTTTGACATAGCGCAGGTGGTTGGGGCGCCATGTTACTAAACTGAGGGTGAATCAGCAGAGGATCCGTGTTCTGCTACGTACAATTTTCTTTTCATCTTGGCGTTTTCTTAAAGGATATGGGGAAAAAAATGAAATGTTGGCTGGGAAGTTCGGGCGCCGTGTTGCAGTGCTTATTTCAGGTGACGTTATAACGGGCGACTTGCGTGTCGCTGATGATGAAATGATGATAAGGAGAACACAAGACAGTCCCCGACCGGAGAAAAATTTCCAACCTGGCCGGGAATCGAACCCGTGCCCACTGCATCGTAGGCAAACACGTTACCATTCAGCTTTTTTTAAAATCTCATTTTGTTGGTTGCATTTGTTCGGGGTGGACGCCCCATGACACCCGTTCAAGTTCATCGTTAATCCATTCACTCAGTTTTACTTCTGTGATGTTTGATGTTATGTAAACGTAAGTGTGCTCTCTGTCATAAGCGAGTTTTATAAGCTGATCTTCTTACAGAGTGGACATGCATCTTTTGTTTATGTCCTATAACACATTCACAGGTAATGAAGATTTTATTTTTATATACCACAGACAGAATGTGACTAGCGTTGGTCGAGAAAAGAAATGTGTGTTCTAAAAGAGCTAAGACAGGAATTCTACGCGCCCATATTCGTGAACAAACGAATGCCGGACATTTGCCACGCCGAACATTTGTCACACTTGCCCCTTCAGCAGACAGCTTGAGTAGCGATCCCTCAGGTAAGGGACGCCCTTCCTCGTACTTCTTCAGTCCGCTTTCAAACCGCCGTCTCCACATCTTACTCGATACAACCAGTACGTAAGCGGCCTTCTTCTTCAACATCTTGGCGAAATACAGAGCTTCTTTTCCGAAATCGAAATATTTATATCTTTTCGGGAAACGAAAGCAATGCCGACGATTATGTCAGTATGTAATTAGTTCTGTCAGGTATAAATATAGATCCCTCTGTCTGTACGGTAGCTTCCTTTCACGCTTACTGATCGCTATAGAAACAGTCCATCGGCAGGAGAGCAACAAGAAAGGAACGTTGTAAAGAGATCACTGAATTTGTGCCTATTTTAATTACTACAAACCGAGCGAGGTGGCGCAGTGGTTAGACACTGGACTCGCATTCGGGAGGACGACGGTTCAATCCCGCGTCCGGCCATCCTGATTTAGGTTTTCCGTGATTTCCCTAAATCGCTCCAGGCAAATGCCGGGATGGTTCCTTTCAAAGGGCACGGCCGACATCCTTCCTCGTCCTTCCCTAATCCGATGAGACCGATGACCTCGCTGTCTGGTCTCCTTCCCCGAAACAACCAACCAATTACTACAAGTGCATGTCCAAAAGACAATAAGGAAAGAAGAAGTGAGAATGTGAATGTTTGAAAAGAAGAACGACATACTCCATATTAATTTACTCTCTAAAATCCGATATCCCTTGCGGCGAAACATTAGTTAATAAAGTGTAGTGGGACAATATTCAAAATATGACTGAAAATACGTTCACTAAATAGAGCTAAGAACATTTGTGATTGACATGTCATCTAAAGTCGACGTACAGTTTTAAAATGTTAGAACTCAGGAAATGAAGTAATACAGAATGCTATGCTTGTAACGTACGGCCGGCTGGAGTGGCCGAACGGTTCTAGGCGCTGCAGTCTGGAACCGCGCGACCGCTACTGTCGCAGGTTCGAATCCTGCCTCGGGCATGGATGTGTGTGATGTCCTTAGGTTAGTTGGGTCTAAGTAGTTCTAGGGGACTGATGACCTCAGAAGTTAAGTCCCATAGTGGTCAGAGCCATTTGAACCATTTGTAACGTACGTTGTTGTTCTACACTGTTTATTCCTGGTATTTACAGGGTCACAGAGAAAGCGTCCTAGGTTTTGGAGGGAAAAGAAGTAATTGTAATGATCTGGAGTACAACAGAAACAAGAAGCATAACTTAAGGAAAAATGATGTAATGTGTGTTTCAGCTCACAACCGACATTGAAGCAGATAGTTCCTGTGAATTAGTATGGGCAGAGGTTATATTCGACAACTGGAATAAATTAATAACTGGCTCCTTTTTCCGACCCCCGCTCTCGGATGAAACAGTTGCTGAACAGTTCAAAGAAAACTTGAGTCTCATCACAAATAGGTATAGGTACGCTACTGATACAATTATAGTTGGCAGTGACTTCAATCTACCGTCCGTATGTTGACAAAAATACATTTTCAGACCCTGTTGTATATAGAAAACAACTTCCGTAATTGTTCTAAATGCTTTTTTAAAATTATTTTTAACAATTAGTTCACGAGGCAATTCAAATTGTAAATGGTTACGAAAACACACTTGACCTCTTAGCCACAAATAATCCTGAGCATCCCGACGGATACAGGGATTAGTGAACACACAGTCGAGCGAGGCTCAATTCCGTAACAAAGAAATTCACCAAAATTGAACGCGAAATATATCTATTTGCAGCTAAAAATTCGCTTGACGTCTTTCTAAGAGACAGTCTCCAATCGTTACGAACTATGTAAGTGAAGACGATATGTGGTTTCAGTTCAAAGAAATAGTATCAACAGCACTCGAGAGTTTCATACCTAACAAATTAATAAGAGACGGAACTGATCCCCCATGGTACACAAAACACGAAAGAAAGCTGCTGCAGGAGCACCGAAAAAGGCACGTATAATTTAGACGAACGCAAAATCTCCAAGACTGGCGAAGTTTTACTGAGGCTCGGCGTGGCAAATGTCCGCACACCGAACAAACTGCACGGTTCGCGAACCAAATAAAGCCGACAACTGCCAACTGGAGAGTGATGAGAGCGCAAAATCGCGTTAACCAGCTCGTACCGTGTGCCGGAGGCGCTGTCCCTCGTGATGTTGGATATCCTGCCTGCTTGCACGCCACTGTTACCTGCCTCGTCCCTCGTGCCGATTGCCTAGCATTGGACAGCTGCGACTGGCGAGGGGGGACGGTTGCGCTGGGCTAACTTTGCTGGCCGACCCACCCGTTACACGGCACGACTGCAGCAACACGTGCCGGAGCGCGCTGCAATAAAGGCAGTGCGACCGGTGTGCGATATATTCACGGTCCGTACACAACACTGCGCGGAGGGGGTTGGAGACGACGATAGTAACAGAGACAGAGTGAGAGAGGAGGTGGAAAAAGCGCCGGTGCAATGAAATATGAGTGCTAGGCCAGTCACAAAAGTCTTCTTTATGGCCAATTAAGTGGAACGTCAGGCAGGGAATTGCGGTTACCGCCGAAATTAAATTACTGTAATTGATACGTCCTCTTTCAATTTGGAGCTGGGCGGATTAGGCCCGCGCCGGATTTATAGGCCGGGCCGCGCCGCGCCGGGGCGGCGACAACAACTCTATCCGGCGCGGCGTGGCATTGTGCGCGCGCCGCCTTTGAAGTCACCGCCCTACATTATATATAAACGCCGTGACTTTCACCCCGGCGCGCGGCGCCTTTGATGTGAGGCGGGCGCAGCCACTGACCGCCGGCCCCCGCCCCCTCGGTTAAGTGGCGTGACTGCGGCGGCCGCCGCCGGGCCCCCGCGGCGCCACAGTCGCGCTGCCCAGCCGCCGGTCGGCTCTCCGTGTTCCGCTAATCGCAGCTGCAGCTGCGGCTCTGCAGTTCCGCTTTCCCACGCCACATCCGCCAGAGTTCGTCACGTGGGTAGGGATGCGAGGACCGAAAACTGAAAAGCTGGCGTTGTACTTAGCCGGTCATTTTTCTCTAAAAGCTGGACTATCTATTTTAAGTAGAGATACAGGGTGGCGCACGAAATGTGTTACCAATCGTTTCTTTCGCACTTTACGACGCACATTAGATATCCCGCTGGGATCTCTACAGCAGTAAGTACCAGCAGAGCTTGGAAAAACAAATGAGTTACGAAATGACGTGTAATTCACGATTCTGACACAGCAACGATCAGCAATTGTGTTACTTTTTCATGAAACGAAAAGCCTTTTTGTGACTCAGAGGCGTTTTCGACAACAGTTTAACACACGATGGGTCCCTTGCAAGATGACCATCCACAGGTTGTACGATAAATTTGTACAGGAAGGAACAATATTGGAAGCGAAGCGACATCGGCCTAAGCCTGTTTGTTCGCCGGAGAATATTGAAGCGGTACGAGATGCTGTACAGAGAAGTCCCGGGAAATCGTGTAGAAAGGCAGAAGTGCAACTGGGAATATCCAGACGCCGTTCAACGCATTCTTAAAAGTGACCTCTATATGTGCCCATACAAGATGACCTGTGCACAGAAGTTCACTGAAGAACACAAGCAGCAGAGGATAGGGAAGAAACTCTCAACAACGCAGCAGAGGATAGGGAAGAAAGTCTCAACAACGTTCGGTTTTCAGACGAGGCGCATTTTCATTTAGACGGTACGGTAAACAAACAAAATGTAGGCTTTTGGGCCACTGAAAACCCACAAGTGCTTCATGAACGACATTATGCTCTGAGGATTACAGCGTGGGCAGCAATTTCCAGTCACGGACTTATTGGACCCTTTTTCTTTGAAGAAACTGTGAACAGCGAGCGTTATTTGAGCATGCTACGCAATAGCTGCATTCCACAGCTTCTTGCTACTGCCTTGCCCTTCAACACGCAGTGGTTCATGCAAGATGGAGCAAGGCCACATACTGCAAAAACTGTGTAGGAGTTCTTACACGAGCATTTCGACATGCGGATCATTTCACTTAGGTTTCCAGGTCGCTTCAATGACGGACAAAATTGGCCACCCAATAGTTCAGACCTCAATCCATGTGACTTTTTTCTTTGGAGGTACCTAAAGGAAAAAATGTTCCCGAAACGTCCACGTGATTGAATGGAGCTCAGAAGACTTATTCTTCAAGCTTGCAGTGAAATTACGGAAGACATGTGCCGTAGGGTAATCACTAACTTCAGTGTACCTTTGAAAGAAGTTAGGAAACGAAATGGTGGACATATTGAGCATGTGCTGAGTTAGAACAAATCTCCATGGACGGCTCTTCATTGTAGTATATGTTCCTTTCAGATTGTATTGACAATAAAGTTTATATTAAAAAACAAAATGGTAACACATTTAGTGCGCCACCCTGTAGACTCGATTGGGTATTTTTACTCGTTTATCATTAATCAGTAACTGTCAGGTTCTTACAGGATTAACCTTAAAAGTAATTAAAATGATTACATAATTTGGCAATTAATACAGTAATTAAGTGCTCACACTCCTTCTAACAAGGGCAGGGTCTACATCTACATCTACATGCATACCCTGCAGATCACATTTAAGTGCCTGGAAGAGGGTTCATCGAACCACCTTCACAAGTCTCTATTATTCCAATCTCGTATAGCGCGCGGAAAGAATGAACACCTATATCTTTCCGTACGAGCTCTGCTTTCCCTTATTTTATCGTGATGATCGTTCCGCCCTATGTAGGTCGGTGTCAACAAAATATTTTCGCATTCGGAGCAGAAAATTGGTGATCGGAATTTCGTGAGAAGATTTTGTCGCAACGAAAAACGCCTTGCCGGCCGGACTGGCCGAGCGGTTCTAGGCGCTTCAGTCTGGAACCGAGCGACCGCTACGGTCGCAGGTTCGAATTCTGCCTCGGGCATGGACGTGTGTGATCTCCTTAGGTTAGTTACGTTTAAGTAGTTCTAAGTTCTAGGGGACTGATGACCTCAGATGTTAACTCCCGTAGTGCACAGAGCCATTTGAACCATTTTTTGAAAAACGCCTTTCTTTTAATGATTTCCAGCCCAAATCCTGTATCATTTCTGTGGCACTCTCTCCCATATTTCGCGATAATACAAAACCTGCTGGCTTTCTTTGAACTTTTCGATGTACTCCGTCAGTCCTACCTGGTAAGGATCCCACGCCGCGCAGTAGTATTCTAAAAGAGGACGGACAAGCGTAGTAGTAGGTCCTTAGTAGGTCTGTTACATTTTCTAAGTGTCCTGCCAATAAAACGCAGCCTTTGGTTAGCCTTCCCCACAACATTTTCTATGTGTTCTTTCCAATTTAAGTTGTTCGTAATTGTAATACCTAGGTATGTAGTTGAATTTACGGCTTTTAGATTAGACTGATTTATCATGTAAGCGAAGTTTAACGAGTTCCTTTTAACACTCATGAGGACGACCTCACACTTTTCGTTATTTAGGGTCAACTGCCACTTTTCGCACAATTCACATATATTTTCTAAATCGTTTTGCAGTTTCTTTTTGTCTTCTGATGACTTTATTAGGCGATAAACGACAGCGTCATCTGCAAACAACCGAAGACGGCTGCTCAGATTGCCTCTCAAATCGTTTATATAGATCAGGAACAACAAAGGGCCTATAACACTACCTTGGGGAACGCCTGAAATCACTTCTGTTTTACTCGATGACTTTCCGTCGATTACTACGAACTGTGACCTCTCTGACAGGAAATCCCAAATCGAGTCACATAACTGAACGATATTCCATAAGCACGCAATTTTAATACGAGCCCCTGGTGTGGTACAATGTCTGACATGTGGGTCACCGAATCAAAAAATGTGTCTGAAATCTTACAGGACTTAACTGCTAAGGTCATCAGTCCCTAATCTTACACACTACTTAATCTAAATTATTCTAAGCATAAACACACACACCCACACCCACACCCGAGGGAGGACTCGAACCTCCGCCGGGACCAGCCACACAGTCCATGACTGCAGCGCCCTAGACCGCTCGGCTAATCCCGCGCGGCGTCACCGAATCTCACCGAAAAGAATGAACAGGTGATTCAGCTTCTTGCTAGACACCGCATAGTTCTTGAAGAAAATCGAGAGAAAGTTGATATCGAGTGGTTAGCACAATGGACTCGCATTCGGGAGGATGATGGTTTAGAACCATGTCCGACCGTCCTGTTTTAGTTTTTCCGTGACTTCCCTACATCGCGTAAGGCAGATGTCGGGATGGTTTCTTCAAAAGGGCATGGCCGCTTCCCTTCTCCACGCTTCTCTTGTGCTCCGTCTCTAACGACCTCGTTGCCGACGCTATGAACTCTGACCTCCTACTCCGCCGTCAAAGTTGATAACGGAAAAGCGTATTATCAAAAAAAAAAAAAAAAAAAAAGAAAAAGGTTCAAATGGCTCTGAGCACTATGGGACTTAACATCTGTGGTCATCAGTCCCCTAGAACTTAGAACTACTTAAACGTAACTAACCTAAGGACATCACACATATCCATGCCCGAGGCAGGATTCGAACCTGAGACCGTGGCGGTCACGCAGTTCCAGACTGAAGCGCCTAGAACCGCACGGCCACACCGGCCGGCGCGTATTTTCATTGCTACACCTCGAAATATCTTCTAAAAAGATAAATTTTTATTTCTCGAAGTATTTAAAAACGATTCCGTCAGCAGTTGCAGTATTTACACTGAAGCACATCAGAAACTGGTATAAGCATGCGTATTGAAATACAGAGATATGTGAGCAGGCAGAATACGACGCTGCGGTCGTCGACGCCTATAGGACACAACAAGTGTCTGGAGCAGTTGTTAGATCTGTTACTGCTGCTACAATGGCAGGTTAGCAAGATCGAAGTGAGTTTGAAAGTGGTACTATAGTCGGTACACAAGCGATGGGACACAGCATCTCCGAGGTAGCGATGAAATAGGGACTTTCCCGTATGACCATTTCACGAGTGCACATTGAATTTCGGGAATCGGACAAAACTTCAAATCTCCTACATGACCCTGGAAAAAGATCCTGCAAGAACGGGACCAACGGCGACTGAAGAGAATCGTTCAACGTGACAGAAGTGCAGCCCTTCCGCAAACTGCAAAAACAATCGTCAGCGTGCGAACAATTCAACGAAACATCATCGATATGGGCTTTCGCAGCCGAGGGCGCACTCGTGTATCCCTGATGACCGCATGACACAAGGCTTTACGCTTCTCCTGAGACCGTCAACACCGACATTGGACTGTTCATAACTGGAAACATCTCGCCAGGTCGGACGAGCCTCGTGTCAAATTGTATCGAGCAGACGGACGTGCATGGGTATGGAGACAACCTCATGAATCCATGGATCCTGCATGTCAGCAGTGGACTGTTCAAGATTGTAGAGGCTCTGGAATGGTGTGTGGCGTGTGCATTGATGTGTTATGGGACCCCAGATATATCTAGACCCGACTCTTGACAGGTGACACGTACGTAAGCATCCTGTCTGATCACCTGCATCCGATCACGTCCATTACTCATTCCGATGGACGTGGGCAATTCCAGCAGGACAATGCGACATCCCACACGTACAGAATTGCTACAGAGTGGCTCCAGGAACACTCTTCTGAGTGTAAACACTTCGGCTGTCCTCCACACTCCCCAGACATGAACATATTGAGCATATCTGGGATGCCTTGTAACGTGCTATTCAGAAGAGATCTCCACCCCCTTGTACTCTTACGGATTTGTGGACAGCCCTGCAGGATTCATTGTGTCATTTCCCTCCAGCACTACTTCAGACATTAGTCGAGTCCATCCCACGTCATGTTGCGGCACTTCGGCGTCCTCGCTGGGGCCCTACATGATATTAGGCAGTTGTACCAGTTTCTTTGGTTCGTCACTGTATAAATACTGCAGAATCGTTAATAAATATTTTAAGAAATTTAATGAAGTTGCTGGTTCCCTGCTAACAAAATACTGAAACTGAGAAAAAAAGAAAACATTTTTGTTAATATAATATCGAGTCTAAAGTTTATAATGTTCGGGTTATTAACCTCTTCAGTTTTCATGGTGTAGCTAGGGTAGCAGTCATTGACGCCTCAGGCACAGTAAGGTTGGCGGTCGAGCGGCCTAAGCGTTAAGCCGTCGGCACTCGAACGTCAACGTTGAGCTTGCCGAGTTCAACGTGATGCTGAACGCTCAGAAACGATGGAACTTGTGCATACGGCACGTGGTCCTCAATCTAGCAGACGCAACCGCAGCGCCCTCCAGCGAGCGTTGTCGTCTGTATCTGGCTCGAAAATAAGACTGTTTACAAATGAAACGGGCGTAAAGTACCTGCGTTAGCTCTATTAAAACGCACATTTGCTCCCATGGCCTTGTGTCAGTCACGTTCTTCTGTCTGTAGTAAGGATAAGGAAATTACACTTGTTCATTTTTATATATATTTCTTTGGTTTGCTAAATGTGTATTATTGTAATTGATGCATACGATAATATTAATAATAATAAGGAAAAGCTTCAATATCTATGGACATATAAGGCAAAAAGGAAAGTACCACGTCCAGTCCATAAGAAAATCGCCTTATAAAAGTTCTGTTACAAACAGAGCGATACAAATTTACAATAGGATTACATATAAGACAAAAATTATTTCATCATTCTCACTTTTAGTAATATCATAAGATTATTCTTCCTTGATCACTGTACCTAATCAGCAGCCCAATCTTTACAACATGTGAAATATAAAAATTAAAAAAAAAACTGCAAAATATCTTTGCTGCAAGTAGTGCAAGCTGTCTTGTAGGATAAGAAAATCTAACACACTCACTACTGAAAGCTTTAATCGTAGATATATTACTAACGGACAATTATAACAAACTGTTGCAAGAACACTGCCTAACTTACGGATTCACTGTCGACCGTGAGTCCGGCCCGGTAGCTGAGTGGTCAGCGTGACAGACTGTCAATCCTAAGGGCCCGGGTTCGATTCCCGGCTGGGTCGGAAATTTTCTCCGCTCAGGGACTGGGTGTTGTGTTGTCCTAATCATCATCATTTCATCCCCATCGACACGCAGGTCGCCGAAGTGGCGTCAATTCGAAAGACCTGCACCAGGCGAACGGTCTACCCGACGGGAGGCCGTAGCCACACGACATTTCCATTTCCACTGTCGACCGTTGCCTTGAAACGGCATACTATCATAATACGCAAGCTAGAATAATTGTTTAACCACCAATGTGAAGTTTCCTGCCATTGGAAACACATCAAAAAAAGTTTTGCTCACTTCGGTTTAAATGGTTCAAATGGCTCTGAGCATATGGGACTTAACTTCTGAAGTAATCAGTCCCCTAGAACTTAGAACTACTTAAACCTAACTAACCTAAGGACATCACACACATCCATGCCCGAGGCAGGATTCGAAACTGCGTCCGTAGCGGTCGCGCGGCTCCAGACTGTAGCGCCTAGAACCGCTCGTCCACTCCTGCCGGCGCTCACTTCGGTTCCGAGAGTTCCGGAGCCTATACAGAAAACTGGAATAGAGGTCAACATAAAAATCATTTGCCGAGCGAGGTGGCGCAGTGGTTCGACACTGGACTCGCATTCGGGAGGACGACGGTTCAACCCCGCGTCCGGCCATCCTGATTTAGGTTTTCCGTGATTTCCCTAAATCGCTCCAGGCAAATGCCGGGATGGTTCCTTTCAAAGGGCACGGCCGACTTCCTTCCCCGTCCTTCCCTAATCCGATGAGACCGATGACCTCGCTGTCTGGTCTCCTTCCCCAAACCAACCAACCAACCAAAAATCATTTCCGCCCTTTTTATTGCTCATGAAAACCACACATTGCATGTTATACTACCATAAAGCGAGACCTTCAGAGGCGATGGTCCAGATTGCTGTACACACCGGTACCTCTAATACCCAGTAGCACGTCCACTTGCATTGGTGCATGCCTGTATTCGTCGTGGCATACTATCCACAAGCCCATCAAGGCACTGTTGGTCCAGATCGTGCCACTCCTCAACTGTGATTCGGCGTAGATCCCTCAGAGTGTTTGGTGGGCCACGTCGTTCACAAACAGCGCTTCTCAACGTATCCCAGGCATGTTCGACAGGGTTGATGCCTGGAGAACATGCTGGCCACTCTAGTTGGGCGATGTCGTTATCCTGAAGGAAGTCATTCACAAGATGTGCACGATGGGGCACGAATTTTCGTCCATGAAGACGAATGCCTCGCCAGTATGCTGCCGATATGGTTGCACTATCGGTCGGAGGATGGCATTCACGTGTTTTACAGCGGTTACAGCGCCTTCCATGACCACCAGCGGCGTACGTCGGCCCCACATAATGCTACCGCAAAACACCAGGGAACCTCCACATTGCTGCACTCGCTGGACAGTGTCTCTAAGGCCTTCGGCCTGGCAGGGTTACCTCCACACACGCCTCCGACGTTTGTCTGGTTGAAGGCATATGCGACAGAAGAGAAGAAGAGAACGTAATGCCAGTCCTGAGCGGTCCATTCGGCATGTTGTTGGCGTCATCTGTACCGCACTGCATGGTGTCGTGGTTGGGAGTGAAGTTGCGCTTCATGCAGCCTATTGCGGAGAGTTTGAGTCGTAACACAACGTCCTGTGGCTGCACGAAAAGCATTATTCAACATGGTGGCGTTGCTGTCAGGGTTCCTCCGAGCCATAATCCGTAGGTAGCGGTCATCCACTGCAGTAGTAGCCCTTGGGCGGCGTGAGCGAGGCATGTCATCGTCAGTTCCTGTCTCTCGTGATCTTCTCCATGTCCGAACAACATCGCTTTGGTTCACTCCGAGACGCCTGGACAGTTCCCTGGTTGAGAACCCTTCCTGGCACAAAGTAACAATGCGGACGCGATCGAATTGCGGCATTGACCTTCTAGGCATGGTTGAACTACGGACAAAACGAGCCGTGTACCTCGTTCCTGGTGGAATGACTGGAACTGATCGGCTGTCGGACCCCCTCCGTCTAATAGGCGCTGCTCATGCATAGTTGTTTACATCTTTGGGCGTGTTTTGTGACATCTCTGAACAGACAAAGTCCTGTGTCTGTGATACAATATCCATAGTCAACATCTATCTTCAAGAGTTCTGGGAAGGGGGGTGACGCAATACTTTTTTTATGTGTGTATTACAACAAATAATGTAATTAACGACGGGTTTTCGAGTGATCCTCAATTTGCTGATGTTTAGATACGACATATCTAGATACGATTTTTTAGTAAACACAGTCGTGGTCGCATATGGGCACTTATTTTTTATTTTGATGACCGGTATCGATCTACTACAGAGATTACCATCAGATCAACATTCCTTGGCGATAGTAGGATTCGCTTACGTGGAGCAGGCCCGTTCGCGCTGTCGTAGAGATCATATGGGCTTCAACTGATAGCCATCATGGTGTATCGCGACTTTGTACTGAAGAGAGATGGCATGCGAGGCCCACTGCATCTGTACAATGTTTAGTTCTTGTGCAATAAATAATTGAAAGTGTTCCCGGAGTTTATGTGCATCCTGTACTGCTCAGTGTGTCTTTCACGCGGTGCCGAGTGTTGACGGAAAGCGTCATTTTGTTTTCCGCTGTGCAAAAGTATTGGTACCTGTAGCTTAGGAAAGGGTGGAAACAATGGACTGAGTGACAGATACATTACATAAAACAGACTCATTGAAAATTTCACCGCACAGTAAATTACAATTGTGTGTTCCATGGAACAATTGCCTTTCGTCATCACACCTTTCCTAAGAACAAATTATTATGCTGAAATATGATAATTATTCAAACCGGCAGTAGCTCGAGATTATTAAACTGCTCTTATAACAAGAGGCTGACTGAACGTAATAAGCAGCTATTCACGAGAGCATTAAGTAAGTTGTCTGAATTGAAATTACGCTATAAACACCAGACTATTCACACGTCCCAATCTTTGGCTAACGTAACTGCACAGCTGATAATCCCACTAAGGCTTCAATTTTAGAAGAAAAACTCCAGCATAAACGTAGTTTAGGGTACCACAAAACAGATTTATAACATTTGAATCTTACACCGGTTGTACTCATAACACTGACTAGCAACGAGCAAAATCTCATATTGAGCGTATTATGCTTATTTCATCTGGCAGCCAGAAGCCATTAGAAATTATAATTATTATTATTATCAACCGAAATTATCAGAAACGATTCCTTCCCTTTTGCAATGCTCATTCACTTTCCAGGTGCCGTACGTTAGATGAAAATACTCGTCTGATCGGTTTCCAAGTCCTTCACACTGTATACAAAAAAACTCACGATTCGCCGGAAACAACGCAGGTGAAGAATAGGCACTGCGATATTTCACTAATGTATGCCCTCGGCAAGCTTGACATAAATCAGCAGAACCAGGTAAATACATTGCACCGTTTTAATGTAATACCGGCGATGCCGCAGTAATAAAGTTGAGACTAACGGAACATGCGCAAATAACAGTTAACGTGGCGGTTATCAATTTTAATCAGCGTAGCAACACACTCTGGTGGCGCAGCGCCTATGGATACCTGTGATGTTCTGGTTTTCCGACAAAAGAAACGCAATGCTAGCTATCTGCCTGGAACCACCTACCTTACAGACGCCATTTCAAAGGGGAAGTATAGCGCCGCTATCTATCGAAACTTCATGAAACTATAGGGGCTGAAGTGGGAGTATTCAACGATGTCCCACAACAAACTCCGCATTTTTTCAAGGGAAAGTGGCCGAGGAAAAAAAATGAGTTGCATTAGCCTACTTACTGAACTCGCCTAGCACTTTAAGACTGGACAGCTCAGGGCACAGTTGCTTGTGGCGCACAGAGGACGTGCATAATCCTACATTTCATTCATCTCGCTCTAGAACTGAAATCAGTTTCTTCTGGAAGAGCTGATGCGGAAAGCTTACGAAAAATTATTTTCTGGCGGCGTTACCGAATTTTCGATACGCGGAAAACTTTTTGTCCTTCAATTTAGATGAACATATAATGCGAGCGAAATCTTAAGAGTGCATTGTATTTTCATGTATTTCTAACCTGAACTCTGCTGGATGTTTCTTACACGAAATAATTTGTGTTAAAAGCGACGCATGATCCTGCGCTCACGCGTCAAAACCTCAGCGGTCTCCCATTTCCTTACACTGCGAGAAACACAGCACTAGCATTATAATTAACCTATTATTACGTTTTGTGATCAAACTTGCTAGCTATTTAACATAACAAAAATGGTGCCTGTTGATTCAGGTGCGAAAATTTATTGTATCAGTTTGGGAGAAAGAAGAACAGCGTTAGCTTAATACACTACATTAATACTGCAACAATTAAAATGTAAACAGTGCAAGGGATTTCTTTTGTGGATTAACTGATTTCATGAGATGAACTTTAATCGGACTCAGTTGGTCATAACAGGCTTTTTATTAATGGTCAAAACTTGGGAAAACATAATTTTCGTAAAATGGAGACCAACCGCCTTCAGTCACAATCGTGATTTTATTTCAATACACGATGTATATCGAGACCTGGGGCCCATTTTCAGGTGCTTTAACAGTCTACATCAACATTTTTATTTATTTTTTAGATTTGGGTTAATTCTTGTCCTGCTAAGATTAGAGTGGTATATTACAAAGTGGTATATCGTGAATATAAATTTACAAAACTAAGACAAATTGAAAAATAACTCACTGTTTCTAGTAGTGGATACATGGCTTTAAACACAGTGTGAGTAAACACGTTTACGTACATGTATACGCTTTTCAATCTACAGCGCATTTGTAAACACAAATCAAAGTAAGTCAAAGAATTTCAAATGCAAAGATGCTCCATTTTTATAAATTCACAGGTGTTATTATTTCAAAAAAGATAAAAAGCTGTTACATTGTAATTATACAAATAAACTATTAATAAAACAAATATTAGTGAATATGTTACATGTGGCTGTAATTTATCAAGTGGTTGCACTATTGCATACGCATTTCCTTGGGAAAATATACCTTTTTAGAATTAGTGAAATAATTATGGCTGCTGAACACCGTTTGCTGATTCAAAATGTTTTGTTAGAGTTACATTTTCTCTAATTGTTCTAGCAGATCAACTTCTTTTGTCATAGTTTTCTGTTTGGAGCAAAGCTAGCTTCTTGTGGATGTCAGTTAGTCTGTGTCTATTATCACACATGTGGTTAGTTATTGCGGATTTATCGAAGTGGTTCAGCTTACCATCTTTGGTGTCATTCATGACCATCTATTCCTATTTGATAGCACAAATAATGAAATAGAATATCGAGCAACATAATATATGGAGTATACTCTATGTCGTAGTCTTAAAGTAAATTGATCTGATTAGCGTTGGACAAAGTGGAACAAAGAGTGATGCTCAACTTGAACTGTAACTTTAAATGGATAACATGATTTGAGTGTAACTAATACGAATGATAGTGATTGTGAACTGAACCCAGAAATAAAAAAATACGATGCACATGTATTCGGCAGCAACTGCTGCAGCTGTGGGCTTACACTCAAGTAACAGAATTCACTCTAGATTGCTTGTGGTGGTGCTGAGAAACATTCGCCGTACACGTATAAAAAACTCCAGGTAGAGTTTTCAGTGCGCCTCAGCATGGAGTCGGACGGTGGATGTCTGTCACCTCCTCTTATTCGGATGCCCCTTCGCACCCAGATTTCAAGTTAAAAAAATCAGATCTCCTTTGCGGGATGTGACCAGATCTCGTCTGCAGTCCTTCGCAGCTCACCACCGAAAACTGTCGAAAACTATCTGCACTCTTGTACAGATCGTGACCATATCCCTTCCTCCTTACACTATCTACAAGACCATGAAATGTTCCCAAGGAGTTTTCGCCAACAAAACTAAAACCGCCAATTGAAAACACGGAAAACACACTTGCGCCAAATGCGCATAACTTCGCGTACAGCCCCCCTCTATAAGATAGGAAAAACTGTTCCTTCAATCCCAGCACATAGGCGTCCACTGTGACTATTTCTGACGTCACGGACCGCTGTCCAATCAACAAACTGGAAACTACGAGGTCCGGAGCGTTTACGTGACCCGAAAAAAAAAAAAAAAAAAAAAAAAACGCCACAGCAGTCTCGGCTACCCACAGTACACTGTCCGGTCCAGCCACTAGCAATGCTTCCACGAAATGTTTTCGCTGGTCTAGCCGATACCGGTCTTAGCAAAAGCAGGAAGCAGTATAAGCCCCTTGTCGAGACAGTGGGTTGCACTTCGCCTCGTCCACGAACAACTGCTGCTCTCGCATTCTTGCGCAACTCTGCGGAAGAAGTTGCAAGAGCGCTGGGGGGGGGGGGGGGGGGGGGGGTTGCTCCTGGCTCTTCGCTCCCACCTGTGACCACTGACTCCCGTGGCTCATCTGCTGCGGCTTCAGCCATGCATAAGTACCAGCCTGGCTGCCCTTCTCAGAAATGGCACGATGAAGTCTCATCTGCTACAACCGTGGCTCAAAAACAGAAACTCGTCTCCTCCACCGCAAGTTAGACTGAGTGTGTAACACTTATTTTGTATCTGTATCGACATTTCTATGTCAGTTGAAAGGTCTCAGTTGGATTCCTTTCATGTTAATTTCTTAAAACTGTTATCAAAATGGCTCTGAGCACTATGGGACTCAACATCTGAGGTCATCAGTCCCCTGGAACTTAGAACTACTTAAACCTAACTAACCTAAGGACATTACACACATTCATGCCCGAGGCAGGATTCGAACCTGCGACCGTAGCAGTCACGCGGTTCCGGACTGAGCGCCTAGAACCGCGAGACCACCGCGGCCGGCCAAACTGTTGTCATTTACGGCATAAATTCCTCTCCTAAATTTACTGTGGGGTTTCTGACTATCTGGGAGGAGACTGAGAAGTGGAAAGTGTTACTTTTACAGATAAACAAGAACGATCTGTCACACTGCTACACATTAAAACACAGTTTATATGTAATTCATGTCACACAGTCTCATACGGAACTTACATCCGCTTTCTTTTACATACTGTGTATGATAAGATACTGTCATCCCCCTTCCCGTCTGTGTGAGAGGATGAATGGGCAAATGTATTTCTAGTTGCATGCTTGACGGTAGCAGACAAGCCTGTCTGCTAGAGAACAGTAGGACCAACGTCGGAACAGGTAGCTACACTCTCTAAAAGCAGAGAGGTTTCTATTCTTAGTATGGTCCAGTCCGTCCCTTGTAGTGTTGGTATAGGAAGCTGCCTCTCTGGTCACTTCCGTTTGTATCTGTTAAGCACCCTCAGTAGGGGCCCAGGTCAGTCTGTCCGCGGCGAGCGTCTGAAGTGGTAAGATCTCCGGCTAAGCGCGTGTCTGCTGAGTCCGTAGGACAATGGATTTCTTAAGTTCAGCCTAACTGAAAATTTAATATCCTTTATTTCAGGTTTATCTCTAAAATATCTTGTCGTTGTTGTGGTCTTCAGTCCTGACGCTGGTTTGATGCAGCTCTCCACGCTACTCTATCCTGTGCAAGCTTCTTCATCTCCCAGTTCGTACTGCAGCCTACATCCCTCTGAATCTGCTTAGTGTATTCATCTCTTGGTCTCCCTCTACAATTTTTACCCTCCACGCTGCCCTCCAATACTAAATTGGTGATCCCTTGATGCCTCAGAATGTGCCCTACAAACCGATCTCTTCTTCTAGACAAGTTGTGCCACAAACTCCTCTTCTCCCCAATCCTATTCAGTACCTCTTCATTAGTTATGTGATCTACCCATGTAATCTTCAGCATTCTTCTGTAGCACCACATTTCGAAAGCTTCTATTCTCTTCTTGTCGAAACTAGTTATCGTCCATGTTTCACTTCCATACATGGATACACTCCATACAAATACTTTCAGAAACGACTTCCTGACACTTAAATCTATACTCGATGTTAACAAATTTCTCTTCTTCAGAAACGCTTTCCTTGCCATTGCCAGTCTACATTTTATATCCTCTCTACTTCGACCATCATCAGTTATTTTGCTCCCCAAATAGCAAAACTCCTTTACTACTCATTTCCTAATCTAATTCCCTCAGCATCACCCGACTTAAACGACTAAATTCCATTATCCTCGTTTTGCTTTTGTTGATGTTCATCTTATATCCTCCTTTCAAAACACTGTCCATTCCGTCCAACTGCTCTTCCAAGTGCTTTGCTATCTCTGACAGAATTACAATGTCATCGGCGAACCTCAAAGTTTTTATTTCTCCTCCATGGATTTTAATTCCTACTCCAAATTTTTCTTTTGTTTCCTTCACTGCTTGCTCAATATGCAGATTGATCAACATCGGGGAGAGGCTACAACCCTGTCTCACTCCCTTCCCAACCACTGCTTCCCTTTCATGTTCCTCGACTCTTATAACTGCCATCTGGTTTCTGTACAAATTGTAAATAGCCTTTCGGTTCCTGTATTTTACCCCTGCCACCTTCAGAATTTGAATAAGAGTATTCCAGCCAACATTGTCAAAAGCTTTCTCTAAGTCTACAAATGCTAGAAATGTAGGTTTGCCATTCCTTAATCTATTTTCTAAGATAAGTCGTAGGGTCAGTATTGCTTCACGTGTTCCCATATTTCTACGGAATCCAAGCTGATCTTCCCCAAGGTCGGCTTCTACCAGTTTTTCCATTCGTCTGTAAAGAATTCGCGTTAGTATTTTGCAGCTGTGACTTATTAAACTGATAGTTCGGTAATTTTCACATCTGTCAACGCCTGCTTTCTTTGGGATTGGAATTATTATATTCTTCTTGAAGTCTGAGGGTATTTCGCCTGTCTCATGCATCTTGCTCACCAGATGGTAGAGTTTTGTCAGGACTGGCTCTCCCGAGGGTGTCGGTAGTTCTGATGGAATGTTGTCTACTCCCGGGGCCTTGTTTCGACTCAGGTCTTTCAGTGCTCTGTCAAACTCTTCACGCAGTATCATATCTCCCATTTCATCTTCATCTACATCCTCTTTCATTTCTATAACAATGTCCTCAAGTACATCGCCCTTGTATAGACCCTCTATATACTCCTTCCACCTTTTTGCTTTCCCTTCTTTGCTTAGAACTGGGTTCCCAGCTGAGCTCTTGATATTCATACAAGTGGTTCTCTTTTCTCCAAAAGTCTCTTTAATTTTCCTGTAGGCAGTATCTGTCTTAATCTTAATGAGATAAGCCTCTACATCCTTACATTTGACCTCTAGCCATGGCTGCTTAGCCATTTTGCACTTCCTGTCGATCTCATTTTTGAGACGTTTGTATTCACTTTTGCCTGCTTCATTTACTGCATTTTTATATTTTCTTCTTTCGTCAATTAAATTCAATATATCTTCTGTCAGCCAAGGATTTCTACTAGCCCTCGTCTTTTTACCTACTTGATCCTCTGCTACCTTCACTACTTCATCCCTCAAAGCTACCCATTCTTCTTCTACTGTATTTCTTTCCCCCATTCTTGTCAATTTTCCCTTATGCTCTCGCTGAAACTCTGTACAACCTCTGGTTTAGTCAGTTTATCCAGTTCCTATCTCCTTAAATTCCCACCTTTTTGCAGTTTCTTCAGTTTTAATCTACAGTTCATAACCAATAGATTGTGGTGAGAGTGCACATCTGCCCCTGGAAATGTCTTACAATTAAAAACCTGGTTCCTAAATCTGTGTCTTACCATTATATAAACTATCTGATACCTTTTAGTATCTCAGGCTTATTATGTTATCTTAAATTGCAACGCAGTGTAATTCGAGTGTGAAGTTTAGAATATCTTCCAGTAGTTGCTTTGTCACTACTTTGTGAGTAAAGTGGAACCACGTGTTGAGGATCCGTAACTCTAACTAAGATCATCTATCTTAAATGCGAATGTGTGCGAGATTATAACGTCTCGTCTTGACAATATTTTCCAATATAGTAACTTTTCTTTATGTTCAACCCACGTGGGGTGTACTTTGTGAGACCAGTACGACGTGCTTATACAATTGTTTGACCCATCAGGTTAATAGTAAGACGATAGTAACCAGTTCGAGGATTTTCTTTTGGAAATTGCGTTTCGATGTAATTTATTTTAATTATCAAAATTATGGTGGAGTTACGCTCTTTGTGTAAACCAAGTTGACCACGTGTAGCTTGTGGTGTAATCATCAAAGCAGCCCTCACCTATTCTTTTCGGGAAGATTTCACAGGGAGTTAGTATGAATTCAGTATACCAGTGTGTGGTAGTTTCATGACGGGCAGTATTGTGCTACGAACGTAACTTCTTTGGGTGAAAATTGAATCGGTTGGTTGTGGTTAATTTCCTCTTGCACATGTTTCAACGTTCTTCGTGTCTTATTTTATGAATGCAGTGTTGTATGCAGTCTCCCAATCTTGGCTCTATATTTGATGTGTTCCATAAGTTTACCAACTCACATTTTCACAATCCTAAATAAGGCACCAGTTTAGTTATGAATCAAGTTTAATATGCTGAAATTTTAACGGAACAATGATCAAAGTTAAAATAAATGTCCAAATATAAACTGATTTATTTCTTTTTACTTAAATTCTCCTTTTATGTATATATATCACCGGTTGTCTTAAGATGACTATTAACAGTTTCTAATTAATGTTCATCTGGTTGGAAATTTGGTAAGCTAGACTGGATACCTGGTGAAACAGTTGCTCAGTAATGCTAGGATTACTTCCCAGATAGCTCACGGCTTTTAACCCGCTTTTATTATCTTGAACATCAGCACAGTTTTCAGAACAAACTAATGCAACAACATTACACAGTCTGTAGTATTGCTTATGTATGATGTTGTATCTGTCATGGAAATTCTTTGACTATGTATACGTGTTTCAGTTATGTGAATATTTGAATGTTGTTGTTAAAATTATGCTTGTGAATTTAAATAACTACTGAAACGATTGGTATGTAATGTACTGTAAATGACTTGGTCCATAGTTAGGGAACATAGAGTTAAATGTAAAAGATGTAGGGAAGCCCCACAGCTACGGAAGTAGCCGGGCTGAGTGGAAAAGGTGTGGTTGGCGCGCAAGTGACAACTCGTCGTTTGTGATGGGAAGGAGTCTGGGCTGAGCAGTGCTGTGGTTAACACCTCGCTAGCAGTAGCGGATCATTGTGACTCATATCCCTGGAGTTTGAGGCCAGAAGGGCTTAAGGGCAGTATTTATGAGTCTCGGATGCTGCATTTGGTGGTACCATTATCATGGCATGGTTTTTGGCCCTATGAAAATATAATTCTGACGCCAAGAAGATATGTAACAGGGCGAGGCCAACAGTATTGCTATGATTGCATTGCCGCCAAGTTAATAATCACAGAAAATTGCGCCACCAGCCTTCACTAAATTGTTTATATTTGCCACTTTGTAAATGGACGAGGTGTTTGTGACATTTGGTTGATTTTAATAATAATCGTGTTGTTGCTAAAAACTCTGTCTTATACCCGTGATTATCCTGAATCACAAACCTGGACAGGAATCCTATCCTAGTAAATGTAATTCCGGTGTCCTAATTTATTATCAGAAAGTGGTTGAACTTAAATTTAATGTTGTCTTGTCATTTGCACAACCAATTATAATTCTGAGTAGGTGAAAAGACTGCTTATGAAATCACATTTGTTGTACTTCACTTAATTGACAATCAATGATAAGAATACTTACCATTTCTCATACATATGATGTAGTTTTGTTAATGAGCATGGTTCTTCTAACCATGAAAGTTTAAGGGTCGTCATGGACTAGCCTAGTTATTTAATGAAGCAATCCGAAGGCTCCTTCAGAGCCAGTGTAGTTAAATTTGCATTCTGTTTAGTTACTTCAAACTGAGTTTAAGAAAGAATTATTTACTGTGTTATCTATTCTAATGCAAGTTGGTTAACGCACCGGCGTAGAAACCCTGTATTAAGCAATGAAGTTATAGATTATGATCATTAGTAGACCCCTGATTTAAATTTAGAATCATTTCAAGCTTCTGCCTTTTCAGTATTGCCACTAGTTTCATGTGTGTCGGTATTTGGTTTTATAAACTGTTGCACATAGTTCATTTAAGGTACATGTTGTTGACAGGTATATATAGCTATTTACTATCTCATTGGTCATTTGCTTATCTGACGTACTAGTTATCAGTACATTTACTTGCAACGCCAGGTTACTATGTTGTAGTGTGAACAGATACAAGGAAGGAGTCTAGTGTGTATGCGTGTCGGGGCGGGTTGAGTTAACCTTAGCACTGCCTTCTGCTTCATCATTTTGCTTGAAACAAGAGTGCCTAATTAGGTTGGTGGCCGGTTTTATTATGTAATGTTTCAGCATGCTTTTGTGCTGCGAGAAAGACTGTTCCTGACCCACCTGTTGACTGTTGTTTATACTCTGCTCGAGTGTTTCGGAAGCGAATCCCAAAGCTATCTCGTGGTCATATTTTCAAAAATTCTTCGCAGAGGTATAAAGTTAGCATCGATAGCCTTTTAAGGTGGTCGGCGGTCTCGTTACACGTGCATCTAGGTATGACTCAATGCAGCATTACAACCACTGTCAACCCTCTCTAATAATCTCATTGAACAAAACGGATGTGATTATCAGTTTGATTCAGTAATGAAGTGGAATAAAGGCGGGTCGGAACGACCTACCATCTTCACAGTTACGTTGTGTGCTGAAGAATAGTCATGGTTTGCGGGCTGAAAGACTAGCCATTGAGTTCTCCAAGTACCTTCTTGGGAGATGTAAGTCATCTTGTTACGATTTCTGTCGGGTAAGATTTGTATTTTTGTTACATTCTCTCACCAATTAAAAACGTCTGACATTTCGTGCCATCATTTTCCTATTGATAGTACTGTCAAACTGTATAACCATACCTGATCCATTGTAGAGCTTAAGTAGTTTTAAAAAACGTTTTTAGCTACAAAAAAAAGGATCCTCGAGTTTTGCAACAACCATAGTTTTTGTTAGATACATTGCGAGGTATTTGTATAACTCAAGGTAAATTAACATCAGATCTGATAAGTCTTGGACATCTGAGAGATGGCAGCAGCCCCCTCTCATATTTCTATCTTACTCTGAGTAATTCGATTTTCCTCTCTAATTGCATGTGGTGAAAAGTTGCTACTCCTTCACACGCGGACTTCCCACACAGCGTCTCTCGTCACCCGGGTGGTCCGGTGACAGGCGGGAACTGCTGATCTTGAAAGGGTTAAGCAGACGGCTGTGAGGGAGTCAAGTGAATGCTTTCCAGACGCCGACATTTTCATGATAGCGGCGGAGATATGCCTGCAGGGGCTTGAAGGAGCGGCTGGGCTAGAGATTCCGTTACTTCGCAGAAACTTAGCGAAAACACTTTCTGGTGGGCTACCGGCGAGGCGTGGGAATGACTTGTGTACCCAGGCAGTCTTGGCGGGCAAATCCCCACGTTTTCTGAAAAATCGTAACTGTGATTGGCTTGCTCAGGGCATGGCTCCGTGACGTAGCAAAATCGGCACAGAAATTGGCGCCAAGAATCTCCGTTGGTGGAATGGTAGTGCTTCGGCAATAGAGTGGAATTTTCCGCCGGTTTTCGAGTTGCTGATTGGAACGTTTAACCACGGCCACTGTCGTGGGGGCGGGAATGTTCTGTGTTCGGTTTGTACGGGTGCTCTTGTGAGAGTTACGGTGTGACTTCGCTTGTTAAAATCAATCACTGTACCGGCAGTGATTATGTGGCAAGCCTTCTTCATCTCCCTCAGAGGTGTATATGTATTGCTAGGAAGTCTTTAGTCTGGAACAACCAGACCAGGATAATTTGTTTCGGGCTATACTCATGACATTATCATCACCATGATGGGACGTTGAAGCAACCAGCCATCGCCTCCAGTACCCCAGATCGTGTCCTTGCAGTTAAGAAGACAGCTTGGTAATGTATGTCCGCAGAACCGGCAAAGCAGGCAATTTTGCTAGGTGATAATCAGAGCTCAGCAGAGCGCGCCTGTTCGTCTTTTCTAACTTTATTCTGTCTTGGGTGTTCATTGTCTGAATTCTCACTACTGTAGCAGCAATTAATGTTGGGTTGGCTGTGTGTTTCTCTAAAGATTTGAGTTGCAAGGAATTAGCTCCACATAACGCTTCATCATCAATCTCACAATCTAGTTTAGAGACAACTTCACCTTCACAGCACTTATTTGAGTATCCAATTTGAGGCAATTTGATGTGTTGTAAATGTTTCGTGTGTGTTGTTCATTATTTTGAGTTTAGTCATAATAAATCATATTGTTATTTTGGACAGAACTTTCATTCTGTTAATCAGTAGACAACCCTATCATTTCTCACTACGTTAATGAAACTTTCCTTTATTTAACTTATTTATCAAATTAAATTATTGCAGGTGCCAAACTCTTTTCTACTCAACTTGCAGGGTCGATTACAGTCAGTTCGTGTTTCTTTTTAATCCATGTGCAACAGCAAAAGTCGTAGTTAGAATGGAGGGGGGGGGGGGTTAGAGCATCATTTACATATGTAGATTCTAGAAGAATTTAGTGTTAAATACACTGCTAGCCCCGGCACCTAGCATAAAATGGCGACCCTGCCAGGATCTTTCCTGTGAATCGCTGATAAGCGAGCAATATTCTCAGTACGAACATTAAAAATTTTTTTTACTTATTTTTTTTAATGATTAATACCCAAGTTCTTTTTCTTGGAGTTCCGTGATTAGTTTTTAAGTAGCCTTGCATTGTTACAGTTTTTGTTTTCAGTCTATATATTTTTGTTTGTTCATTGTTTTTTGTGTTTCTTTGATTTGGTGTCCGTACCACATCTCACTTTGTCAGGTTTGTGTGCAGTTTCTGTACCACAACAAATCGTGCATGTAATTACAGCGTTGGAATGGCGTTGTTGAAATTTTATGTCTATGTGTAAAAATATAGGGAGTAGATTATTTTTATTGTGCATTTTAGATAAAAAAATTTTCATGAATTATCACGAGAAGTAAGGCATGACTATTAGCGAGGGAAGCTAAATCGATAGAGGATAGCATAATGGAAAGGGGCAGGTCACTGAGGGGGATAGGTTTGGAGATGAGATGGGCACATTTTTAGCTGGACAGGACGACGGGCTCATTGATGAGGAAGGTGATTCGGACGCGATCTTAGATTAACGTTGCGGCAGTGATTATGATAGTGAGGTAGAGGATGAAACAGAGACAGGCACACAGGTCGAGACGGTAGCAGAAGTTTATAGTCAAACGAACGAGAGCAGACAGAGGCCAGCTCGGTCACGTCAGAGCTCTAGCGCCCAGGTGTTCAGAGTTACATCGCCCATGTGTGACAAGGATCAAAAAGATGACATTAACCCAATACTGAGCTTCCTATGATCAGTGAAAGAAGAAGACGAGAAACAGCGTAAGATGGATAAGGAAGAAACTGACGAACAGCGTAAGAAGGACACTCAGGCAATAATTTCGGATATAGGGGAAATTCGTGGGGAATTACTAACAATAAAGAAAGAATGTGGAGAAGCAAAACAAATGTCAATGGTAGCACAAAAAGTCTCAGGCCTAGCCAAAACGGCAGCAACAGGGGCAATGAAAATCGCAAAAGTAACTTCTCAACTCGCAGGGCGCTTGCTTCTGCGACACAAACCCACTCAAAATCCCTAGCGTTCTTAAACACTCAAGGTAATATCGCGGTTACGAACATCACGAAACGAATGAAAGAAGTAGAGAGTCGGATCGCAAAACTAGGGCGAAACGGGCACACGAGCACTGCGCGTTCGGATACCAATGATGGAGTACACAAAATTGTGTCTACGAGGAAAAGACCGCCGTGCTCTAGCCCAGTGACAGAGTACGGAACTAACAGTGCATACGCAGAAACAGCGAGTAATAGCTCCAATAATTGCAGCCCACTTAGAAGAGTGAATGCTGAATGCCACTTCCACTGTGATACAGAGGTAGCACATCACAGTTATCAGCAAGATAGATCAGGACACTCAGCAGACGCAAGTATCGGAAACGAGTGACAACACCAGTGCGAGGATCGGACAGGATTTTGATCACAATCACTTCCTGTCGATACTAAAATTCCAAAAGTTCAGAGAAAATGGAGGGTCGATGCATCCGAAGAGCTGGGTGATGCAGTTTACAAATACATTACCGTCATCATGGCCAACCCTGGCAAAATTAGAATTCATGTGTGGACACATCGAAGGCCAAGCCGCGGAAAAGATGCGGGGTGTGGCAGCGACGTGTCAGACTTATCAGGAGTTTGTTGATGCGTTCCTGGGGATCTACTGGTCAAAGGAAACGCAAGACAGGATTAAAGAGGAAATAATATTTTGTCCTGAACTGGAAGTGTCCGGGCAAAGGAGCGCAACCAAATTTTTTGATGATTTACTCAAGAAGAATCAATTTTTAGATAGTCCATATAGCAAGGGAGAAATCATCAAATTTTGTTTTTCCAAATTGCCAGTTAGGTACCAACAGACACTTGTCGGGAAGTGTGGATCTGACATAGAAGCATTCAAGAGCCTATTGCGTGAACTCGAAGTTGTCTTTGATAAACAAGACGCAAAGGACAGGAAGAAGAGGCAAAGTAACAAATACCACGGGCCAGGAAGGGAAGACGACAACGGATGGCATAATCGCACTGGTCATTTAGGAAACCAGGGTTACGGAAATCAAGATTACGCTAACCAAGGTTTTGGAAACCAGAGACACGGAAACCAGAACGTCAGGGAACAGGGTCATGCTGGACAAGGAAGCGAGGACAGGAGGAATAACGAACGGCAAAGCGACCGTAATTGGAGAGAGCGAAATCAAGGACAACAGGAGAACCAGGAGATTGAAATTAGACCTGCAAATCCTAATGCGCGTCAGAGGAGGGGGGAGTCTAACAAAGGATTGGCGCTAGTCCATAGGACTCCACCACATCTCTCACACAAAGAAGTTCGTGGAATAATAGTAGTTTAAGTGGTGTACATAGTAGAATAGACAAATATATGAACCTTTCTTCGGGGAACAATAATCGTCGCATTAATAGATTAAGACTGTTAAAGTATTAACACGCTGCGTTGTCTTGTAAAAGAATTTACTGCTGCTAGTCTTTTTTTTGGTATATGTTCGCGACTTCCAATGTCGATGTAGTAGGAGGCACTACCATTCCATGAGCAATGTTTTTGTCCTTTCCTGTCTGGTGTCCATGTTGAGGGGTAATGATGAGTGAGGAGATGTCGCACAAACGGGCGCATACAAGAACGTGCTCCTAGAAGCGTTCTGGGATGTAGTGATATGCTCCACAGCGGCCACAACCAGTTCGTGAGACGTTCATACCAATGCTTGCAGGCACACGTCAGTGCACTGCAAGATTGTGGTATATTGCGTGATTTCGAGGATGAATATGGGCAGTAAAGTTTTTACAGAGATGCGCCAGCATCGTTGTCTTGCAAGTCGGGGTGAACCTGTGAGCGTTTGATTCCAATGGTGCCCTAGACGGTAGAAATGCGGGCATAAAGCCTACCATGCCAATGGGCTGGTTGGGGATTTAGCGTGCTGCTTGTGACTCAAAGATGAATAACCAAGGAATTATACTTGGAGATTCGTGACATACTGTGTAGCTGGTGTGTGGTGGGCGACGGAATCCTCAACAGGAACCAGTCTTGGCTTGGTCATATTACATTGCCTCTGGAAAGGTGTGCTTTGATCGCGAAAACCACATCGCATAGAAAAAGAAGTTGCAAATATAAATGTATTGTCTTGTATAGCCATGGCTAACCCAGTCTCTGGAGTTTCAGTGAGGTGTAGTGAGAATTCGGAGGCCATGTCGTACGGCGCGCACATCACTGTCGTCAATAGCGGCGAGCAGCGAGACATCTCAGCGCAACAGGAATTATGTAAGAGTGTTGTATAAGGAAAGAAAAAAAGAGAGAGAGAGAGAGAGAGAGAGAGAGTATCATATACTAGGATAAGTTAAACTTTAGGATTTAACAATAACTAGATCCTTAATATTGTGGGGGTTTTCTACCACAAGTGTTTGGCGCGCGCCTGTTGGGATGCTATTTTTCAGGTCACCAAACCACAGACCCGAGATGGAGGGACGACGGGAGAGCGAAAGTAGAATAGTTGCATGTTCTTTATAGCACAGTAAAACTTCGAGCTGCATAATAACATAATTTATTCAAAAGACATAGAATGTAGATCGTTGGCAAATGGTAGTTAATTCTTGAGCATGTCTGCTGTCGATCTATATAATTAATAGTAATATTAGTGCGGGCCCGCACATTTAGTTGTTCGTCCAATATTGCGTCACACACCATGTACAGTAGTGAGATCGGTCTCTACACAAATATCAAGATAGATTATTTCCATGTCTAGATTAGATATACCAAGATTTTGTTATAATGATAGCTATAGATTGATAACTATGAAATTAAAATAAGAGTGTCTGAAATGACAGACCATCAATGTATCGTTATGTAAATTTATTATAACATAGAGGGTCATGGGGAAAAGTTAGGCATAAGATTTTGGTCAGAACTGTGTAGATGACGGGAATTGTGGCAATGCAGAGGCCGGCCGGAGCAAAAAAACAAGAGGTCATCGGCTATCTGCAAGAAGGGGAGCGCCAGCTCGCCACCTGACGAGAAGGGTGTGGCAGCGTCCGGTCCTACAAGCTGACAGTCACCGGGCCGTATACCTGAGGAATTAGGCAGCAGACAGCCCTCGCCGGGCCACAACCGAAAGTGTGGCTGGCCGTTGACACTGACACGCGACCAGCACGCAACAGCCAACTAGCTCTCCGGACACGGCAGCTGTTTGGAGGGATTCCCTGTGGCAGACCACGTTGTCGTGAGTACACGAAGATCATATATGGTGCCAGAACCTGCGCCTCATGTGCCTCAGGACAGAAAGGGACGCTGTATAATCACCTATTTGAGTTTTTACAACTCACTAGCATTGGCCGATCTGCATACACAAAGCAGTATCATGCCACAAACTCTAACAAATGAATTGTCTCATTTCTAACTTCTCCTCTCACTTAGAGAGCAGTTGTAGCAATCGTCACTCCTAGTTCGATCCTATCTGGATGACCTTCTTGTGGAGTCACTCCACGTGCCATCATCCCTCGTCGAACTTCAATATTGGTAAACGTAAAGTGCTGTCCAGGGAGAGAAGAGATCTGGACTAGTGATGGATCCCAACTAGTAGACCTCAGAGACATTTAACCGACGTGAGGAGAACCTATTACTATGTCTTCCTACCGTACTGCCGTTATCATATGCGTGGGTCTTGCTGCAATCTCAACAGAGTACTGCAGATGCTCCAGCACACCCTATTGCTGTTACAACAACGTAGCAACAACACCCGACGATTAGCCCTATGTGATGTCAGTACTGTGGCCCCATCCTAAAAGCCCCCCTCCGATGCTCAAGACATGGATCCACGTGCATCAAAGCATATGACTCAACATACCAATCCCCTCAGAGAAACTAACGAATTTGTGAAGTGCTTCGAATATTTCTAACAATGTGATTTAGTGCCTCATTCTCAGCACAGTCGTGAACATTGTGCAATGTGCAAATGCAACTTGACAGCCCATGAACCTTTTTTTTTTTCTTAAATTTCTTTCTATAGTGTTGTTTCTGTAATGTATGTTATACCTTGTATGTGTTTGTGAATTTCCACTGTAATTCTTATGTAAGTGATAGAGTAGGGCGCACAAATTACAAATTACTGTATTGTTCTCTACACCATGTTTTTTTTGTATTCTGAATTTTTTGATGTGTGTATGCAAACAGTGTGCCTGAAGTCCCCATAAATTGAAGCAGATACCACCTCTGTCATTGTGAATGGACCATCAGTTCAGGGAACATTTTGTAAAGGTTACGGGACGGAGACAGAATGAATTGGAGGTTGTAATTAGATTCTGAAAGCTCACAAAGAGATTGTTAACTTAAATATTACCATGTGTGATTGAGTTCAGGTTAGTTCAATGATTGAAATTGTTGTAACATCTTGGGCATTTAACTGCGGAGCACTCCAACTCTGATTGTAAAGAATAAACTGCTCCATATTTGGCTCACGTGCCCGCGCCATATTTAGAGCGTGAATGTCTGTGTGAATCGGTGTTTGGAAGGGGCTCCCTGGGTATGGATGTGTGATGTGAGTGTTAGAGTTCCATATTAAGAGTTGAGCTGCATTTTTCAGTTGCAGTGCGGCATGTGGAGTCAGTTTGCAAGATTGTTCTTGGCCGATTGACTCACTACCTTGCTCATAAGTGAGCCAACCGCTCACCAATTACAATCTAAAATGGCGTAGGGGCTATGAGAGATGGCAGAAGCCCCCTCTCATATTTCTATCTTACTCTGAGTAATTCGATTTTCCTCTCTAATTGCATGTGGTGAAAAGTTCCTATTCCTTCACACGCGGACTTCCCACGCAGTGTCTCTCATCACCCAGGTGGTCCGGTGACAGGCGGGCTCTGCTGATCTTGATAGGGTTAAGCCGACGGGTGTGAGGGAGTCGAGTGAATGCTTTCCAGACGCCGACATTGTCATAATAGCGGCGGAGACACGCCTGCAGAGGCCTGAAGGAGCGGCTGGGCTAGAGGTGCCGTTACTTCGCAAAAACTTAGCGAAAACACTTTCTGGCGGGCAACCAGTGAGGCGTGGGAATGGCTTGTGTACCCAGGCAGTCATGGCGGGCAAATTCCCGCGTTTTCTGAAAAATCGTAACTGTGATTGGCTTGCTCAGGGCATAGCTCCGTGACGTAGCAAAATCGCCGCAGAAATTGGCGCCAAGAAACTCCATTGGTGGAATGGTAGTGCTTCGGCAATAGAGTGGAATTTTCCGCCGGTTTTCGAGTTGCTGATTGGAACGTTTAACCACGGCCAATGTCGTGGGGGCGGGAATGTTCCGTGTTCGGTTTGTATGGGTGCTCTTGTGAGAGTCGGCTCTCGCCTTTTGGTCGGAGTAGGTTACATGACTGAGCTCTCGCTGCTCTGGACAGCCTGCCTTCCGTTGGCTGTCTAATATACTTTTATTTAATTGTAACGGTTTGATGAAGTTTCTGAAGTTTCGACTTCGACGTAACTTTCCGAGTACAGCTGGCAATTGAGCGTTCTGCGTACAAGCGGCCTATGTTGTCTGTCTTGAGCAGTTTTGGCTAAAGTTGACTGTATCGGAGTTACTGTGTGACTTCGCTTGTTAAAATCAATCACTGTACCATCAGTGATTGTGTGGCGAGCCTTCTTCGTCTCCCTCAGAGGTGCATTTGTATTGCTAGGAAGTCTTTAGTCTGGAACAACCAGACCAGGATAATTTTTTTCGGGCTATACTCGCGACATTATCATCACCACGATGGGACGTCGAAGCAACCAGCCATCGCCTCCAGTACGCCAGATCGTGTCCTTGCAGTTAAGAAGACAGCTTGGTAATGTATGTCCGCAGCACCGGCAAAGCAGGCAATTTTGCTAGGTGATAACCAGAGCTCAGCAGAGCGCGCCTGTTCGTCTTTTCTAACTTTATTCTGTCTTGGGTGTTCATTGTCTGAATTCTCACTACTGTAGCAGCAGTTAATGTTGGGTTGGCTGTGTGTTTCTCTTAAGATTTGAGTTGCAAGGGATTGGCTCCACATACCACTTCGTCATAAATGTCACAATCTAGTTTAGGGACTACTTCACCTTCACAGCACTTATTTGATGTGTTGTAAATGTTTCATGAGTTTTGTTCATTATTTTGAGTTTAGTCGTAATAAATCATATTGTTATTTTGGACAGAACTTTCATTCTGTTAATCGGTAGAGCAACCCTATCATTTCTCACTACGTTAATGAAACTTTCCTTTATTTAACTTATTTATCAAATTAAATTATTGCAGGTGCCAAACTCTTTTCTACTCCACTTGCAGGGTCGATTACAGTCAGTTCGCGTTTCTTTTTAATCCATGTGCAACAGCAAAAGTCGGAGTTAGTATAGGGGGGGCTTAGAGCATCATGTAGATTCTAGTTTTTACATTCGTTCTTTAATTAAAGTTGTTATCGACATGAGATGTGTTGCAAACAGAAGAGAAACGTCATGAGAAAATGCCATTGGAAAACTTTATTTTTCATTTCAAGATCTTCACCGAAAGTGGTAACTATGAAACGTTGTATTGCGTGTATAACATGCGTCATTCTGCATCCTTCTTTAGTTGTGAATAAATGCAGTCAGTCGCTGGATAAACGAGTGTTATCTTAGGTCCAGTTACGGTCCATGTCAGTCCCCCGTCCTCCCAAATGAGTACGAGTAAAGTGCTTCTCTGCTGCTTTAATTCTCTTATTGGACAGTTTGCACTCCATGGCCCAACTTTCACAGCTGTTGAATCTTTCGTCAAGTACTTTGATGCTAGGTGTTTCCGACAGCAACCGTGAGAGACGTCGCAGTGGTAAGGCAACAGAGTCCCATTTTAGAAGATGGCAGTTCAACATTCCTCTCCACCTAACCGGATTAACGTAATCCCCGATTTCCTCCCATACTGGTTCAGGCAACTGCCGGAATGACTCCTTCGAAAAATGTACGGCCGATTTCCTTATCCATCCTTCCCCTACCCGACGTCTTTAATGATCTCATTTCTGATAGCTCCGTTCCTAAGAAGTCGTATACAGCTGCAACGCATGTACCCTCAGAATGAAAGGCGTAGAGTGCTGAATTACGGTATTTCTTCCTAGTTGTTTCTACTGAATTTGAAGATAATAAGACAACGTGTTACAGACTTATTGCTACACTTCTTTCGTTAAATTTCTTACACTTATGAATTATGTTCCTCAGATAAATCTCTTACTGTTATGAATTATGTTCGCCAGATAGTTTAAGAATAAAACCGTCTAGATAGTTTGTAAATAAAACTGTCTAGATGGCTTAATATATTACTTTATTTATAATGTCCTATCCGCTGCTGCAAATATCGAATCAGAACTTAGAAATTGTAAAACAAAATTCAGTGTCAACCAATAAAACCTACGCCTGACACTGAACATTGTTACACAAGTTCGAAGTCTTGATCTGATGATGGCAGCAGTCGAAACGACGTTGTAAATAAAATGAAGTTTAAGCGATCTACACCGTTTTATTCACAAAATATCCACAACGATGGCACACTCAGTCAGGGAATTTGTTTGTCGGAGCCTTAAGAGCGTCTATGAATTTTCCTTTAAGTGCACAGGTGGATCATATCTGCCAGCCCTACGCTTTGGATTTAGTGTCCTTAGCGTTAACTTGGAAGTACTCACGGAACAATTTTTGAAAATATTACCACCATAACATGCTCTGACCAAAACATTAGTAGATGTTGTCCACTGCTTCGATATATTTGTCTGTTTGTTGAATAGCCTCTTAGTCTCTACAGCGAATTTAAGGGCTAAACTTATATTATGATTCGATTATTTTTTGCGCGCCCTTGTAAAGCTGCTCATGACGGATGTTCCGTCATAGCTTTGACCGAAAAATTTTCTCACGTCTGGTCCCTATCGTTCTATACATTTTATGTAAATCGAAGGTGGAGGGGTGATGTCAGCTGCATCGGGACTTTATGTGGAATCAGCGGCGACGGGTCAAAATGTGTGCCGGACCAGGATTCTCCGAAATAACAGACACCACGCATTCATATTACTACACTATGGGATCATAAGTATCCGGACACCCCCAGAAACATACGTTTTCCATATTAGGTGCGTTGTGCTACCAGCTACTGGCAGGTACTCCATATCAGCGACCTCAGTAGTCATTACACATCTTGAGAGAGCGGAATGGGGCGCTCCGCGGAACTTACGGACTTCGAACGTGGTCAGGTGATTGGGTGCCACTTGTGTCGTACGTCTGTACGCGATATTTCCACACCCCCAAACATCCCTAGGTACACTGTTTCCGATGTGATAGTGAAGTGGAAACGTGAAGGGACACGTACAGCACAAAAGCGTACAGGCCAACCTAGTGTGTTGGCTGACAGATACCGCCGACAGTTGAAGAGGGTCATAATGTGTAATAGGCAGACATCTATCCACACCATCACACGGGAATTCCAAACTTCATTAGGATCCACTGCAACTACTATGACAGTTAGGCGGGAGGTAAGAAAACTTGCATTTCATAGTCGAGCGGCTGCTCATAACCCACGCATCAAGCAGGTAAATTCCAACACAATGTGGCGATGCGATGGCAGGGTGTGAGTATGGCGAATGCACGGTGAACGTCATCTGCCAGCTTGTGTAGTGCAAAAAGTAAATTTCGGAGGCGTTGTTGTTATAGTGTGGTCGTATTTTTCAGGGTGGGGCCTTGCATCCCTTGTTGTTTTGCGTGCCACTATCACAGCACAGGCCTACATTGATGTTTTAAGCACCTTCTTGCATCCCACTGTTGAAGAGCAATTCAGGGGTGACGATTGCGTCTTTCAACACGATCGAGCACCTATTCATAATACACGGCCTGTGGCGGATTGGTTACACAACAATAACATACTTGTAATGGACTGGGCTGCACCGAGTCCTGACCTGAATCCTATAGAACATCTTTGGGATGTTTTGAAACGCCGACTTCGTGCTAGGTCTAACCAACCGACGTCAATACCTCTCCTCAGTGCAGCACTCCGTGAAGAATGGGTTGCCATTCCCCAAGAAACATTCCAGCGGTTGATTGAAGGTACGCCTGCGAGAGTGCAAGCTGTCATCAAGGCTTAGGATGGGCCAACACCACATTGAATTGCAGCATTACCGACGGAGGGCGCCACGAACTTTTAAGTCATTTTCAGCCCTGTGTCCGGATACTTTAGACCACGTAGTGTAATTCACCTCAATGGGCAATGAATCCAACATTGCAGATGCACAATTATGTCCGACCTGCTGCAGGAATCTCAAAGTAGCGAGTATAGAGGACATCGATGGGGACTGTGGACAGGTGGCCATAGGTGAGAGTGTGGATCGGCCTAGGGGCGTGCTGAGGTGATGCGCGCAGTTGCGATAAACGCTGTGTCCCGATGGCGCCATTGTTACCACAGCTGCCGAATAAGCTGGCGGTCCCGGGTTCGTATCCCACCCCAGCACACATTTTCACTCGTCGCCGCTGATTCCACATATAGTCGCAATGCAACTGACATCAATAGTTGCTTCTCTTTCCTTTCTCCTCACTCTACATTCAGTTTACATAAAATGTATCAAAAGCCGCCGATTCCGCGTGGTGTCAGTTCTTCCACACATGTCGAAAGAACAGGCATCACACATTCATATAATTAAGTTAAATGATGTTGGTACCCTAATGTAGATTGATCTTTGACCTGGGTAAAGGAGGTAAATGTTTCGCATTTCCTTACATCACTATGATTTACAAAACAATCCGTCATTATTTTTACGTATAAAAGACATCTCTTGACTGATCTAACTGCTTTTCCCACTTTTCCTTTCCGTTTTAATTTTTCCTCATTTTTTTCCTATATTTTTACTCCAGAGGCACCTTATTCTCGGGGCTTTTTCCCAGTCGTCCCAGCCTTGTTACGCCCTGCTATTATCTTCAGACAGTTTCCGTAATTATGCGATCATTATTTCCAGCGCCCCCTCATAGAGTGAACAGTCCACAGAGACGTGACGCAGTTGTCAACAATGCAGGGGGCCCTGCAGCGGCCCCTACCGTTGCCTAGCATCAGTTTGAGACGAGGCGATCGGCGAACAACATGAATCTGTGCGCTCCCGGTCAGCAAAATCTTAAGGACACCGGGAAACGCAGTAAGAGCACGGAGCAACGATAACAGTCAGAAGGTAAGAAGTCAACAAATGTTTTGAGTTCCACTGATAGGTGACATCCAAATCCAGGCGTCAAATCGATTGGAAATATCTACAGACGCATGACATATATTCTCGCAGGCATGTGTGTTTCATAAACTTGGAGATATTCAGCACTGCATTTATATTCAGGGTACTTTGATTTTGCCGACTGTTCATGGTAATTTCCAAGAATGATTGCCTATCGAAGTCGCAGGGTCCAAACGGCACATATCGAACGTGCGATTCTAAATCGTCGCGGGCGTTATGACTATGTTTACGGTTGTCACTACAGGAACGACAAAAGAAGAGCGTTAAAAAAATACTTGTAATTACAAAGGAGACGACTTATCTTACCGGTCGTCGGTGTGTCCACGTGATGTGTACGCTACAGGGACAATTCCCTTTTTGCCATAGCTTAGGTAAATTCTGCCAATATCACGCAAGAATATCGGCACAGTGTCACATGCGTTAACTTTTCCCTGTAAACGCAAGTTGTGGAAATAGAATTACTGAAACAAGTACAGTTTGTCTCTTTGTCTTGGACGCTCTTCTCTTTTAATGGAAGACTTCACAAATTTCCATAGGCGCTCGTTGTTCTGCGTGTGCACACTAGCATCATCCAAAGACACAAACTCTAAAGAGTGGTTCACGAACTCGTGGTCGAATCCTTCAGTTTTCAGAGTCTTCTAGGATTGAAACCCGTCTGTAATGACTTTAGTACCGGGCAGCATGAAGTGCTTTATCAGACCCACTAACGTGAGCTTTTCTCGGGACAATACTGTGACAACGAAACACTTCATGGACTCTCTTTCTATTCCACCGAATACCCAAATATTATCTATTTCACTCTTTGAAGGTCGTTTGCTCTGGTTCTTTCTTCTAGCTATATGAGATTGGCCCACTTCCACAACTTTACTCGCTCCACCAATTGGTACACTGTCGTTTGACACTACCACATAACAAGACTTCTCGGCAAACCCCGAAATTGTCACACACAGTATTAGCGGATAACTCAGTTTCCTATTCTGTTGCTTGCAAGGTGTAGTCTCGAATCCAGCAAGATAGAAGAATTACGCTGGTCTGGATGGATAATTTGGAATTGTCGAACCATGTATTCTTCCTGATACTCGTTCCTTTTCCGCACTGTCCGCAATGAAATTGTAACGGTGTTTCAGCATCGAAACTCCCCTTACGAAGTTTTACACACTTCGCACCACCACAGTGAGCACAGTCCCTCCTTTTGTCGTCCGGTAGAACTCCATATTTGCGACAAAAAGTCAAACAGTTTTGTACGCTGGATCCTGGCTAAGCATGGAATTAGATTTTTCCATGTGAGAGAATCCGCGGAAGAAACGTCAGGAATACCAGACATCACAATCACTATCGACAGAAATTGTCTGGGTTTCCCAAACGTGGAGGAATGTAATTTAGAGCAACTAAAGGAACAACGGAAAACAGATAAAAATGACGATCACAAATAATTGATCATAACGTCCGCCACGAGACTCGCATGATCGATTTACAATCGCAAGTTCGATATGTGTCGTTTGGACCCAGCAACTTCGATAGGCAAACATTATTGAAAATTACCCTATTGATTCGGAGTGTTTATCGTGGTTTGTCCGAGGCAGCATGGATTGGGAAAGAATGAATTTTATAAATCTTGCAATTACATGAAAATCTGAATTCTTGAAATTGTACTTTATCCTACGAAGTTTTCGTGCCAAAAAATATCTGTATTCGGTGGTGTAGACATTGTTTGACAACTCGATTGCTTCACCGCAGTGTTTCGAAACGGACATTTCCTTGCACATATCGTAAGAAATGATGCACCTTTACAAGGGTTTTTAGCAATATATATATACGATTTTCAGACATGAAATTACGTATAACTAAATATGATGGATCAGCTTTATCGTCTTTGTGCCAGTGAATTTCATATTCTCAGTCCCGGTAGAGCACGCGCACATTTCTTTGCCTACCCTTTCTTTCGCACTGAACGGGTGGAGGTCACTGGGATTCGAGTAGCTAATACGTTGATTCTTCTCTCTGATACATTGGCTATCAAATGATGCTCTCCGCAGTAAGTTTGACACTTTAGGCGTCATTGTTTAATGCTGTATTTCGATTCAGTGATAAGTAATTTGTTGTAGTATTACTTGCACATGATCTCTCATGCCACTGTCTACACTCTGATCTGATACAACAAGTATTAGTTGTTCACTCTAGGAAGAGTCTAGAAACATTGGCTGATAGGAGTAGCTGTTTCCATAGAAGTCGAGAGAGTGTCTACGACATTGGACTTTTATTCACTTGTTTCCGTTTTACCAAACTTAGTCCTCAAATTTGGGATTTATAGCCTCTGCTTTCTGCAAACACTATATATATATCTTTATTTTATTTACTCAGACCTGTTTTCTGCACCTATTTGTCATCCTCTGAGGGTCTCGATTTATTCCTGCAAAAATATTGTACAAAATTTTCTATTATCTTTCTACTTTAAGCCTAAAAAGTGTAACTCGTACATTTTTTATATTGTTTTGATTGCTCTACTGAAAATTACATTAACTGAGAAAGTGGATTTGTACAAGTTGGCTAGCTGTTATTCCTTTCTATGGTTTGACAGCATGTCATCCGCGAAGTGTGTGTAATCACCATCAGTAGACGAAACACACCAGAGGTACACAAGAGGGTGGAAATCGTAAAGCAGAACATACACCACTGCTGCTCTCGAAAAAGTATTTCAGAATTAATAACTTGTTAAGCAAGTTCTTCCGGCTACTTAGCAGAAGTTATCTTATCAAACCACGGAAAGGCGCAGCTGAAAGCCACTCTGTACAAATCCACTTCCGCAGTTAAATTAATTTCAGTCGCGTAATCGAAACACAATAAAAACGGGCATGCTATAGTTTCTAGAAATAAAAAGTTCCGAAGAACTTTGTATAATATTTTTACAGAAATAAACCGGGAACATAGCAAGATGATGGCATACGGATGTCGCAACGTGCCTGGATAAACAGAAAAAAGAAGTTCATTGTGTTTTGTAGAGGGCGGAGTTTAAAAACCCAAATTAAATCCGTACACACGAAAAAACGTGAACAGACGCTTACAACCCAAGCAAGATGTTTATCTTAGCTTCCGGTATCGCGAGCAGAGAATAGCTTCATAGAACGAATCAATAAATTTAAACCGTTTGATATTGAATTACATATGTGTTCCGTCTGATTTCATTTACGCTGAACAATGCACTGAACGCAGCATCATGTGCTAGCTAAAGTTACCTAAATTATTCGTATATCCTTATGTGAAAGTGATTTCTGAAGCCAACTTAGATTATTTTACGAGGGGATTTTTAAATGTTAGTGATACATTATTTCGGCATGCCAGGTATCTTTTACTGAACACAGCACTACTCTTCAAAGTGACACAGATACATCACACCATTTTTCAACGTAGCCACCAAGTCTCTGGAAAGAACAGCTGGAACGTTCTACCAGTCGAACAGAAAAGCACTCCTCAGTCACGGAGCCATTCGAGAAGCGCTGTGCGAACTTTCTCAGTCTCTGAAAATATGCAAGCTGTGCGGATCAGTTTCTCGATTGGCTGGATACTGTCGTCACTGGTCTATGGCCTTCCTTGTCGATCAGTACGCCCACGTCTGTGCAACCTTGACCAAATTGTTGCCACAATTTTATTACGGTTGGACGCGACACTACATGATAACACTTTTCCTACCTTATATTAGGTTTCGTAATGTCTTGTGTTTTGGTATTTCCGTATTTTTGTCTACTCCTAGTATGTTCATAACTCCTCAGAAAATGAGCGGTTTTTGCGCCTACCTATCTGAGCAAATATTTATTTCACTTATTACAAGGTACGTTCAACAAGTAATGCAACTTTTTTTTTCTTAAAGCAGGTTGGTTTTATTCGGGGTTCCAATGCACCGTACTATTCCCCACTCTTTTGCTGTAAAACCCTGCTCTTTAACATATACTGAGGTCACGAATGTCATGGAAAAGCGATCTGCACATACGCAGATAGCGGTAGTATCGCGTAAACAAGTTATAAAAGGGCGGTGAATTTGTAACTACGTGATTCATCTGAAAAGGTATCCTACGTGCTTATGGCCGCCCGACTGTTATTGTCTGAGTTTGAACGCGGAATGGTAGATGGAGCTCGACGCGGGAGACATTCCGTTTCGGAAATCGTTAGGGATTCAGTATTCCGAGATTTACAGTGTCAAGAGTGTACCAAGGATACCAAATTTCAGGCGTTACCTCGCACCACCGCCAACTGGGTGACCAAAGGACTTAACGACCTAGAGCAGCGGCGTTTGCATAGAGTTGTCGGTGCTAACAGACAAACAACGCTACGTGAAACAACCGCAGAAATCAATGTGGGACGTACGTTGAACGTATCCTTTAGGTGAAAGTGGCGAAATTTGGCGCTAATAGGCTATGGCAGCAGATGACCGACGGGAGAGGCTTTGCTAACAGCACGTCATCGCTTGCAGCGCCTATCCTGGGCTCTTGACCATATTTGTTGGACCCTGAACGACCGGGAAACCGCAGCCTGCTCAGATTAGTCCCAACTTCAGTTGGTAGGAGCTGACGGTAGGGTTCCAGTGTGGCGTGGTCCCAACGATGCCATAGATCCAGGCTGTCAACAAGGCACCCGCAAGCTAGAGGTGGCTTCGTAAAGGTGTGCGCTGTGTTTTTCATGTAATGGACTGGGTCCTGTGGTCAAACTGAACCGATAATTCACTGGAAATCGTTATGTTTGGCTACTTGGAGATCATTTTCAGCCTTTCATGGACTTCATGTTCCTATCTCACCAGGCCACATTATTCGTGATTAGTTTGAAGGACATTCTGGACAGTGTGAGCGAATAATTTGGCCACCCAGAGCTACATCTACATCTACATGGATACTCTGCAAATCACATTTAAGTGCCTGGTAGAGGGTTCATCGATCACCTTCACAATTCTCTATTATTCCAATCACGTATAGCGCGCGGAAAGAATAAACACCTATATCTTTCCGTACCAGCTCTGATTTAACTTATTTTATGGTGGTGATCCATCCGCCCTATATAGGTCGGTGTCAACAAAATATTTTCGCATTCGGAGAAGAAATTTGGTGATTGGTATTTCGTGAGAAGATTCCGTTGCAACGAAAAACGCCTTTCTTTTAATGATTTCCAGCCCAAATCCTGTATAATTTCTGTGACACTCTCTCCCATATTTCGCGATAATACAAAACGTACTGCCTTTCTTTGAACTTTTTCGATGTACTCATTCAGTCCTACCTGGTAAGGGCCCCACACTGCGCAGCAATATTCTAAAAGAGGACGGACAAGCGTAGTGTAGGCACTATCTTTCGGTCTGTTATATTTTCTAAGTGTGCTGCCAATAAAACGCAGCCTTTGGTTAGCCTCCCCACAACATTTTGTATGTGTTCCTTCCAATTTAAGTTGTTCGTAATTGTAATACTAGGTAGTTAGTTGAATTTACGGCTTTTAGATTAAACTGATTTATCGTGTAACCGAAGTTAAACGAGTTCCTTTTAGCACTCATGTGGATGACCTCACACTTTTCGTTATTTAGGGTCAACTGCCACTTTTCGCACCATTCAGATATTTTTTTAAAAATCGTTTTGCAGTTTGTTTTGATCTTCTGATGACGTTATTAGTCGGTAAACGACAGCGTCATCTGCAAACAACGGAAGACGGCTGCTCAGATTGTCTCCCAAATCGTTTATATAGATGAGGAACAGCAAAGGACCAATAACACTACTTTGGGGAACGCCTGAAATCACTTCTGTTTTACTTGATGACTTTCCGTCAATTACTACGAACTGTGACCTCTCTGACAGGAAATCGCAAATCCAGTCACATAACTGAGACGATATTCCATAAGCACGCAATTTTACTACCAGCCGCTTGTGTGCTACAGTGTCAAAAGCCTTCCGGAAATCCAGGAATACGGAATCGATCTGAAATCCCTTATCAGTAGCACTGAACACTTCATCCGAATAAAGATCTAGTTGTGTTTCACAGAAACGATGTTTTCTAAACGCATGGTGACTGTGTGTCAATAGACCGTTTCCATCGAGGTAATTCATGATGTTCGAACACAATATATGTTCTAAAATCCTGCTGCATATAGACGTTAACGATGTGCCTGTAATTTAGTGGATTAATCCTACTAACTTTGTTGAATATTGGTGTGATCTGTGCAACTTTCCAGTCTTTGGGTACGGATCTTTCGTCGAGCGAACGGTTGTATATGATTGTTAAGTATGGAGGTAATGCATCAGTATACTCCGAAAGGAACCTAATTGGTGTACAGTCTGGACCAGAAGACTTGCTTTTGTTAAGTGATTTGAGTTGCTTCACTACTCCGAGGACATTTACTTCTACGTTACTCATGCTGGCAGCTGTTCTCGATTCGAATTCTGGAATATTTACTTCGTCTTATTTTGTGGAGGCATTTCGGAAGGCTGTGTTTAGTAAATCTGCTTTGGCAGCACTGTCTTCGATAGTATCTACATTGTTATCGCCCGGCATGAACCCCATCGAAAATTCATGGCCCATAATCGAGAGGTCAGTTAGCGCACTAATTCCTGCACCGGCAAAACTTTCTCAGTTATGGACGGCTATAAAGGCAGCGTGGCTCAATATTTCTGCAGGAGACTTCCAACGACTTGTTGAGTCCACGCCACGTCGATTTGCTGCACTTCGCCAGGCAAAAGGAGGTCCGACATGATATTAGGACGTATCCTATAACTTTTGTGGCCCCAGCGTTATCTGTGTTCGATGCGACGGCCATACGCCACCTTACTGGGAGGGCGTGTATGATGGCGTTGTACAACCCTACTGGGCGACGTCTGAGCCAACGTATTGATGGACCAAACAGATGGAAGTCAAAAGGTGCGAGATCCGGGCCGCAGGGTGGATGAGGAAGAAGAGTCCGATGAAGTTTTGTGAGCACTACCAACAGAGGCGTCCAGTTGTGTAGCGAGGTGTTTGTCATTCGTCGATCACCTCGAATGAGAGTCTCCGCAAGTTCCAACACTGCAGCAGTCACAGCTGTGTGCGGCCGGCCAGCACGTGGTGGTGGGACAGGTTTGCCCGTCCTTGTTGCGATGGTGACAGAGGCCTCGCCCAACGGCTCACCGTGTTTTTGTTGACTGCCAGGTCTCCGTAGACAGTCTACAAGCGACAACGGATAGCTGCGATGCTCTGGTTTTTCGCCAACAGAAACTCAGTGACAGCTCTCTGCTTGGAACGCACCTCCTTTAAAACATGTTACTTTGAAGGCTACGTATAGTATCACCAACTATCTGAAGCCATTGAAACTATAGAGGCTGAAGACATAATACCCCACGATGCCCCACAACAAAGTTCACATTTTTGTACCGAAATTGGCCGAGAAAAAAAAAATGTTACTTTACTTATTGAACGCCCCTCGTATTTTGGAAGGTTGTTATTGTTGTGGTCTTCAGTCCAGAGTATGGTTTGATGCAGCTCTCCATGCAACTCTATCCTTTGCAAGCTTCTTCATCCCCCAGTAACTACTGCAACCTACATCCTTCTGAATCTGTTTACTGTATTCATCTCTTGGTCTCCGTATACTAAATTGGTGATCCCTTGATGCCTCAGAATATGTCCTACCGAGCGATCTTTTCTTCTAGTCAAGGTGTGCCACAAATTTCTCTTCTCCTCAATTCTATTCAACACCTCCACATTAGTTATGTGACCTACCCATCTAATCTTCAGCATTCTTCTGTAGCACCACATTTCGAAAGCTTCTATTCCCTTCTTGTCTAAACTCTTTATCCTCCACGTCTCACTTCCATACATGGCTACACGCCATACAAATACTTTCAGAAACGACTTCCTGACATTTAAATCTATACTCGATGTTAACAAATTTTTCTTCTTCAGAAACGCTTTCCTTGTCATTGCCAGTCTACATTTTATATCCTCTCTACTTCGACCATCATCAGTTATTTTGTTCCCCAAATAGCAGAACTCCTTTACTACTTTAAGTGACTCATTTCCTAATCTAATACCCTCAACATCATCTGACTTAATTCGACTACATTCCGTTATCCTCGTTTTGGTTTTGTTGATGTTCATCTTATATCCTCTTTTCAAGACACTATCCATTCCGTTCAGCTGCCCTTCCAGGTCCTTTGCTGTCTCTGACAGAATTACAATGTCATCGGCGAACCTCAAAGTTTTTATTTCTTCTCCATGGATTTTAATACCTACTCCGAATTTTTCTTTTGTTTCCTTTACTGCTTGCTCAATATACAGCTTAAATAACATCGGGGATAGGCTACAACCCTGTCTCACTCCCTTCCCAACCACTGCTTCCCTTTCATGCTCCTCGACTCTTATAACTGCCATCTGGTTTCTGTACAAATTGTAAATGGCCTTTCGCTCCCTGTATATGACCCCTGCCACCCTCATAATTTGAAAGAGAGTATTCCTGTCAACATTGTCAAAAGCTTTCTCTAAGTCTACAAATGCTAAAAACGTAGGTTTGCCTTTCCTTAATCTATTATCTAAGATAAGTCTTAGGGTGAGTATTGCCTCATGTGTTCCAACATTTCTACGGAAGCCAAACTGATCTTCCGCGAGGTCGGCTTCTACCAGTTTTTCCATTCGTCTGTAAAGAATTCATGTTAGTATTTTGCAGCAGTGGCTTATTAAACTGATAGTTCGGTAATTTTCACATCTGTCGACACCTGCTTTCTTTGGGATTGGAATTATTATATTCTTCTTGAAGTCTGAGGGTATTTCGCCTGTCTCGTACATCTTGCTCACCAGATGGTAGAGTTTTGTCAGGGCTGGCTCTCCCAAGGCTATCAGTAGTTCTAATGGAATGTTGTCTGCTCCCGGGGAGTAGGTGCTGAGGGAAATACCTTATCTGGAACACAGCTCATACGGAATGTTCTAAGAATGTAGATGTGCCCTCCGAAACCAATTACTACGGTATGAAGTTAAATACAATTTGAATAATGGTGCCACTATCATGAATAGAGAGATTACTGCTCTCTTGGAAGCTACAAAGTATGCGCGTATCATTGTTCTGCCCGTCTCTAAATCTTTTGTCAACAGCTTAAAATCGTGAGGTAGGGTCAGTCAGACCGCTAAATATCCTACTTGATAGTGACCGACATCTAGCAGTTGACTATAAATTAAAATCACGTCGTAATTTCTTGGATTAAAGTTCTTATCAACAGACCAGGATATTAAATATCTGACTCTCTTACGAATGAAGTCTCACAACAGCAAAGAGAATACAAAGTTGTATAATCAGGAGAGTTTATCAACAAGATTAAGCAAATAGAGTACGAAGAATAATAGTGTGGTTCCTCGCAGGCGACACAGGGAAGGCAATTCACCATGGTAACCTCTACTGTACCAACGCCTTGGTGCCGCGGACTCATCTGCGCACAGAAATTCGTAGTCATTACGTCCCACATCACATTTAATAGCAGTTACCTCAGACAACTACGTCGGATAAACATCATACCATCAGGTCTATGCGACTACGTTTAAGAAGTCCTAAGTCGCATTTTCTTCGTGTGCATTTACGGGAAGGACTTGTCAACAGTGTTAGTAAGCACCTCAGTCCTTCAGTCCCCAGCATCAAAACACATTTATCGTATACAGCGCTATACCCTTTCAGTCCAGAAAGTTTCGAAACGAGATTAATAAAAAATAGAGAAAAGTTAAGATGGCGACTTTAATGATTCAAGCGTTCTAAATAGTTACAGCCATGTGAAACTATCAGAAAACTCATTTTTGGGATATTGTTGAACTCGTGCTTCACATTGACTAGAAGTCGGTTATGTCATCAAAGCGTTGTCCTTTAATTTGAATTCCTGCATTTTTCTCTTTTGGGGTAGCTTTGTACTGATAACACCATGTCTTGTTACCCTTGATGATTTTTTTTTTTTTCCGAAAAGAATTCTTCTCGCTTTTCACTTCATTCAAGTCGAAGCAGACGTCCACGCATCGTTGCTTTTCATCGGGAGTCAATGTGTGTGGGACAAATTTTGCACGCAATTTTCTCTTCTTTAAAACATTCTGCAGGATGTCATGAACACTTGAATTTGAGATGTTACTTCATTGCAGTTTGTGACACAACAAGATGGACAGTAAGACGGCACGCCCACCACTTACCGCTACCTACTCACAACTTGGTGGTCGAATGCACATCTGTTGTTTACATTTGTTAGTTCTAGCTGCCACCATAGTTCCTGCGGTGACATCGCTTCTACGCCAGGAATGAAATCAGCCTTGGAAACTTTTTGGACGTACGGTATATACCTCCTAAGTCAAAGCAAAAGTAAGAACAGATGTTCACAGAATACAAAGAATTAAGGGTTGTAGATCGACGATGCAAACAGCCATAAATACTTTTAGAAAGCTTTATTTTACTACCATGGCCGGTTTCAGACTAACGTACCAATCTTCAGGTGGCTGCCCTTGTCTGCTTACATTCTCCGTAAACAGTCCTTACTTGAATAACAGCCACGGAGATCAAACAGATCCAGTACGAATAAAGTAATATGTTTTTAATGGTGGTATGTGATTGTAAACACCTTTTCTGTACTTATGTGCTCATTATTAGCGTGCTGCAATTACACACCTACCTATTACGTTTCATGTTAATAAACTCACGCCTGTTATTTACACAAGTGCCTGATTGGTGTCACTGGAAAGCCAATAAAATGTATAAAATGTAGGTAATATGTTGTCGACTATTCCTGTCTGCTCCTTTTAGCAAGGACCAAGAGTGCACAGTCCTGACACTCCATCACTGCACGGCCAGGGCAAGGTCTGACAACATCGCAGTCAGGTGACACGCCAGAGCGTTCTATTCACATTCTGCCTAACACAACAACTGTCTCGATTTAAGCTATTGGCGATTATAGAACTTTCATTAGGATGTATAAGCCTTGGTTACTGATTTGAAATTATAAAGTGATGAGCGTAAAAACTGCAATAAATAGAAAGGAAAATATATGTCGCATGTTGGGAGATGAGGATCGTCCGAAATTCTGACGGGAGGGTAAGGATAATGCATAGAGGTGCGTGGATGGTGGATTATCGGCGTAATTTACTAATCCATCTGCATGACCTACCGTTTTTTTACTGCTTCCCTATTTTCGCTGGTTACTGTAATGTAAACAGAGCGTGAAAGTATGCTTTGAAGCTCCACATTTAGCGTTACACCATATCACCACCTGCAATTTTCCATCCATGCACATAGATCTTCGCCGATTCCGGGGAGATACGAGGCGTGTTTTTTTAAATAAGAAACGTTTTGAAATTAAAAAAAAGACGTGCTAAGATATCTCAATAATTTTATTTTTACATGAAAGCCTGTACCTTAATCTACTTTTATACATAATTTCCGTCAATATTGAGGCACTTGTCATAGCGTTGTACCAGTTTTTGAATACCCTCCTCATAGAAGTTTGCCGCCACTGTTTTGACTTCGTCATCGTGTTGAAGACGCTGACCGCCAGGTGTTTCTTCAAGTGGAGGAACAGATAGTAGTCACTGGGCGCAAGATCGGGCCTGTACGGAGGATGATCTAGAGTTTCCATCGAAAAGATGTGATGAGATCTTCGGTCTGATTCGCCAGATAAGGACGGACATTGTCTTGCAGCAAAACGATGCCCTTGCTCAACTTCCATGGACTGTTGCTTTGATTCTGCTGTGACGTAGGCCACCCATGTTTCATTGCCCTTAACAATTTGGCTTAAGAAATCATCACCGTCGTTGTGGTACCGCTCAAGGAAAGTCAATGTACTGTCTAAGCGTTTGGTTTTGTGCACATCCGTCAACATTTTCGGTACCCAACGTGCGCACAATTTTCGGTAATTCAAGTGCTCGGTCACAATGCCATACAAAACACTACGAGAAACATTAGGAAAGTCATCCCGCAAGGAGGAAATTGTAAAGCGTCTTTTTTCTCACCTTATTGTCCACTTCCTGCACCAAACTTTCATTAACGACTGAAGGACACCCACTCCGTTGTTCACCATGCACATTTGTGCGGCCATCTTTAAATGCTCTCACCCACTGTCTTACCATTCCATCACTCATAATGTTTTCTCCGTAAGCTGCACAGATCTCACGATGAATATCGATCGCTATTAGGGCTTTAGCAGTAAGAAATCTAATAACAGCCCGTACTTCACAGTCGGCGGGACTCACGATTATCAGAGGCATCTTAAACACTCAGTACACAACGTAAACAAGCAAGAATCACACTGTAATGGCGTCAGTGCGTAGATTAAGGTACAGGCTTTCATGTAAAAATAAAATTATTGAGATATCTTAGCACGTCTTTTTTTAATTTCAAAACGGTACTTACTTAAAAAACACGCCTTGTATTACTATAAAGTTAATTCCTATGCTTAAGCTTGGGGACCTTTTGCACGAGATGCTTTGTGACTCTTGCCGGACACCAAATACCTGCGCGGTGTGGTGGCAGTTGTGCGTCGCCACAGGAGGATCGGCCGTGGCAGTTCGGCCCCCCGGTATCGACGCCCAGTGGGAGGTGTCGGAGCGCTCGATAGCCACCCCCGCCGCCCCCGCAGCCACCACCACCACCACCACCGCCGCCGCCAACGCCGCCGTCGCTTTAATTGACCCTCGACAGGCGCCCCACCCCCTCACCACCCCCCGCCTGTCGATAAACCACACGGCCGGCGTCACCACACACAGCAAGAAAACCTGCTGCGGCGGACCGGCCGACTGCTTTCAAAACACACTGCACCAAACGCTCCGAAAAGGAAAGTTGGTAGTTAATGAGTTAGTGAAAAGGCACGCTTATAGCGGAAATGATTGTGGACCATTAGCGGTTTAATAAGTCTTATCTAACTGTATCTAACTGCTACCCAGTTTGCTTTAAGTCAAAATTTATTTCACGCCTTCCGTTTTATGCTGACATTGTTATCAATAAAGATCGTCTCATTATAAGTAAATCACTTTTATCTCCCCTTTTGTGTTTGCATCTTCACGTTGGCGACTGTTTCACGGTGAACTGGAGTGTAGCCTTCTGTAGCACCAAAAAACAGACCAAAGCAGTGATGTTTCTGGAACAGAAACACTTTTCCCCAAATATTCCTGTGAAACACTGCATGCTTGTTTAGCTTTAACGAGTACTATTTCTACGTATTTAATCTATTATCTGACCCTGAAACATAACCTCCTATTTGCTAGTACAGGTTTGCTCTCGATTTTTTTAATTTTTGTAATTGAGATATGTATTTCACTTATGTGTAAATGTATTATCTTGCGCAGAAGTGATCAAATTCCTTAATTCAGGTAGCGACAAGAACAATACTCTGTATGTTCCAATCCCAGTTGTGCAGAAGTATACGTTTACATGCAATATGAACGAACAGTTTTGACATATAAAACATTTAACTGCATTATTTCACTCTAGTGAGAGAATTTGCACATCACATGTTTTAGTTAAAGAGACATTAAAGTGAGGCACGGCTACTCCTAACGATTTCGGTTTCGAAAGCTACATCGAAACAGAGATAATAGCGATAGTACCTGTGCAGTTCAACTCTTGATACAACAGCGGTGATTACATTGGAATCTTAAAGTTTCAAATATTTCCCTTGGAAACACTGAGCAACACCTGATTCCCACTTTCTCAGCATGTCTAGAGGCTCTCTAAAAGCCCATAACAGTGTAATAACATACACGAAAACGTTGACAAAGCTACACATATTGAGAAAACCGCCTGTGTCTATAGCCATAGCCGGCAGACACGGTGAGGCAACGGAGAAACCTGAAATAGCGTTATGATCGTCAGTGAACCTATGGCAGCCATCATGACATCTACGTGTTGCCATCACACACAATTCTCATTTTGTTTATAGCGCCCTGATTTATACACATGGTAGATGGACATACGGTAAATGAAACAGAAATGGAGATAGGTCACCAAAACAAAAACATAAAGTTTACATGGTTGCCAATTCCTAAAGATAATCACAGAAAACAAATGAGCAAACAAAGATTAGGAATTTTAAACAAGCTATTAGAAACATCTGTCAAAACAACTCAAGAGAACAGGATGTATACCGTGGAAAATATTCAATCCCATTACCACACAAACCCTCCGTAACACAACATTTCTATTTATGTGCCTCTGGAATTCGTGATGCCTACACCCATATGTCAGGATTGGTTCAAATGGCTCTGAGCACTATGGGACTTAACTTCTGAGGTCATCAGTCCCCTAGAACTTAGAACTACTTAAACCTAACTAACCTAAGAACATCACACACGTCCATGCCGAGGCAGGATTCGAACCTGCGACTGTAGCGGTCGCGCGGTTCCAGCCTGTAGCGCCTAGAACCGCTCGGCCACCCCGGCCGGCTATGTCAGGAACCCTTGAAATTATCACATTAGTAATATGGCACTGATTTGCAGAAACATTTAGAAAAGAAAACTGTATGCAGCGGAAGTAACTGTAATTTACAACAGAAGCTATAAAAATTTAATGCGCGCATTGTATGTCAAGCTACATTGTAAGAGGTAGATGACACCACATATCTATTCTTTAATAAATGTACGATCGTAAAAATTTCCTCCGCATTCTGTAACAGTGTACGACGGAACTAGATAGCGGAAAATTATTAAGAGACAAGAATCATACGTTCAAAATCTTTCTCACTGAGTATGAAAGAAAGTAACACCGTGTAATTCGTTAACATCCAAGTACGATGTGTGACATAACATAAAACCACGTTTTTTTCCAAAATCTGGTCATGATTAAAGCTTTCTTGTTGCTCCTGACTTAATTTAACTCTTCAGAGATAGTTCATTTAAGTATTACATTAGGACTATTGTAGTTTCAACTACCCGCTGTCGCCCACTTTCATATGTCACTATCCATAAGACATATGTAGATTATCATAAAGAGATACTTTAATACACATTTCAACATGGTATTCATATATTGATGGGGACAGTCTACATCACGTATGTTTGTCAAAAGAGTAGGATTTTCGATAGGATATCGAACATATGTTTGAAATTATAAGGAAAATAAGTATAGTGTAGGGCCAAAAATGAGTTGGAATTTTTGTGTCGAAATCAGTAAATTTTGTACCAATATCAACAAATTTTGTTTCAAAATCAATCAGTTATGGGTCAAAATCATCAAATATTGTGCAATAAAATAGATTTTTACAAAAGGTTCTTTTAGAATTTCTGATAGTTTTCAGAGTCACAGTAATCAAAAAACAATATTGTAACAAACTACCCTATATTAGAGCAATATACTAAAAAAACCATCCATGTTACACCAAAAATTAAATTTTACCAAGTTCTTACTAGTCTTCTTACACACAGAATTATTGTTAGGCAGTCAGACATCACCAGCTAAATCTAGCATTATATCCAGGTCCAGATCCATACAATAATAATAGTCTACATGGAGCTCCTGGTGTATTGAAGGAGCTCATTCATTAGTATAACAATTTTAACATCTACGAATTTCCCAATGTACTGAAAATTGTAGACAGTCGGTTTACAGATATTCGAATATACCATAAACTGATAGTTGTTGTCAATGACCAGTTATCATATATTTTTCTAGTAGCAGAATCTGACAGTGTACACTATCATATGAGAAGTATTCAGACACCCTCCTATGCAAAGAAAACGTGATCATTAGATATCGTGATAGTCAAACCCATCGGTATTAAAGTAGGCAGGGAGTGTTGTGCTGCCAGTAGAGAAGCAGTAACAGCAGTATGGTTCAGTCAGTAGAGCTCAGTGGAGCCGGTGGTAAGGAGTGCTTGAGATGGTGTGAAGTGAAACATCACTGGACAGTGAATGATAGGAAATGAGTGATTTGGAGTGGAGATTAACGCTATACCGTTGGAGAATGTTGTCCACCATCATGTGTTACGATCCCGATATTGGATCTATTTGTCCTTAGGATATGAACACATTTTGCAGCATTTTGTACTGCATACAACAGAGGAGTAGTTTGGAGATAATGACTGTTCATGTCAGTATGACAATGCACTATGTCATCAAACAGCATCTGTGAATAATGGCTTATGGACAATAACATCCTTATGTAAGCGAGCCTGCCCCGAGTCCTGCCCTGAACCCAATGAATCACCTCTGGGATGGGTTTGACCATTGGCTTTGTTCTGGATCCCACCATCCAAAATCACTACCCTCTCTGGTTTTGACTCTAGAGGAATAATGAACAGCCATTCTTCCATACTTGTTCAGACATTTCATTAAAAGCATTCCCAGCAGGTTTAAGAATGTTATAAAGATGAAAAATGGATACATCTCATATTAATATTCACTAATGGCCATCCATATACTTGTAATCATATAATGCATGTCCCATAACTTGACAGTATAAGTGTGTGTGTGTGTGTGTCTGTGTGTGTGTGTGTGTGTGGGCATGCATGTCAACTGCTAAACTGCCTGTAAAAAAAAATTACCCCATGGTGTTTAGATTCAATTTTGTAAGTTATAGTTCACAGGAGTTGAAGGAAAACAAATACACTCCTGGAAATGGAAAAAAGAACACATTGACACCGGTGTGTCAGACCCACCATACTTGCTCCGGACACTGCGAGAGGACTGTACAAGCAATGATCACACGCACGGCACAGCGGACACACCAGGAACCGCGGTGTTGGCCGTCGAATGGCGCTAGCTGCGCAGCATTTGTGCACCGCCGCCGTCAGTGTCAGCCAGATTGCCGTGGCATACGGAGCTCCATCGCAGTCTTTAACACTGGTAGCATGCCGCGACAGCGTGGACGTGAACCGTATGTGCAGTTGACGGACTTTGAGCGAGGGCGTATAGTGGGCATGCGGGAGGCTGGGTGGACGTACCGCCGAATTGCTCAACACGTGGGGCGTGAGGTCTCCACAGTACATCGATGTTGTCGCCAGTGGTCGGCGGAAGGTGCACGTGCCCGTCGACCTGGGACCGGACCGCAGCGACGCACGGATGCACGCCAAGACCGTAGGATCCTACGCAGTGCCGTAGGGGACCGCACCGCCACTCCCCAACAAATTAGGGACACTGTTGCTCCTGGGGTATCGGCGAGGACCATTCGCAACCGTCTCCATGAAGCTGGGCTACGGTCCCGCACACCGTTAGGCCGTCTTCCGCTCACGCCCCAACATCGTGCAGCCCGCCTCCAGTGGTGTCGCGACAGGCGTGAATGGAGGGACGAATGGAGACGTGTCGTCTTCAGCGATGAGAGTCGCTTCTTCCTTGGTGCCAATGATGGTCGTATGCGTGTTTGGCGCCGTGCAGGTGAGCGCCACAATCAGGACTGCATACGACCGAGGCACACAGGGCCAACACCCAGCATCATGGTGTGGGGAGCGATCTCCTACACTGGCCGTACACCACTGGTGATCGTCGAGGGGACACTGAATAGTGCACGGTACATCCAAACCGTCATCGAACCCATCGTTCTACCATTCCTAGACCGGCAAGGGAACTTGCTGTTCCAACAGGACAATGCACGTCCGCATGTATCCCGTGCCACCCAACGTGCTCTAGAAGGTGTAAGTCAACTACCCTGGCCAGCAAGATCTCCGGATCTGTCCCCCATTGAGCATGTTTGGGACTGGATGAAGCGGCGTCTCACGCGGTCTGCACGTCCAGCACGAACGCTGGTCCAACTGAGGCGCCAGGTGGAAATGGCATGGCAAGCCGTTCCACAGGACTACATCCAGCATCTCTACGATCGTCTCCATGGGAGAATAGCAGCCTGCATTGCTGCGAAAGGTGGATATACACTGTACTAGTGCCGACATTGTGTATGCTCTGTTGCCTGTGTCTATGTGCCTGTGGTTCTGTCAGTGTGATCATGTGATGTATCTGTCCCCAGGAATGTGTCAATAAAGTTTCCCCTTCCTGGGACAATGAATTCACGGTGTTCTTATTTCAATTTCCAGGAGTGTATAAAACAGGTACTTTATGGGGAAGTTTTATCCTCCAAATACAATTTCATCGTTTCTCTTCCATTACTCACTGCCAAACCTTGATCTCCAAGGAGTAGTCAATGATTTCTTCAGTTTTTAGAGTGATAGGCAATTATGAGATTACATGATAACTATTTTCATAAGATCCACACCTAATGGAGATGATAACCATTTTACTTTCTCACCACTCATTACCATAATGAAATTCACATATCTACACAGCTCCCACAACATGTTTCTTCCAGTATGTAACTACACTTCATTACTCTCCCACTGCTGTTGGTGGTGATTACATGTCACCCAAGAGTTCGTCTTCTGGGTTTTCTCTAGTGGGTTGCTGAATGCTGGATCCTGTACTATAGCCAGAGGGCCTTGGTGATAACTTGCTTGCCATCTATGAGAGTAGCAGCTGCTTGTTGTAGCAAAAAACTATATACATAATGTTTAAGTCCTTATAGGCGTACAAATGCTGCCTTAATGCCGAAAGGACAAAGATACCATCTAATCTGTTAATGGTATTAACTGGAATACAAAGCATCAAATAAAATGTTTAGTACAGTGTCTCCTCTTACCTACAAAGCATTTGCAGGGCACTTCTTCTTCCAAATGCTTACCTAGAAAAAGAAAACCTTCTGTCAGTATAATGCTGTCAAAGCTAACCGTTACATTTAAAGATATGGACTGTGGAGATAGTTTGGGACATTAAACCTGTCAGCACATGCTGAAACTGTTTTTGAAATCTCTCTGCATAGATACTACATACACAACAATTTTCAGCCCCATATGTCACTATTTTATATCTTGTTACAGATAACCATCAAATAAAATTGTAGCAAATTGCCCCATGCTATAACAAAAATTGTAACAAATTACCTAGTGTTACAATAAAAATTGTAACAAATTGTTCCAAGTTACAGTAAAATTGTAACAAATTGTCCCAAGTTACATCGAAATTGTAACAAGTAGGGCAACCTTTTGCCCCACACTTAACAATTTTCCATTATCAATTTCGGTCATATATTTATCCAGACAAGTTACTGCTGGGCTTACAACTCGAGTAAGAGGGAAATAGTGACATTACTCAGATCCAACATTATGCCCAGAGAGAATGGTACCATCACTTGGCATCAACAGGCTGTGAGTCCCAAAGAACCTGACTTATACATTATATGATAAATAAATTCTGTGATTCACTACAGACATTTAAAGAAATATCTAAAAAATAATCTTATTCTAAACAAAATTCGCCAGATATTATCATTCCATCAAATTAACTGCATGAAAATATACATCGATATCAATGCTGAGGAATGCGTGAATGCAAAAAAGTTTCCAAAAAGACTTTTTCAAACTAATTAATAATGGTGTTAGGGAAAATTGTGGATAATGTGCAAAAACTAAGTGATATGAAGTTAATAGCAAGTTTGAAAGGGAGACACTGAGCTTCTGCTCTGATTCCAACACGAAATTTGAAACACAGTATCGTATTTAAGAAAAATTTCATTGGTATTGTATTAAATAAACTTAACATTGTTTTTGACAAACCTGTAACATTAAGAATGGCCTTTGTAAATATTTGTAAAATGCTTCTTGTAGATTTCTGTAAATGTAAAATGTTAGCATGTGTTATATGGGCGTAGATAACTTAATATTTATAATGTTATTAAAAGTGATGTGTGTAGATTTTTTGACACTTGAGGCTATCCTGACAACAACATTCATTTCATCTCATGTGTCAATAAAAGGACAGTGAGTTTAATGAAAGATGAATTTTTGGTGGGCACCATGACAAAATTCATGGGACTGAGAGCAAAAAATGTACTGTCACTAAAATGAAATACAACGCATAATGGGTAGGTCAAATTGTGTGACACACTCATCAGGAAAGGAATTAAGCACTGACGATTTCTGAGAATGCGTGTTAGATGATGTTGATAAATCTACTGTTCGCTATCTAATTTGATGCAAGTTATATGCATTTTCCATTGTAAACCAGTGTAAATTGACATTGTCACCAAAAGATGACAAATGATTCATACTCAATGAGAATATGAGCACAGTAGCGTAGATTCATTCTCGAGAATGCAGAGGTATTCAGCATGTATGTACGCAACAGGGGGCGAATTAAATTGTTTTAACAGATAAATAAACGAAAAGGAAGTAGCGTTCTACAGTTGTAAATGTAATGTCCTCAAATTGTAACCTACATGTTGTAGATGTAGAAAAGATCTAAACTGAAGTTGTAACCTACGTTTGATCTTACACTTCGAAACTGAAAGTTTATCTTGAAACGATTTTGGGTAAAATTTGACATTTGACTGTGCTTGTCATCATTCACGTAGAAGATAAAGTCTTCTGTAATTTTATAAGTCTTTGAAATACTTGTGGGGGCACTAGTATGGCCTTCTGTGTCTAATCTCTGACATTTATATGGCTCTCTGCATTCAGTCAGCACCTCAGACTATTTTGATTATGGCAGGAATGCTGACCATGCCTAGTGCAACTGTACAAAGTCACAATTTTCGTGCACTCTCATGAAATTTATAGGAACCGTTTGTTTTATAACTTCTCTATCATTAAGTTATGGTAGATGAAGAGAAACAACGTTTGACTATAAATGAAGAAAGTGAAGTAGGGATATTAGAAGTTATTACAAATTTTTCGATTTTTTTTTTTTACTCTCAAGAAAGTGAGACAGAAAGTTCAAAGTTGGCAAAAACGTGTAATCTAATGTAAGAAACACTTTCACAGCTTTACTCCTCTGTGTATGTAGTTTGAAATGAATAAATCCAGTAAAATTGGTGATACACAGTGTTTGGTGAAACCTACATTCTGATTTGAACAGGCAGTTTTAAATTTTCGTATGTTGTAGAGTCACATGTTAACATCGTGGTATGCGATCTGACCATTATAACTCCAACCTTTTAGCCACAATCTACATCTGAAGGGATATCTGAGAACATGCACTCCTTTGCGCCATGTTTTAAAGTAAGTTATATTTGTTTTATCCTATTAGATAAGATAATAATTTTACTGGACTTGACACCAGAAAACATCCTCTTTCAGTAAAAACTTATCTGATCACTTAAAAGTCCAAATGGGAATTCTAGGATCAGTAATACATGTCGGTAGGGATAAGACTGATAGAGACAGTTGCGGTCACACGCTGTTCGGAGCAGGGTGACCTAAACGCCGTATATGCAGGTGCACGAACTGTGCTTGTCTGGACCACCAGACGAGAAGTGTTGGCTGTGAAGCGGCGCAGTCTCCGCGCCCCTCTGCCCTTTGTCTTGGATGTGTTACGCTATGATGAATTTTGGTGTTGATTTTCTGGGCACTTTGTAATTAGAGCGATGGAGTCAATGCGTCCTTCTTATTGGCTGTCATCTGTAATACTACACACGTTAAATAATACAATTAGAGCGTTTCACTTCTGAGGAACTGAATTCCACAGTGATAGTTCACTGATGACGTCCACTTAGGGCGAGGAACTTTCTTGATTGAACTGTATCGATGGCATTTACTAGTCATCTTTTCATGTGACGTAAAAGTTACAGTTCGAGAATTTTCACTTTTAAATCAAAGAGTGCAGGGTGATAGTGAACATGAAGTTATTAATTCAATAATATGATCTAGTTATTACAAAAAAAGTGTGTTGATACAATTATCAGACAGAGCTGCTGTGACAAGGAAGCTGCAGTTTTCAGGAAAGGCATCTGAAAGAAGCCTATAGAAGGAAGTTGTATGGCGACACTGGTTTTTGTTTTCAGGGTTTTTCTGGTGTCAGTACTGTATCCGGCAACGGCCTTGCCGCAGTGGATACACCGGTTCCCGTCAGATCACCGAAGTTAAGCGCTGTCGGGTGTGGCCAGCACTTGGATGGGTGACTAGCCGGGCCGACATGTGCTGTTGCCATTTTTCGGGGTGCACTCAGCCTCGTGATGCCAATTGAGAAGCTACTCGACCGAATAGTAGCGGATCTGGTCAAAGAAAACCATCATAATGACCGGGAGAGTGGTGTGCTAACCACACGTCCCTCCTATCTGCATCCTCAGTTGAAGATGACACGGCGGTCGAATGGTCCCGATGGGCCACTTGTGGCCTGAAGACGGAGTGCTTGCTACTGTATCCGCAGTCACTGCAGAGCGAGAAGGAAAGGTAATATCGTAGCTAGACAATTAAAAGCCTACGAAGATCACTAGGCAGATGAGTAAGACCAAAAAGCAGTTCCATAGAGGAAAAATAAACACACTGCTGGAAAAAAATTAGTACACTTTTTTAGTGGTTTACAATTCAGTCAAGATTTACTGTTGCAACAGTGCATATGAAGTACATAAAATGATTACATTTACAGATCAACAGCACAAACGGTTCTCCAATATCAGGTATCGACCGACGCTGAAACACCCATATGGGTGCGTGGTGTATCCTCCACGGCGGCAGTGCAGCCGCTGACCCTGGCATCAAGTCAATCGCACAGATAGCGAATACAATCCTGCGATGAGTTATGGCATGCCTGCCCAACTGTTCATGTAGTTCTGTAAGAGTTGTTGATCGACGAGTTACTTCTCAACCCCTCATATCCCACACCAAAAATACTATTCAAGGTCATTGTAAAGGCCTGTTCAGAATACTGGGGATTTTAACTGCTCCATGTGAATACATTTACCAGTCAGTTGTACACATCAAAAATAACATTGGTAATTACTGCGCAAACAGCTCTGTCCATGACCATGCAACAAGAGATAGACTCAACTTGTATTTACCAAGAAAAAATAAACGTAATACTCAAAACAGCATTTTCAAGAAATAAAACTGTACAATAAATTACCGAAAGAGATTAAAGAAACTACACTTATTTAAAATACAATACATTTTATAGACTGAAGGTTACTTAGCTAAAATAGGGTAGGGGTTTGATAAAAAATGTTTACAAACAAATAATAATAATAATAATAATGATTATGAAATAGTCACCATTCCACATAACACCTTCACTTTATGTTTTTTTCCTTCTTTTTTTTCCTTTCTAGAAATACAAGCTATGCATGGCGCAATACTAAGACCTCTTCCTCCTTCTGAGCTCAACATCTCACTCATTATGGAGGGATGCTGACTCAGTTTTTCAGGATAGCAAATGGGAAGTTGCGGTACAGAAAATGGACCAGAGATCACTTGTGTGTGTGTGTGTGTGTGTGTGTGTGTGTGTGTGTGTGTGTATTTTAGTGAGTCAAGTGTTATGAAACAATGTATGTATAGTTGCGCAGTGACTGATAGTGATACATGAGTGAACAATGTGGCATTACATTATTACATTATTTAATAAGTTATTTGTAAAAAAAAGTATACCAGGAGCAAAACTAATGATTGTCACTAACTAGAAGTCTGTAAATATATGTGTATACGAGTTAGCTTATTTTAAGTTGATCTAAATTTGTAAATATTTTGACATGTCCTATATCCTTGTAAAAAGAGATCTATGGATGAATAAAGCTACTACTACCACTACTACTACGTCCTCGACTGGAGACAAGTCCAGCAGGGAAATTGTTGCACTGTAAGTAGGCTGTTTAGGTTTTCTTATTGGTAACGCCACGTAGCGCTCTGTATGGAAATCACTGGCTGTGCTGTGTGCAGTCAGTGGCTGCTTTGCATTGTTGTAATACTCGCCATTGTAGCGTTGGGCAGCTGGATGTTAACAGCGTGTAGCGTTGCGCAGTTGGAGGTGAGCCGCCAACAGTGGTGGATGTGGGGAGAGAAATGGCGGAGTTTTGAAATTTGTAAGACTGGATGTCATGAACTGCTATGTATATTATGATTTTTCAACACTATTAAGGTAAATACATTGTTTGTTCTCTATTAAAATCTTTCATTTGCTAACTATGCCTATCAGTAGTTAGTTAGTGCCTTCCGTAGTTTGAATCTTTTATTTAGCTGGCAGTAGTAGCACTCGCTGTATTGCAGTAGTTCGAGTATCGAAGATTTTTGTGAGGTAAGTGATTCGTGAAACGTATAGGTTAATTTAGTCAGGGCCATTCTTTTGTAGGGATTTTTGAAAGTCAGATTGCGTTGCGCTAAAAAAAAATATTGTTTGTCAGTTTAAGCACAGTCATGTAGAATTGTTCAAAGGGGACATTTCATATGTCGACCCTTAACTGAGGATACCTCACTGGAATCTTCTGATTTTTCTTGTAGTTTGTGTAATTAGTGTAGCTTTTGTTTATTGCTAGCGCGTAATTATAGAGAGGATTTCCTTTGTAGTTTTTCATTGTTGTACAGTAAAACAGTTGTGGCATGCATGTAGATTTGCACCAGGTATTTCACAGCTGCGCTTGCAATTAACTAGAAATTATTTTCAATGCTATGTTAATGTGTTTTGTTATTTTGCTCTTCAAATTGTGCTTTTCTGTGTTGTCGTGTGAAATATTGTGACAATAATGGCGTGTGAAAAAAGTAATACTAGGCTTCAAAGTAAACTGAGAAATGACAGTGAAAGCGGAAGCAATGTGTTAGCGCCGCAGAGTAATGAATTAACTAATGTTCAAAGTGGTAACTTGGTAATTGTGCATAGGGAAATGGAGCGGGCTGCAAATAATGGTGTAGGCAGTGAAACAATTAGTGAACAGGGAAGCATTATCGATCGATCGGTCGGCAACAGCTCGCCTCAGGAATCCGAAATGACAGAACACAATCTTGCAAATACTGTAGACTCAGGTTTTGGGTCCTCACCGTTTTCTCAAATGAGTCAAGACACATTTTCTGTTTGTCAAAACGTGAATGTTGCCAGTGAAAATGCACTGCCAAAAAGCATATAGAAACACATTCCAGACACTAATACATTATTATTGCAATTAATGCTGCAAATGAAACAAAATCAGAGACAAACACAGCACCAGTTAGACACAATGGAACAAAATCTTCAAAAGTTAGACACAATGGAACAACACCAGAGACAAACACAGCAACAGCTTCAAAAGTTAGACTCATTGGAACAAACTCTTGAACAAACACGTGAAGATTTAACTACTGAGCTACATAAAATCGAATCAAAACGTCAAAAAGTCTGTAATGACGTAAAAACACAAATTTGCGAGCATTTCCAACCTATTTTTTCGCGTCATGAAAATGCATTACAGAATCACGAAGCAGCCATAAAAGAACAGCAAACTATTGTTCATGAAAATCACGACACCTTGCAAGCTAAAATTGACTCAGTGGCATCTAGCGATTCGGTTACGCAACATGCAAAAATTCAGGAAAACTTAAAGGACACATTAGATACGATTTCAACACAAATGGACACTCTGAAACTTGGTTCAGAAAAACACACAGAGGAAATAATTTCACTAACGGATAAAGTAGCCGAACTTTCAGATCAGTTCACTAACTTCTCTACAAAGGTAGATTTTGATCTGAATGACACAAGACCTGTAGCCTTCACGGACACTGAAGAGTATGAACAAATTAGAAAATTCAAACAAAATCAAAATCAAATCAATATACAGTACAAAAGAGAAATCCGGGAAGTACAAGATCAGTTGGCACAAGTAATACAAGAATTACATATTTCAGAGGACACTCATGCTCCAGTATGGGAAGAGGGACATAGAAATACGGAGCAATCACAAAATAATAACTCAGGGCAGTTCGGAAATTATGAAAGAAATTGGCAAGGTGCACCGAATTTTGAGATGGAACCGCCGACACGACATAGCAATGACCGACATGCGACTCACCGACATGATGATTTTGACTATAAGCTGTTCATTACTACAAGTAATTTCAAAACATTTAAGAATTCTGACAACGACATTCATCCACAAGCATGGCTCCATCAATTCTCTCATTGTTTTCCTCCCAACTGGTCGTTAGAACACAGATTAGAATTTATGTGTGGCTACTTAGAGAATGAACCAGCTGTAAGAATGCGATCGGTCATTCACGACTGTCACAGTGAAGGAGAATTTTATCATGCCTTCCTCTCAGCATATTGGTCTCAAGCTACACAGGACCGAGTAAAACATAGCATCATAATGATGAAACATTTCGAACAATCTGAATTGTCCAGTCTTGTGAAATATTTTGAAGACATGTTGCACAAGAATCAGTACCTGTCAAACCCATACAGCCCCTCAGAACTCATTCGCATTTGCTTAATCAAATTGCCTGAACATTTACGACACATTATTTTGGCAGGACGTTGCAAAGACGACATTGAAGCTTTTCAGGGACTGTTACTACAATTGGTAATTGACACTGACAATCGCGGAACGCGAAAACAGGAGCACAACAATTACAGGTCACATCCATCGCAATTCCGCGATGAAAGAAATAATAGCAGGACACGACAAGGCTATTCTTACAACGTAAATCGTGACCAAAACAGACACCACCCGTATGACAACCGTTGGCAGAGTAGTAATAATTACAGGGAAAGATCACCTCTCTGCGGTATTGACTATCACAGAGACAATCAGAGAAACAGACTTTATGGGAACCAAAATAATTATTATGAAGGGAGACAGAATAACTTCAGACGCAACGGTCCAGCGCGCAGTTACGATTCAGGGAGAAATTCTCCACCACGTGACCGATAAGAAAGAAACTATGGAATCTACCGACATGACGACAGACGATATGATCGTAACGACAGACCCGAATTGCATCAGAACTGGCGGGATTCAGATAGGGCAGGGCCTTCTCGTCAAGGTGAATTTGTAGAAGTTAGGTCTCCTAATCCTAATAACGACGCACGCCAACAAAGAGACAGACAATGACTCACACCGCAGGCAGCTACGTGCGCTGGCTGGCTCAGAGAAAAATAACGTAGACGCCAACGTTGAGAAAAATGTGAGCAGGCTTTACCGATGTACCATATACCACATGATAATTCCGTTGAAGCTGGAGCTCTGCATAGTAGGAAGAGTAAAGGCTTGCACCACATTTCACATGTAAAACCGTTTATTGAAAGAGAATCTGCTTTTTAACTTTGTCTTTGCCATAAAACTTTTCACTTCACATTTCTAGTATGCTTTGTCAGACTTAGAAACTGTTAATATGCAACAATGTTTGAAGTTAAATATCCAATCAAGAACCAAGAGAACTTATTTAAACAGAAAATTACGAATGCATTGTTATAGTGAACAGATGTCACAGTGTTATTGTGTGTGTACATTCTTGCTTGTTAGTTGCACGATTATGTAACGACTATAAGGCTTACATACTTAGAACATATACTGGTACTACTAATGAGATTTTAATGCAACATTTTGGTTTACTTGAAGATACATTCTGGATTTAAAGTACTTTCTGTGAGATACCAGATGACACAGTGATTAGTTTATGTGACAGCTACACGATTATATCACAACGTTACTAATGAGTGACAATTTACAATGTTGTTTTTGCGGTGTATCTGTTTTATATCTGCACAGTTTATCTGGGAAAGTGAAACATGTTTTAGTAGTAAATTTTGTGGTATAGCAACAATGAGACAGCCTTTTCTGTAGCACAACAATACGTTACAGCACAGTACTTTCTTCATCATGGCAATAAACGTAATAACTAAGATATCTATACGCAAAGCATTTCACTTTTGTTTATCAATAGGTAAGTACATTGACTTCTGCAAAACTTAGCTTTCGGATGATGATAACTACGACACTTTCACAGAGATTATCTTACAACAAGACGCACAGTTTAGTGCTACAGTACACGTATTAGAGTGATTAATTTTACACTTAAAACATTTATTTTTAAAGGTTTTTGAATTACAAAGAAAGTTTTCCGTGATACATTTCATTCCATTGCAATAATCTGTAACACCTGAGGGTATAATTACATTAATCCTCAGGGGGGTACACGCCTACTTTGTGTACCATGTGTTTGGCAAGCACAAGGAGCCCTAGCTAATATGGTATTTGCTTATACAACTTTACACTTCGGTACCATATTTCTCTAACACATAAATTACAGAGCTATCTGATTATTTAACTGAGAGAGACAAACATTTATTTTACTACATCAGTGACACATGTTTACACAATTACACAGTTGGGTAACTTCACACTTATGAAATTGTATTTTGTCTGTACTTTGTGAACTGTTCATAATTTTTCAGAACCATTGTGATACTATGAGAGCTTTGAATGATGTATTTGGTGTGAGATCATGATTTTTAAAGTACGTTTGAGGTAGATGACACTATTGAAATTTAGGGTTTGAAATTATTGCAGAAAGCTACGACGTTTATGATATTTGACTGAGGTGTTATGATGTTATTATTACGATGACTATGTGTATTATGATGTTGAGGTATGTTTATGATCAATAAGATGATGCTACTGTATATGAGGAATTTGATTATGCTACTTATTTCTTATGATGAAATATTGAAGAAGTGTCGACGAATATGTATATGTATAATAAGGTAAGGAATAATGAGTAGTGGTTAGGGACTCTGATTTGTGGAAAAGGATGTTGGAAACCAAGAATCGTACTTTTAAGAGTTATGAAATGTGTGTAAATGTGTGAATGTTTTACAATGCCGACGAAAGTTTTTCGGACACTGTTTTATTAACAGGATTTTGTTTCTACACATTTGTAACGCAAATTCTTGACCCGTGAAAATTTTTATATGAGACTGTCACTGTAGCAGAAACTGCTGTCGTAAATATTTCAGTAAGAAAGGTAAGTGACCTTGGCGTAATGCATTTTGGGCGCCCAGCTGGGAGATAGTCGTCTGACAAAAGAAAGCCATTAGGTGGAGAAAAAAAGAGGCCATTATCCTTGCTATTAACATTTCTTTGTCAAAAGCATTGCAAATACGACATGCTCAAACTTGAAAACATATGATTACACTGTGGAGCTCTTAATTTATGGTATTTACTAAAATGCCTAATGAAATGATGAGAAACATTTCACATCTATTGTCTTTCTAGTTGAGAGATTGCTAATTTTGTTTAATATCTAATTTCTAGTGGCACTGCAGCATTGGTTAAAATAAAATTTAATAGATGTACTAATATAGTTATTTTATGCCTACAGATCCAGTCAATAAGAAATTTATGATCTACATCCAAGAAAACGAGGGCACATAAATAGACATTTCCCTTCACAGGAATTGCATAAATAATTTTTTTACTTATCTGCTAGTGTAAGTTTTCGTGATGCATCCCTCTAGTGTTAAGATGTGACATAGGTATTAAAAATGGCCATTTTTACTATAATATTTTTTCTGTTTGAGCTATGTCACGTTTAGGTATAAGTTATTGCATTTGCTACTGCTGTTTGCCAGGCATAGTCCTACTGAATTTTACATTGTATTAAGCCAGTTTTACTACGAATTTATTTTTCTTGTTTGCTGTGCATTGCCTTATATTAGTTGTAATATTGCATTTGCTTTACTAATTTATGCTGCTTGCTTTGCCTTTTGTATTTTTTATCATTGCTGTTTGTGTTAATTGTTTTGTGCTGCTGCATTGCCTCGTCCCTTAGTTTAGCATCTGAGCTCAGTAGATTTAAGTTAGCTTAAGATGGGGTAGGCTATATAAGAGAACGAGTTGTGATGAATTGGAAGAAATGCATTGAGAAGCTATAAGAAAATGGTTTGTCCAAAAAAGTATTTTGAAAGAGGATATGAACAAAAAAAGTAGGGTTTAGAGGCAACAGGTTTAGGTAGGATTTTCTTGGAAACAAATGATGAGGTAAGATAATGGAAAATAAATAATGAGGTAAGAAATACGTGAACATATAAATACAGAAAGCATGCTTGGATAGGATTTTTTTGGTGGAAACAAATGTTGAAATAAAACGAAAGATCTATGGAATGAAGTTTTGGGTTGGACTGCAGTACCAAATGTTACACTGAAAACAAACTACGTCCTTTCCTCCTGTGTTATTCTGGTATGTGTTTGTGTACTCTTGTGTATTGGTGTTTTTCCTGTCTTTATGTGTTTATCTGATAAGAGATATGTTGTAGAATTTTTCTAATACTATGTTATTTACTTTGTAAAGATGTTTAGACATTATTTATTCTGTTTTGTTGCTCATGAGTGAAGCTGATGTTTCAAAAGTTATTCTGATCTTTTATGTATGTACTTATGCCATAATTCTTGTAACACTGATGTACATGTTTGTTTCGATTCTTTTGTAAAGCCTGTATTACCACAAATGTTATCTGTATTGTTATGTTCTTTAATGATGTATTTTGTACCTTTGTAATTGTATTCTTATGTTATAAAATTGTAATTGACACCAGTTCATCAAATTAAGTAACTTGTAAGTTCCAATTCACTGCACACGTTTCTGTTGGTCACAGTATATGGACAATATGTGAGAAGTAGGGACTGTTAGTGTTTACACGTGTGTTAATAATTCAGCAAGGGACTGGATAACAGCATTGCTGGTTCTGAGGACAATTCCAAAATCTTTGTGAGTGCACAAGTGGTGGTTGATGTCAGTTCTAGTATAACATATTTGTCCAATGAATACCCATTTATCATCTGCATTTCTTCTTGGTGTAGCAATTTTAATGGCCAGTAGTGTATATGGCCCACTGGCAGTAGTCGCCTTAACCAAGAGGCTGTCTGACTGAAGAAGTCTCTGTTCGTGTACTACGAGGGGCTACTGCTTGTAATCAAGTGAAGAAGGAAACGACGTCACTGACAATTTGCGGCTCTGGAGGAATGCTCTTATGGAAAAATGGCTAAGGCGACTGCTGCCGAAAATCATGGCATCAGAATTTGAGTCACAGACTGCCGCGAATTCCTGTTTGTCACGATATATTCTCCCTGCGTTATGTTTGACGACACACGAACTTACAGATATTATCTGCCGTGTTAGCTCTGTATTCGTGAGGTCTAAGATTAGTACTATCAGTGGCAGTGTTCAGCCACAGCAGATTTCCTGCGGCAGTGCCAGTGGCCGTAATAACGCGGCCCTGTAACAGCAGGTTATGTGCTATTAAACACGTACTGCGGCCGATTTACATTTAACAGTCTAGTCAGAGGTGTGCGTCGGCTGCTCGTATTTCCGGATTTGCTGCCGCCGCCACTGGCGTCGGCCGTAGCCGGGGCGGACTGAATAATTCAGCAGGCGGCCGCGGGCGGCGCTGGCGGCATTGATTCAGAGCCGCCGAGCAAACAGCCGAGCAATGGGCGCGAGTAATGCGATTACAGCGGCCGGGACACGCAGCCGCCGCTGCCCTCGATAGCGCCAGCTGGCGACGTTCCGGCGCCCGGCACCGCCTTATATATACACGGCTACTGTAAATGGCTCACTCGTTTTACAAGTGCTATGTTTTCCTAAGTACTAAGGCTCTCGTAAACGACCGAACTTGTTTGTCAAATTCGCTCTTATTTAGCCGTGAATTCGTCAAGCAAACCTGTACAAGTGCCAAAAAAGTTTGTCAGTTTAACTTTCGCAATACTAAGGGGATGGGGGGGGGGGGAGTGGGGGAGTGGGGGGGGGGGGAGTAGGTACTATAAAGTACCCACCTTCTGAAAATATTGTATTTTAATGAATGCTTCTTCCAAATTCCAGTCGGCCTCTGTGGCCGAGCGGTTCTAGGCGCTTCAGTCTCGAACCGCGCGACTGTTACGATCGCAATTTCGAATCCTGCCTCGGGCGTGGATGTGTGTGATGTTCTTAGGTTAGTTAGGTTTAAGTAGTTCTAAGTTCTAGGGGACTGATGACCTCACATGTTCAGTACCTTAGTGCTCAGAGCCATCTGAACCATTTTTCCAAATTCCATTTCTGTTGTAAATTTTTGTGTTAAACTTAACCCAAAAATTTTAGTCTCACCAGGAGATTTCACTTTTCCCAGTGAATTTCGTGTTCAATATTTCGCGGTTCAGGGCGTTACTTACACATAAATGTCTCTTTAAGGAGTATGTTGAGAGTAAAAGTCGACAACCATGAGCGAAATGAGCGTTTTATAAATTTTTTGTGATGGTCATAAAGTCAGTAGCACGCAATATTGAAAGTGCGTTAACATCTCTAAAAGACTGCTAAATAAATTTTCACGTTCTGGATCCTAATTACACATCATTACCACTTTAAGAAGTATATTGTTAATAAAATTCAACAATTTTTTCTCGGGTAGGCATAAAGTAACACCTCCTTCCTCAGGAATGCGCGTTATGGAAAATGCCTTGGTATTACTGGGTTAACCTCGCTTTTGAAACAACGATGTTCGTGTATACTGCATTGTGACACTACTGGAAATGGCTACTGATCCGATAATGCTTTTGTAACACTAATTCTAGCACTAAAAGATGAAGAACAAAAAAAAGGAAACAAAACGCTGATCCAGGGAACGCTTCAAAATGAAACCTCTTAAGGGAAAGTCTTTGGTAATCTATCAAGGAAATTTGTGGTGTCTTATGGGACCAAACTGCTGAGGTCATCGGTCCCTAAGCCTTCACACTACTTAATCTAACTTAAACTAACTTACGCTATGGACAACACACACCCATGCCCGAGGGAGGACTCGAACCTCCGACGGAAAGTGGGACCGCAACCGGACACTTAGTACTTGAGTAATGATAACAAAACCAGCGGCTGTATTTGAATCTAATGTCGTTTATTCTTTTTTTTTTTTTTTTAATTGCTACCAGTTTCGAAACGACATGGCGTTATCTTCACGCCCCAAACGCAAGTTGCCGTCCGCAACTCTTTTCATGCGCAATGAACAGAATTAACTGGATTCCGTATTTTCCGTGGCAATAACAAGCCCAGCATGGTCCGGACCGTATTATCATTATTCAAGTCCTTAAGGGAAAGGTTACACTGTAACCTGATAACTACAACTTCCTTCGAATGGACAGTAACACTTTTAAAAATTTATGTAGAGTTATTACGCTCTCACATTGAAAAAGAAGTCACAATTATCCGAAAATTTATTCTCTTCTACTTGGTCCTCTAATGACTATTGATTAAAATATCGCAACGTGGGAGCATATAGCCTACTATGTTCGTGGAAGAGCCGAAGAATTTCAATTTTTTTCCCCATTTTATTGCACTGCCGCTTATATGTCGTCCGCAGAATTTTGAGTTTCTTCTTAACCTCTTCCCGAGTCTCGGAAAGGTGCGTCACCTCTATCATTTTGGTAATTGCCAGTGATATTTCGGTTTTGTTCTTGGCGTAGTTTCCACAGTTAAAAAAATTCAAGGTACAGTGAGTAAATTGTGATAAAACTAATTTTACACTAATTTGACACAAGATGTAAAGCATCAGAGCATCCAAATATGGATTGTTCGAAGTGATGAACCCATGTTTCATCACCTGTGATGATGATCGACAGAAACTTGTCACAATCAGCCTCGTAAAGCGCAAGCAGCTCCACACAGATAGTCCTTTTTTTACTCTTTGTGGCCTTCTGTTAGGGGGCCAGGAACACAGCGGGCACACACCTCTGAGTACCCCAATTGGTGGACTAAAGTCTCAGTACTGCCAACAGAGAAGCCCACTTGGGCAACAATGGCTCGCATTCGGGAAGACGACGGTTCAATCCCGCGTCCGGCCATCCAGATTTAGGTTTTCCGTGATTTACCTAAATCGCTCCAGGAAAATGCCGGGATGGTTCCTTTGACAGGGCACGGCTGACTTCCTTCCCTAATCCAATGAGACTGATGACCTCGCTGTTTGGTCTGTTCCCCCAAAACACCCACCCACCCATCATCATCCAGTTGGGCAGCGAGGTGTGTGACTGCGATCCATCCATCACCTCGAATGAGACTGTCCGCACGTTCTACACTGCATGAGCCACAATGTGTCGCGCCCGCCGCCGCGCAGGAGATCGGACATGTTTGCGCGTTATTGTTGCGATGACGACAGACGCCTCTCCCAACGACTCACCGTGCTTTTGTTCACTTCCAGGTATCCATAGGCACTCTTAAAGCGCCTATGAATATCTGAGATGCTCTGGTTTTCCACCAAACTACACTGCAGCCCATTAAAACTGCTGCACCACGAAGATGACGTGGTACAGACGCGAAATTTAACCGACCGGAAGAACATGCTGTGATATGCAAATGATTAGCTTTTCAGAGCATTCACAAAAGGTTGGCGCCGGTGGCGACACCTACAACGTGCTGACATGACGAAAGTTTACAACCGATTTCTCATACACAAACAACAGTTGACTGGCGTTGCCTCGTGAAACGTTGTTGTGATGCCTCCTGTGAGGAGAAATTCGTACCACCACGTTTCCGACTTTGATAAAGGTCGGATTGTAGCCTATCGCGATTGCGGTTTATCGTATCGCGACATTGCTGCTCGCGTTGGTCGAGATCCAATGACTGTTAGCAGAATATGGAATCGGTGGGTTCAGGAGAGTAATACAGAACACCGTGCTGGATCCCAACGGCCTCGTATCACTAGCAGCCGAGATGACAGGCATCTCATCCGCATGGCTGTAACGGATCGTGCAGCCACGTCTCGATGCCTGAGTCAACAGATGGGGCGTTTGCAAGACAACGACCATCTGCACGAACAGTTCGACGACGTTTGCAGCTGCGTGGACTATCAGCTCGGAGACCGTGGCTGCGGTTATCCTTGACGCTGCATCACAGACAGGAGCGCCTGCGATGGTGTACTCAACGACGAACCTGGGTGCACGAATGGCAAAACGTCATTTTTTCGGATGAATCCAGGTTCTATTTACAGCATCATGATGGTCGCATCCGTGTTTGGCGACATCGCAGTGAACGCACATTGGAAGCGTGTATTCGTCATCGCCATATTGGCGTATCACCCGGCGTGATGGTATGGGGTGCCATTGGTTACACGTCTCGGTCACCTCTTGTTCGTATTGACGGCACTTTGAACAGTGGACGTTATATTTCAGATGTGTTACGACCCGTGGTTCTACCCTTCATTCGATCCCTGCGATACCCTACATTCCAGCAGGATAATGCACGACCGCATGTTGCAGCTCCCATACGGGCCTTTCTGGATGCAGAAAATGTTCGACTGCTGCCCTGGCCAGCACATTCTCCAGATCTCTCACCAATTGAAAACGTCTGGTCAATGGTGGCCGAGCATCTGGCTCGTCACAATACGCCAGTCACTACTCTTGATGAACTGTGGTATCATGTTGAAGCTGCATAGGCAGCTGTACCTGTACACGCCATCCAAGCTCTGTTTGACTCAATGCCCAGGCGTATCAAGGCCGTTATAGGGCCAGAGGTGGTTGTTCTGGGTACTGATTTCTCAGGATCTATGCACCCAAACTGCGTGAAAATGTAATCACACGTCAGTTCTATATTTGTCCAATGAATAGCCGTTTATCATCTGCATTTCTTCTTGGTGTAGCAATTTTAATGGCCAGTAGTGTACATAGGAATGACTGGCAGGACATTTGACAAAAGATGTAAGGTACACATAGGAGCATCGAAATATGTATAGCTCGAAGTGATGAACCCATATTTCATCGCCTGTTATGATTTTCGACACAAAATTGTCACGACTCGTAAAGCGCAAACAACTCCACGCAGATGGTCCTCCTTTTTCTCTTTGTGGTCTTCTGTAAGTGGGCGAGGAACCCAGCGGGCTCACACCTTTGAGTACCCCAACTGGTGGACGAAAGTGTTTGATTGGGATCCGTCCATCATCTAGAATGAGAGTGTCCGCACGTTCCAACACTGCTTGAGCCACAGCTGTGTTTCGCCAGCCGCCGCGCAGGACACCGGACACGTTTGCGCGGTTTTTGTGCGATGTCGACAGACGCCTCGCCCTACGACCACCCGTGCTTTTGTTCACTTCCAGGTCTCCATAGGCATTCTGAAAGCACCTATGAATATCTGCGATGCTCTGGTTTCCCACGGAACGAAGCTGAATGACAGGTCTTTGCGTGGAACACAACTCCGTCGTAGAGGCCCTTTTGAAGTCGACGTATAGAACCGGCACCTATCGGAACTTCATGAAATTATAGGGGATGAAGCAGGAGTATTCCACGATGTCCCACAACACATTCTGCATTGTTTCAACCAAAACTGGCTGAGAAAAAGAAGTGTTGCATTACTTGTTGAATGGCCGAGCGGTTCTAGGCGCTACAGTCTGGAGCCGCGCTACCGCTACGGTCGCAGGTTCGAATCCTGCCTCGGGCATGGATGTGTGTGATGTACTTAGGTTAGTTAAGTTTAAGTAGTTCTAAGTTCTAGGGGACTGATGACCTCAGATGTTAAGTCCCATAGTGCTCAGAGCCATTTGAACCATTTTGAACTTGTTGAATACCACTCGTAAAACGAATGAAAGAAATAGACTTTGATGTAAATGTTACAGGATAAATAGTTACTAATTGTGGCTAAGTGTTTGCTGTAATACATCTTTGATTATCATCAGTGCAGAGGATGCTGTACAGCCAGTTTTTTGCTGGTTTAGGCCGCCGATAAGAAGACAATGAGCAACTGAGTCCACTGTTAGAGAGGCACCTGTTTACGCCTTGTGTGATTTATGGCGGCCCGGGTGCATTACTCGACGCGCAGCTGGCGTTGGCAATCGATACGGAAATGCGTGCTCGCTCTTCACTTCCTGCTTGCCGCGTGTGTGGGTCTGCGTGTGCGATGCGTGGCCAGCGCTCGCGGATATCGATTGTCGCCCCGCACGTGGACACCACGTGCTTTCCCCGCTACAGCAACTGCAGTTCCCACCCGTGATGGCTCTTACAATTCATTTAGTGCAAAAATATCCGAATACCACAAGAGCTGTTAAAATCGACGATATGGAAGTTGATTTATTTTGAGTGATATGAACGCTGTTTTTGCACTAGGGCTTGCGGCAGTGTAGTCACCAGCGCACGTGCATGAATGAATAAAAAAACTCTACAATTAACAAGAACATCAGAGCAATAGAGGAACAAAATGAAGTTTTTAAGCAAACTATGTGATTGCCCTGTTAGTTATTTATCTGAATTTTATGTTAGATAGGGAAAGTAAGAGAGTCTGTCTCCACCTGCATCCCTAATAGATCTAGTCTCACAACACTTTTTTTGAATTCCCAAATTGTAAGATGAGTACGAATTTTGGATGAAATTGTTCCACGCACTTCAGATCTGTACTCACATGTCACCATTTTTTCACTCCCACCCCCATGCTGCTACGAGTGTCCTATACCAATGATAACACAATTAGTGTTTCTTGGTATCTGAAATTACTCCAGTTGTTCCATCAGAGTTATGCTGCAACATAGAGATGCATTTCAATTTTACTGCCCCTATTGATGGGTTTCATGGAACCCACAACACTATCCAAAACAACATCTGATATTTTCACGTTGTCTCGCTCGCTACGCGCAAAGTGTTGGTCCTATAGAAAATGTGAATAGCACCTTTTTGCAGGAAATTTAATGCAGTTATAAATTTTCTGCTGATATACGCTTTTGCTGGAGACCCACCAGGGTAGCCGAGCACACTAACATGCTGCTTCCTGGACTCAGGTAGGGCGCCGGCCCCAGATCGAATCCGCCTGGTGGACTAATGATGAGGGCCGGTGTGTCGGGCAGCGTGGATGTGGTTTTTAGGTGGTTTTCCACATCCCGATAGTTGAATACTGGGCTGGTCCCCACGTTCTGCCTCAATTACACGACTCGCAGACATTTGAAACAAGTTTGCACTATTCCATGGCTTACACTAGATCCATACTGATTCAATCCCAGGGGGTATGGTATGGCTACAGGAAGGGCATCTGGCCGCCTCTTAAAACTAAGATCCCACATCCGTTTAACCGTAACAGCAGACCCCCAAAATGCTTGGAAAGCGAGAGATACGTTTTTGCTGGGGGCCACAGTTTTTCAGTTATGCAAGAAAAAGGTGTTTGATGGTCACTTTTGTACGTTTTTCTTGAATAATTTGAAAATCACGGCGTCTAGCGAAAACATGTACCAGTTTAAAATTTAACTACCTTACATTTACTACAAAAAAGTCTTGTTCATTTTTCCTGTAGGACAAATATTTCATGCGTAGTGAATGAGAGAATACTAACAATCTCGTATGCAGTATTTGAAGGCACTGCAGGTAGCATAAAACCCACTAGCAAGGGCAGCTGAATCATCTTGTATACAGAAATTAATGATACAGTAGGTAATTCTAGAAAATATGCATTAACTTCAAAATGATAAGTATTTACTGTTGAAGAAGTGGGAACCATCCTTAGGAGGCATGAGGTCTTCCTCCACAGCAATATATACATGAATTTAGAGATCGTTTACAACTGTGTGGGGCACTTTAAGACTTCTACTGTTGTCCTCCGAAATAATGAACACTCCCGTTGCCAAACTCTGGGCTGCATTCATCAACAAAGACAACTGAGTGTGTCACGATGCAAGCAACACGGCCTCTTTGATGATGTGTCCGAACACAGCACGATGAAACGTGTAACAGTTAAGTTACATACAGGACTGTAATTACCAGGGGGCTTCTGCACGAATTAATACGAAACGTTACCATCTAATTACCTAGTCCTGCAGGGAGTACAGTACGCTAATCCGTCTTCACTCGCGGCAGCTAAAGACCAAAGCCACATTGCCACGGGCTTGTGGACACACTGGCTCAGATAATTGCAGTTCCACTATGTGGCAAATACATTGTCATCTACATGCATGGAATGTTACAGACACTCCCATCATCATGACTCGTAATACTGAGCATAGGCAGCACCGCAAGCTTACGAAATGATTTTAACTTAAAGAAAATAATCGAACAATTGTACAGTACTCTGCACCGTAGTACAAAACTGTATAATATTGTCTATTGGAGTAGCTGAAACTCGAAAGTAGTCTAAGGGACGACGTCACACAGTATCTGATAGTCACTTTGTCCTTAAACTGCCAGGCTGGCAAGTACTTCAGTAACCTCCCCAAGCTACAGGCAAAAATATTTAACGTTTCTCAAATCACATTCACAGTGCCCATTACGATAATGTGTACACTTATAATATTTTACCGCTATGACAGCTGAAACAACTATTTACGGTAAAAACAACATCATTAGCTATCTGAAACACTTGTCATGCAGCCTGTCCAAAGATTAGCAGAATGCGTCTGCAGTGAGGTGAGCATTTCACAAGCGATCCATCAAGATTTGCGCCTTATGCGTACAAACAGCTACATAACATTGCTTGAAAGTCTGTATCGGACATTGGGACCAACCATCCTTGGTTCCCCTAATCTTCACTTCACGGAGTCTCAGTTTACTGCTTTGACAGCCCTCATTACGAGTATCACCCATACTAAATGAGATCTCTTGCAGCGTCTGTAAGTGTCTGGCAGTTTTTCGGTTCTGGAGCCGGAACTGACATAAATCAGGTTTCATTTAGAAGTTCTCTTACATTTTATTTCCAAGCATGGGAAATTCCATTTTCGTTCATTTTCGACTGTATTGTTAGGATTGGGAGTGAATAGATGAATTTGGGGGATTGTACCCCACTAGCCCACTTTCTGGGTCATCTGGAGGATGATGCACAATCCCCCAAATTCATCTACTGTAAACCGACTACTTCAAGTCTAACTCACCTCACTTTCATTCAAAAGAATATATTTTTTACAAAGGGTCACATAAGAAAAATGAATTTAAATTTTTTTTATAAAACGTGCACATAAGAAAATAGAGTTAATGCAATTTTTATAAAAGGTCACATAAGAAAATAAATAAAATGAACTGCCAAAACCTCATCGCCCACCCATCATCTTCTTCTGGCAGCATCTTGTCATCTATCTCTGGAATAGATGGAAGAACTGCTGATGGCAGATGTTGGCGTCTTCTTCTTAATGGGCTGCAGCGGTAGATGACAATAGGAAAATAAAATAGTATTGACTAGCCGAACCAATTCTATAACAATTCAGCTTTTGCCTCTGCAGGGCTAAGCAGTAGCGCTGCCAATCTGTATATATATTTGGTATTCAAGTTTCAAAGTAACTTCTAAAAGCTCTACATTTATGAACGAATTTTGATGGAAATGGATAATATTTTGCACTTTGTTACTTTTACGAACGAATTTTGATGAAAATAGATAATATTTTCCACTCTACTACATTTACAAAACGTAGTAGAGTGAAAAATATTATCTATTTCCATAAAAATTCCTTCATAAAAGTAGAGCTTTTAAAGGTACTTTGAAACTTGAACATACGCGAAAAACACGTAAATGTGAGTATAATCGTAAAAATTAAGTTTTAAAAAAGAATTATTTACGTTTGAAACCAATCATGTTCCCCTGTTAATTGTAATGAAACATGCATGAACGCCATCTATCACACACTCTCGAAACTTTTGAAATGCCATTTCATTTTAGTAGCTTAGAAGTAAGTCGCTGTATTAGGCTAATAGAAGGACTAAGGAGGTAGCGCGTTTCTGTGGGAGCGAGAGTTGGCTCAGAGCCACAATGAGCGCGCGCGACCTCTGCGCTGACAGAGAAGGCACAACATTCAGGTAGCAAGCCGTGGCTCGCACGCCGATGGCCATTGCGGTTTCAGTCAGAGTTAGTATTCGCTTGGATCAGGACCTTGCGCAACACTGAGCTTAACACAGCGACAGTAATAGATCGATTTTTCGCCTATTTCTCAGCCAAATATTAACCAAATTTTAAAATTCAAAGTGCTAACGTGATGAAGTCAAAAACTGCTTTAGCTGTTGAATTTTTTACTTTATCTTCTTAAAATGTTTCAAAATTGTGTATAAGCACAAACATAACACCTCTATAATTTTTTAAATTTTTCTTTCATTTATGTAGAAGTAAAAATTAATAATTAAAAACTTTCGGTAAGTATTCTGTGTTGAGCATAATATGTAAGATTCTTCTTTCCATACATAGCATCTGCAGGAATTTTATCATTAAAAGTTGCACACAGTTTCATATTCGTTTTCTGTGATGTTACAGCATACTTTCTTTGAGTGATATTGAACACACAAATCGGATAATTCGTTATAAAATATATGGGCTAATATCAAGATCTGTTTTCAGTTGTGTAACTCGTTTAAAATCGAGAAATGCATTGTACGTTTGGAGGAAACTATTTGGAAGATAAATATTCCACATCTCCTGTGGGAAAATGTCGTTTCTTCCATTTCTCAAGTATATATTCTGTAGGTTAATGTGATCGAATAATGAAGAGTCGGCTAACTGTTTATTTTTACGATTTGTCTGAAATGTAACAAATAAGAAATATGGCATAACAAATTCTACTGAGTTATAGTAATTCGTGATATCTAGTTCAAAATTATTCTTTCCACTCAGTCCTGCAACTTCTACAGTTTGTAGTTCATAAAAAGATATCGGAAGTTTCGGATTTTTCAGAATATTTTTCCTTTGTTCTAACTAGTAATCTGGCTCATATCTACCAATTGGTACACGTATTTCCATGGATTCTACAACAATTTTACATTCTTTTGGAAGAGTGTCGTTTATTTCAATTCCAGCACAATTATAATCAGACCACCGAAGAACAGAATCTCTAGCACTTGATGACCATGTAAAGTTACTGTTAAATCTCCCTTCCACATAATTTGCTTATAATCTTTAAAAAATCCACCAAGCTTTCCTAACGGATAAAGCACTTCATTTTTCTTGCTCTTTATTTTTCCATTATTAAGAATATGCCCTTCCATGTCTATTTTGTCAGCAAGAGATGACATCAAATGCAGTAAAAGTGATGAGGAACTGGAAGGATGCTCCATTCTAGACATAACATTATTTCCCTACTTTATGGTTATAAAATCAAAAAGTGTTACCACATAATTATCGGTTAATTTTTGATTGAATGTCCCATCATAAGTTGGATAATCTGTGCCATCATTTCCAATAACACTGAAATTCATGTATAACTGGGCATGATTAGGATGAAGCCATACATCACCAATATTTATGTTAATTTCAGTACACTTGTTGGGTACATTTCAATTAGTTTTAGTCTTCTCATTCACAGGGAATGAGTAAAACTGATAACACTCGATTTTGCTCATGCTTTAGCTATTGCTGATTTATTAAGAAAAAAAATTATTAAGACATTTCTAAAACAATTGTTACAGTAGCTCCATTGAAGTCGATCAGATTATCATGTTCATTAGTTATAGTTATTTCTAAATTCTGAATTGGATCAAAAATAGGAATATTTACAGGATAATGTGGTTCAAAAAATGGCTCTGAGCACTACGTGACTTAACTTCTGAGGTCATCAGTCCCCTAGAACTTAGAACTACTTAAACCTAACTAGCCTTAGGACATCAAACACATCTATGCCTGAGGCAGGATTTGAACCTGCAACCATAGTGATAGCGTGGTTCCAGACTGTAGCGCCTAGAACCGCTCGGCCACTCAGGCCGGCTAATGTGGTTCATCAATTATTGGTATACCAAATTCTGCATTCGGTTTGAATGAAGCAATAATATTAGTTGCTCAATGAAAATGATCAGTATGCTTCACAATCATCCCATCAGTCAAATTAAAATTCATATTTATTAATTCAAATGGAATAATTTTAGGAACATTGTTAGCAACAGTCTTTTCATTATCCTCAACAATTTGGTTAGTAAAACCAAGCACATTTCCAATACTATATTTTATATCCACATACAATTTTACATCACTCCCAATAGTAACTCTATTTAACATTTCATCTGCTTTAATGTGAATCTTAGTCTTTTTTGGAAGAATAAATTTTTCTAAATTTTTCAGACTATACTGACCAGCTGGAATTTGTATTGTTTCTCCATTGCAATATAATATATTATTTTTCCATATAATATTTGGTGTTAAAAAAGTTGAATAGAAACAAACCAGTGCAACATTACTAAAGCTGTCTATATAGGTACAGTTGATCGATCTCTTTTTGAGAACAGATGACTTGTCATTCAGTTGAAATAATCGGCTCATTTACTACTAAAATTGTTATTTAATTAATCTAATACTGATTGGGAACCAAAATTAAGAATTCCTGAAAATAAATCAAAAAACTAAGCAAAGTAAACCTTTACCAAATTCTATTCAATATGCTATCATAGGACCAAATTGTTGCAAAGAAACTACCTCAGTGATTGACAGTTATATTCTAGCTCCAGGGTGGTTGAATTGAAATAAAATTAATAATTTGTATGTCTGTTCTAAAAGTTTGGATCAACCAAAATATCAAGCATTTATAAAGAGACATGAAAAAACTAAAGAGAAGAATAAAAAGAAAATTGCTACTTTTATTGAAAATAATGATGAAATTATTCCATTAGATGAATCCCAAGAAAATTCTGTAGTGGTATTTGGTGATTTCATTCTTGAAAATCAGGATATAGCTAGAGAATATTTTACTAGAGGAAAACATGAAGAAATAGACTTTTTTACTTAGATCAGACATATTCAAAAATACCAAAACAATTAGAGATAATCTGAATTTTTAAAATATCTTTTGACAAGATGATACAGACTTGAATCACTTTTACCATGAGTTCAATGGAGGAGATTTGAAGTTTGATGATCTAAAAGAAATGTGTAGTAAACGTTGCAATGATGAGTTCGGATTTTTTACAATAGATATGACTAGAACACCAAATGAAGATAAGTTCAGAAATAAAATAATTTCATAACAACATAAACGTAAATGTTAAACATAAATCTTCAAGATAAAAATAAACATAAATGTTGAACATGAACTTAAAATGTTAAACACAAATCTTATAGATGTTTAACTAATGTTTTTTCTTCTTTAATAAATGTTCACAAAATACGATCTGGAGATTGTTAAAAAAGCTAAGCGAAATAGAAAGGAAGCTGAAGAACTGAAATCACAATCCAAGTTTTGGAAAAACATCCAAGAACAGAGTATGAAAAATAAAAAGATCAGTCAGTTATTGATGCTATTGAGCAAGTAAAACAAGGGATTGAAGGTTTAGGTGATATGGTTCTGAAAGCTATTGAAGAAAATGGAGAAGTTGAAAAATAAATGATCCCATATCATCATCATATAGAAGATTTTGGAGTTTTATCATCAATTAAACCATAAAAAGATTGGTCTGATGATGTTCCTGGCAATTATGACTATACATTAAGTGAATCAGAAATTCAAAACCTTTTGAAGAATTGTGATGAAGAGGACAATATAAAAAAGAAAGGAAACACACTCCAACAGTCATCAGGATGAAGCTAAAAAGATAAATGTTAGTGAAAGAATGTTAAAGTATATTATCCTGGTTAAGACAAAGTTTTTGTTCTGAAACCTGTTGGCATGTTTAAATATGTTGGTAAATTATCAGTTGAATTCTATGGAGATAAATTAATAATTGGTGAAAAGACATATGGAGGGATTGATAGATTAATGAGTCTTTTAACTAAAAAGCAGATAATTATGGATCATGTAGGTAACAAGTTTGATGGTGTAGATTTATCAAATTATGTGGATATATTATTCATTTCAGGATCAGTGTGTTTCAATAGAACCCAAATAAAATAAAACCAAGTAAAGGTTCAACTATCGATTCACTTGTTGGTTGATCTGCAGCAATTGCAAAAGCACTAATAAACAAGAAAAAAGTTCATGCAGAATAAGAAGAACAAAAAAGACATAATGAAGCAATAGAAAAGAAAGCTGGTAGTGAAGTAAAAAATATTTGAAGATATGATTAATAAATATAACAGTACATTATCGAATTTCGATATAGGAGAATTAGTTAAACAATTAAAAATCAAACACTGTTTTGGCGCTTTTGTGACTGATGAATTACGAAGTCATCCTAGAGAATATGAATCTGGAACAGTTAATTAAGATACATCTCATCATGTTGGTTCTCATTGGATTGGTTGGTATAAGAATAAAGATATAAAATTTGTTTTTTATTGATTTGGTGGTAATATACCAATTAGATTAGCTAATTATTTGGAAAAAAGATCTGTACTACAATCTGAGAGAGCACAAAGTTTTGATGAAGTAATATGTTATTACTTATGTTGCAATTTGAGTTTGATAAACGGAATTTTTTTAATAAGACTTATAAGGAGAGCTATGGAAAAATTGAAAAATGGAGAATTAGAAAAATCAAAAGTGAAATTTATCCAAAAATAGAAAGTTGAATTAAATAATTTCATTGAGAATTATGAACCATTTTAAAGTAGCTAAAGGATATACTGATTTTAAAGGCAGTAGTAAAGGCAGTAGAATAGTAGATATAAAAGATCTAGTAAATGGCTATGATGCAAATAAGTGATCTTCAGAAGAAGAATGCATGACAAATATAAACTGAAATTTAATTTAATACTGGTGCATAAATATTGAAATACACATTTGGATATGGTGTAAAAATCAAGAGAATTATTTCTTTTTAGAGCCAATGTAAATCATGACCTATCACCTACTGATTTTAAAATAGAGATAAAAAATTCAATGTTGAGGAACTGTAAATTTTATATCCAACATAATTCAATAATCCATCACCTGAAATGAAAAAGAATGATAAAATATTTATATCTCGAAATGAATCTGTTAAAACTGCACCTGTTTCAGGTGAATTAATCATGTTTGTTGAATTAATTTTAGAATATTATGATAATGACAGAATGAAAGTGTAATAAATTAGATTATTAAATTTTTAATCTACATAAATGACAATCATAATCACACCTACTGTTTGATGTGTAAATATTTTACTGAAGCTCCTAATACTCACAGATTCACCACTAGAAATGGTCAAGAGAGGATTGAAGGACCTAGCACGGTATGCAAAACTAAAAAGAATCAGTTAGCGTAAAAAATTTTGTAGGTGGTGATGGGATAAATATTCATGAAGTAATGATTAATGAATTACATAAAATATTTTAAATGAAGAAATGTAATTTCTCTCGGTATTGATGACCTGTGGCAGGCTAATCTAGTTAGGACAGACTCAGGTAATTTGAAAGGGATGTCAGAAATAAATAAAAGGTATAAATATTTATTGACTGTTATCAACAGCTTTTCTGAATTTGCTTGGGTATCCCTGTTAAAGATAGAATGGGTAAGAATATTGTCGATGCTTTTGAAAAAATATTCAGCACCAGCTGGAGCAGGCTTAGGCCTACAGTCAACTCGAAACAACTAAAAAATTTACAGACAGATAATGGTAAAGAATTCTATAATAAAGATTTTCAAGAATCGATGAAGAAATAGAACATTAATCATTATTCAGCTTTTAAAGAATTATGAGCAGCTGTTGTTGAAAGATTCAACAGAACACTTAAAGAAAAGATGTGGAAGAAATTTAGTCTTGAAGGAAACTTATAAATGGGTTGATTTAGTCTTGAAACTACTTGATGAATGCAATAACACGAAACAATCGACTATAAAACTGAAGCCAATAGAGGTTAATCAAAAGAACTATAAGTCAGGCATCGTTGTGCCTAATGATAAGGTTAAATTTAAAAAAGAAGATTAAGTGAGAATTAGCAAACATTGAGAACTTTTTCAAAAATGATACATGGCTAATTGGTCAACAGAAATTTTTGAAATTGAACATCCAATCACATATAAATTGAAAGTTATCGAAAGAAGTTTTTGTGAGCAAGAGCTAAAGAAAACAAAAAAATCCAGATGTATACATAGTTGAAAATGTTTTGAGAACAAAAGGAGATAAAGTGTATGTTAAATGGTTAGGATTTGATAATTCACACTACAGTTGGTTAAGTAAAGACAATGTCTTACATTAATTCTATCTGATGATCAGTGACAGATAAAGCAGTCTTTGACTCCGTCAGGTCTCTAGTCGCTGATTATGAAATCACTTTACTTTAGTTTCAGCTATTTCTTATTTATTACAAATCTAATAAAATTATTTGTAATAAATGGCAGCTATCACATGCACATCATCAGCTGTCGCTAGTTCAGAAACATCTATGCTTAATATTCTTCAATTTGTTCAGGAATAGAATTAACAATTAAATTTAGGTACATGGTTTAAAGATATTTGAGTTTCATTATTCAAAGAGAAGAACATGTTAATTACTAATGATATTTTAGCTTCCTGTATAATATTCCTGGCATCAAATCTTTGATGCTTGAAACTGTGTCAAGAGACAAAAGACATTTTGTTCAATTTCTTAAAACCAATGGGATACCGTTCACAGAAATACAACACAAGATCATCGAGGTTTAGAATTTGAATTTATTCAAAATGAAATAAAAACTTTAAAACTAAAAAACCTTCTTCAGAAGAAATGGATTTTATTAACAGTTGAAAATATTAAAGAATCTGTGATGATGTTTAACACAAAACAGTGTAGATAAGTGAAAAAAATATTACTTAACTCTATAAAAAATATTTATGAATTATATGAAATAAAAATAAAAATACAATATAATCCAAGCTGCACAATTAGCCATTCAATTTGAACAACAAAGTCAACAACTACAACAACAAATTAGTGTGAAAGGTGAAAAAATTAGAAAAATATAACCACATGTAATCCCACAACTGAAGACATTAATTTGAGAGACATATTTGTTCTTTTAAAGTTTTTTGATGATGAGTGTGAATATGATTACTATGTTATTAGAATACAAAGACGAAATTTACAAAGACAGTTATATGGAATTCCAGTTAGACATCTAGATTGTGGAAAACTCTCAATGCATGAGTACAATCTTAGCTACATAAATCTGTATCAACAAATGAAAGAAAATTTGAGGATTGTCTGTCATCTCAACTATTTCAATATTTTAAATAGCTATAAGAAGAACACTTAATTAAAGATATAAAGATTCTTGGCGAAGACAAGTTTAGCTGGCGCTGGTTTATTGACAAAAACAATATGCGGCTGCATGTTTGAAGGGGTGAACGATTTGTTCACCCTTAGTTTTTCATAAATATTACGAAGTTTTTCTCTTGTATGTTCTAGTTTTATGTTCATCATGTTGTATTTCTGTGGAAGAATATGAACTGGATTTTAGGGCTCTCGCTCAGGAACCCTGAATAAAGCATAAAAATATCTTTCAGAATTTGATCATAATTTCCATTCTCAAAAATTTTCTGTGGTCAAATAATTGACCACTGGTATATCATAATAAAATGTCATTAGTAATCAGCAATAGTATTTCTTTGATATATACAGTTCTTTATTCATTATAAGTTAGACCCCAATAATTCGTCAGGTCTAGATGTATTTGTTTTTTACAAATCTATTAAAAATTATTTCTAATAAATGTTGGACCTAATGAACCTCATCAGTGTGAATGCTGATAAGTTGAAAGCTAGAGCAAAAGAATCAAGACTGGAAAATAGAGAACTTATTAATCTTATCAACATTATAATATTATCAATGAAGTGGTTGACATAGTTGTTGATTATGTGACAAAGGAAAAACCATTTAGCAAATCTGAATGGAAAAATTTAATTTCCCTACGTTATAAATTACCTGAAAAATTTATTAGAGAATTTCAGGACAAATCAGGTTGGTAATGTATTTGTAAGTATCAATTTTTATCTGAAAATTTAATGAGAAACTTTCAAGACAAATTAAACTGGGGTATTTTATCATGTAGTCAAATAATTCTGGATACTTTGTAAGAGAATTCCAAGAAAAATTTAATTGGGATGCCATATCAGATGTACAAATATTGTCTGAAGATTTTATAATCGAATTTAAGGATAAAGTTCATTGGGAAATAATTTTTAAATGTCAAAAATTATCTGCATCATTCTTAAATAAAATAATTAAGCCTTATGAACTGATTACACAGTCTGAAGGTTCCATATTCTCATGTGATAAACATCAGCAATTTATAAAAACAGGCTCTAGTCATATTTTTCATAAAGAATGTATTTACACATGGTTAAAGGAACAAGAAACTTGTCCATATTGTAGAAAACGTATCAAAAGGAATGAAAACTTGATGCAAATCTTTTTAATTTCAAATGCGTATAAATGAAGATACTTTTACTATTGCTGTTTTTGAAATTAGTAGTTGCTAATGAAAAGAATAAAGCAGTTAAATATTAAATTGCTTTTGGTTATTTGGATATTCCATCAACAACTGAAATAGCTCAAAAGAGTGATGATATATTAAGATATTCATTAATGTTATTTCAACTAACATACAATCTTCAAATAAGTGACGAGTTAAGTGAAGATATTTTATAATTTATGAATCGCTCTAGATGTGTTGTAGAAGATTCTTTTGCAGTTATAGAACTAGTATGTATAAATGGAATAAAAATAATATAAAATGGTTCTATAAAGGAGCAACTAAGAAAGTATTAGAAATAATTGCAGAAGCATTTAATTTATGGAAAAAATTTCAAATAAAAGACGATTACATAAAAATGAAATTTATGGTCTTGGTTGCCCAAAGGATCTAGATGGAAAAGGAAATGTGTTAGGCCATGCATTTTTTCTGAATAAAAATAATGATGCAGTAGAAATAGATGTGGATGATGATGAGTCATGGTACTTAGAAACTGACAAAAATACATGAAAACATCTGACAAATTTATTTGAAGTTGGCCACTCATTAGGTTTACGCCATTCAGATGTTTATGAATCAGTAATGTATCCATACTATAATGGTTCACATTTAGAATTATTTCAAGATGATATTGATGCTATTCAAAGTTTTATGGTAAAAAATAATAGTACAACAAACTATACCAGTTCACCCATTATCAACACAACTTTATATACTATATGAATGAATTGACTGATTATGTCAAAAGAAAAAGTTCGGCCATTTACTTTTTGTAATTGGCATTTTATGTATTTTTCATAAGCATTGGGTTTCAATAGGTGATAATGAGCCACAATTGATAACCAGGTGGTTAACATTCTTACCTGAAAATTTCCAAAAATAAACAGAATATATCAAAGACCAAATTGTCAAAGTTGTGTTACTAGTTGACAATACAATGTATATAATGAATTTGCACACATTGCAATTAATTCTGGGAATCCCAAAATCAATAGCTAGTGCAGGATTATGTGAAAACATTTTATTAAGTGGTGTAGTTAACACTTCAAATAGAACACTTTTATTCTTTAATGAACTTTTCTATATGGAATTTATGAATGCAATTTTAAATACAAATCAAGAGGAATTCTAAAATTGGGGATTTCCTGGATTATTTACTGGAATAAATTTGGCATTTAGATATGTTAATGGATTATTGTATTTTTTCAAGGGTGATACTTGCTATGAATACTGCAAATTTACAAAGAAAGTAGTTAGAACTGGTACAACTGATTTGTCTTTATATAGTATTGATTGTAATAAACCATCTGCTTTAGTCGCTGAACTAATAACTACTCTGAAAGATGCATTACAGAAATTAGAAAATTTTACTTTTCCACAAATCTAATATTTTATTTTCTATGTAAAAGGAATCACCACCTGCGGGACTGTGCCTGATTAAATCCAAATTTTTCAAATATTGCAATGCCCAGAAGTTAATTGATAATATTACATTACAGAAATACACAAAAGATGGTTACAGAACGATTTGTAGACCATGTGTAACTAAATATCACGTAAAAAATTGCAATGAAGATCGAATTCCTAGTGTATGTGGAAAAAATATTGCTACATATTACTATAAAGAACATTTATGGGGAATTCCAAGTGAAGAACATTCGAAAATACTACTGTAAATGGAAAATGTTGAAAAGCAAAAACTGATTCATCTGCAAAGAAATGCCATGGTTGTCAAGAAATTAAAGTTTTAAGTTGCTTTTATGTAAGTCCTTCACATAAAGATAAACATAATAATAAATATAAACAGTGTACTTTAGAACATACTAAGAATAAGAAAGTAAGATAACCTTGTACTTAAATAAGAAAACAATTTTGTTACTAAGCTAATATTTCATATTTCCTATCAATAAAAGGGCCAAATGAAGCAATTCACAGGTGTTCAACTTTGCAATTACTGTAAGACAAATAATTTGAGAGGATACAGGAAATTAAAGAAAGCTGACCTAACAGCATTTATTGTTAAACATCACCAGACATGAAAAGTTGGTTCCCCCTCAAGACCAATCTGTGGAAAAAATTATCTTATCATAACACTGACAATGATGATGAAATTTTCGAAACTTAAGTGGATAAATCATTGAAAGAAATATTTCCATTTTCTACAGATGTGTTTGCAAAACCAAAAACTAGAACTAACAAAGAAAAGCAATTCTCCTTTTACACTAATTTATTTGAGAAACCAAGAAACAGGAAAATGGTTAGAGATTGTGTAGTTGATACTGCGTTTGTAAACAGATTACAAACAATAAATTTTGAGTATAACATAAACCCATTGAAACTAATCATTTCTTACCTGCAGTAAGACAAAAAATTATGAAAATTGTAAAAGACAGCCTATGAATACATCATGGATTGAAGACAAATTTAAAACTTTGTTCTATAAATTGCAAAGGGACGAAAATATTAGGGAATACGGTTTCCAAACAGAAAACTTTATTATCAGAAATGAAATAGAATTAATTAAAAAATTTAAAATTGGTAAACAAAATATTTTATCGAGAATGGATGATTTCCAAGCTCGTGGATCTGGATGGGTATTATACAGAATTATAGATTTGCAGTTATGAATTAACAAGTTCATTCCACTGTATTACCAGATCAAACAAAAACAAAGAAGCATGTATTAATGTGAAAAATGAACATCAAAAGTGTTTTTATGGGATATAAAATCTGTATTGTATCTGGTAGATAAACATTCAGAAAGAGTAACGAAATATAGAATTGTTGGTCTTGATCTTGCTCAGAAACTTGTATATTTTGAGTTTCCTGTAGTGGTTGATTGTATTACAAAAACTAAGAGTAAAATTAATGTATCTATTAATGTTTATTCGTTTTATGAAAAACATCATGTGTTTCCATTAAAAATTACGAAAGGGGGAGAGAGAGAAACATGTAAATATTCTTTATTACAAAGAAGTAAGTAATTCACAATATTGTTACATACAAGTTCATCTAGGCTTATTTCGAGTCAAATTACTAAACACAAAGAAGCAAAGTTTATTTGTGATTTATGTTTGCTTCACTTTACTAGTAAAAAAATACTAGATAATCACACACCAAGTTCTATGACTAACAAACCATTAAACGTAAAAATACCAGAGAAAGGGAAAAATGTTAATTTTAAAAATTATCAACATACACAGAAAGTTCCATTTGTTACTTATGTTGATTCTGAAAGTTTCCTATTGAACACGGACAATTGTTAACGAAATCTAGAAAATTCATATACAAGGAAATATCAAAAACAAGAATTATATGTCTTCCATTATTATGTCAAGTATGTTAATGAACATTATAAGGATCCTGTTGTTTACAGAATCAAACTGTCATAAGAAATTTATTGAATATATAGAAAAGACGTCAAAGAAAATGAGAGAATTTATTCTGAAATTCAAGAAATGTGACCATCAAGTCCTGAAGAACAATCAAGACATAATAAATCTAAAGTCCATACCCTGTGTGGATGCTATGATACAAGAAATAATGAGAAGGTTAGACATTATGATCATTTGACTGAAAAAATATACATCTAATGTTTGTAATTTACAGTAAAAACATCCAAGCTTTGTAACAATTTATTTACGTAGTTTATCTGCATATGATTATCACTTGTGTGTGAAAGAACTAGGAGATGATAAGAAAGAGATAGTTTTAATCCTCAACAATGAAGATAGATATATTAGTTTTGGTAAAAGGACAGGAAGTCTGAAGATGAGACTTAGTGACACTTTTAAATTTATGGCTTCTTCACTTGACAAACTTTCATCAAATTTAAAGAGAGAAGAAATGAAAAATATTAAGAAGTTTTTCAAAGCAGAATTATTCGATTTAGTGACCAGAAAGGGTGTATATCCATATGGTTACCTGGATTCTTCAGGGATTTGAAGAGACACAAGTACCAGCAAAAGAAGAATTTTACAATAAACTGAATGACTGTAAAATAAGTGATGAAGATTACAAACATGCAAAAATGGTTTGGAAAAAATTCAGTATGAAAAATCTTGGTGAATATCATGATCTTTATCTTAAAACTGATTTTTTGTTATTGACAGATGTGTCTGAAAATTTTAGAAATACTTATATACAAGCTCATTATTTAGACCCTTCTTGGTATTTTACTGTACCCAGTTTATCTTAGAATGCAATGTTGAAAATGGCCAAACAAGCACTTGATTTATTATATGATTATGATATGATTTTAATGGTTGAAAAAGGTGTAAGTGGAGGAATATCTCAATGTTGCAAGAGATTTTTAAAGGCAGAGAACAAATATCTGAGTGATTATGATGTGACTAAGATATCAAATTATGTAGCTTATTTAGATGTGAACAATTTATATGGGAATGATATAAGTCAATATTTACCATATGGAGGATTTGAATGGGATGAACCAGATTCTTTTGACTGTACAAAAAAAAGTGAAATGTCTGAAACTGCTAAAATGGATATATTTTTGAAGCAGATTTAGAATATCCAAAAGAGTTACATGATTTACATAGAATTACCACTTGCACCTGAAAATAAAATTTTACCTAACCCTAAAGAAAGTAAGTTGATGACTACTCTGCTTGACAAGCATAATTATGTAGTTCATTACAGAAACCTCAAACAGTATCTATCTCTTGATATGAAAATCACAAAAACACACAGAGTCTTAAAATTTAAGCAATCTGATTGGTTGAAGAAATATATAGACTTGAATTCACAATGAGAACTAGAGCCAAAAATGATTTTGAAAATGATTTATAAAGACTGATGAATAATTCTGTGTTTGCTAAGACAATGGAAAATATAAGAAACAGAGTAGACATAAAATTAGTTTCAAATGGAGAAAAATGTGATAAATTAATAGCAAAGATAAACTTCAAAAGAAGAACTATTTTAATGAAAATCTTGTGGCCAATTATATGAACAAGACATAAATCGCATTTAATGAGCCCATCTATGTTGTAATAAGTATACTTGATTTAACTAAAGAACTTATGTATGATTTTCGCTGTAGAGTAATGAAACCGAAATATGGAGAAAATATTGAGTTGTGTTATCAAGATACAGGTAGCTATATCTGCAAATTCACAGGCTGAAGGTTTTTATGAAGATATGAAATCGATGATTGATTACTTTGGTACAAATGATTATCCAGCAGATAATATTTATAGAATTCCGCAAGTAAAGATGAATGTAATACAAAAATAATGGAAGAATTCTGCAGTTTAAGAGAAAAAATGTATGCTTATAAAGTTGGTGATAAAATAGAGGAAAATGTAAAGGAGTTAAGAAATGTGTTGTTAAAAATAGTATAAGCTTAAAAGAATACAAGGATTGTTTGTTTAACAATAGAGAACAGTATAGAAGAATTAATATCATTCGCAGTGAAAGTCATGAAATTTACACAGTTGAAGTAAACAAGAAGGCACTGAGCCCTCATGATAATAAAAGATATAATTTGAAAAACAAAATAGATGCACTAACACATGGTCATTACAAATTATAATACATTTTATTTATTTTCTTCCATTCACCTTTTATAAAAATCGTATCAACTTTATTTTCTTATCTCTGCCTTATATAAAAAAATCAATAAAATTCATTTTTCTTACATGCGCCTTTGTAAAAAATATATTCCTTTGAACGAAAATAAGAAGAATTAGACATGAACGTTGGGAGTACAGCACGATCAAAAGGGGGATTGTGGATAACTGGCTCACTTTTTGGCTCACCTGGAGAGTGAAGCAGAAAGTGAGCCAGTGAGCTACAATCCCCCTTTTGATCTTACTCGACTACTAATTAACATGAATATAATTCTGCATCAGCCACAAGGTTTTTGCTGCATCAACTACGGGTTTCACTGTCAAATAGGTGTTCTCTCTTACATAAAATTTTTAGTGGCAAGCATTTGAAGCTACTTGCCTCAGAATTCGAGGTGGTCATGGGGTTTTAATGTATTCTTCACTGGTAATAATTAACTGATAAGCTATGAGATTCAACATTGTTAAACTGGAACACATAAATTTTTTGAAATTCGCTCTTTTATTCAGAAATGTAATAATCGCATTTGTCCATCATCAGGCATATGTTGTTGTTATTAACTGCTTCAAATTAACGCTTGATAAAGACTTGACATCTTAGTTTCATAAAAATATACTGGGTGTTTAGTTCTGATGATAACTAGCTAGAGCCAAAACTCCATTGACTGTAATATGTCTACCTAATGCAGTGAAGACATTTGTGAATAAAAGAAGTGAATAACACACAGTATTCATAGATGTAACATAGCAAATAGTTTAAACATCTAAAAGATACTTACAGATCAAAAAGAAAACTGTGTGTGTTCAATGCCAGCATGGAAACTTGCATCTAATCCTAACTATGTATGAAATGACTCTGTCATTGTGTTGCAAAGAAGTTACACTTTTTGTTAAAGATTTAAGTTTAAAAAATTTAAAGCCTACTTTGCAACAGATTGAAAATAGATGAGCCAATGTATGTTCATTTTCTGCTTTCTTGAGGAACACATAATAAATGTTACAATATGAGGTGAAATGTGGGGCCAGTTTCAATGCACCTGCCAGGAAATTCGTAATTTTCTTAGCTGTGTTTCACTCACATTATGTTATTACTGAAAATTATCATGCTCAGAGTAAACTGAGTGGGATTTGAAATTTTATGTCATAATAAAGCAGACGAAAACGTGAACTGCCATAGAAAATTTGGTAAAATAGGCAAATCAGACACACGAGTAGTTAATAAAGAAAGTAATTTGATACCAGAAACAATGGCAGATGAGATATACAGCACCTCAAGGTATGAAGAGTGGTAAAGAGCCTTGAGACGAGCATTCAATTGGCATGATTAATGCTAGGAAAAGTAGTACAAAAAAACTTTAAAAAATTATTCACAGAATATTTGCACAGGAAGACAGTTCCACAATTCTGTAACAATGTTGTAATTTTCCTGATTTCCAAGGAGACAAATAAGATATAAAAGTGACAGACCTATCAGTCTGAACCCAGTAGTATCACCAACCTTAGAGAAAAACAAAAAGTGTTGTAATCAGGATAATATACAAACTGGATTCAGAAGTGGCCATATACAAGTCAAGAGCAGTATTAGCGAATGGAGTAAGAAGTATGAGTTTCTACTTTGTCTGGCATCATGGATTTTGAGAGAGCTGTTGACCTCATTCCAACAAAATCTTCAGTAACAGTGCTTGAGAAACAAAGAAATTACTTGGCCCTAGGCTAGTATCTTGAGGAATATGTATGATACACCATTGCTACAGCTTCCTGTCTCAATCAGTCAGTGAGATATTTAGAATTCAAACAAGAACCATGCGAAGCATTTTCATATCACAAAAACTGTTCGCTGCTGAACTGGAAAACGAAAGAGGAATACATTTTAATGAAATACATTTGGACCACCTTCTCTTCGATAATTTATTATGTACCTAGTTACCTACTAACCATTATCAACAGCTGACAAAAGAACTTAATAGAGCATTGGTCGAAAGTAGATATGACAATAATTATTATAGTTTCTGAAAGGACAAAATGAAATACTTGTTGCACATTTACGGTATTCAACGGTCTTGATGGAAATCGTTTGTTTATGTTCTCTCCACAGGTTGTCACAGGTCTTTTGAAGCGAGTAACTACCTCCATGTTATTGGATGTATTAGACACTATAGTGATTACAACTTTTAACATTTATATATCCTCTGCTAATATGTGTCTGGTAAATGCAAATGGTGGTGTCGTTTTGAAAGTTTAATCGAATGATATTTAATGTTGTAAAAGCAATGCAAGAATTAACTGTATTTGGTAACACATGTAAATAATTACACCTAATTCCATGTTGTGTTATGGAATGTTTTACTGATGGTATCCTGGTACAGGAAACAGCACTGACACATGGGGAATATGTAGCACTTACGTAATATATTAACTGTATAATATATGTAATATTAATTTCATTGAATTAAAGATGAATATGAAAATTTTTCTGAATTGGTAAATTTCTGTAATTTTGTATTTTTCTGTGAACATCATTTTAAAATCTATGTCCTTTTGTATAAAATTTGTACCAATTGTTAATTAATGTAGCTGGTTCATGCATAGCGATTACAGTATCATAAATAGTAAGAAAAGAAGGAAGGGAGCTCCTACATGCAGACAGATTAAGACGTGAAAGTAATGGATGGAGAGGTGTGAAGCTAAAGCGCCATGTGAATCTGTCAGCACCAATCTGTGGCTAACAGTTGCAGTATGAACATCTCAAGTGTTCAGTAATATGGATTAAAATGCCTCAGATGGAAATGGCTATTAGCAGCAACAACATGGCATTTATTTGTCTGCTTTAAATTTATAATAGTGCATTACATATGTTGCTATTTCCAGAACTTCTAACCTTGATAGGTTCCTGGTTTGATTGAATGAGTAGTCCAAGCATTGAGTTAAAGTGGTGAAACAGCTAGTAAAAAATTATTTAACAGAAACTGTTAAAGTAAATGGATTAATTATGTTAATTTGTGAATAGGCTTCAATTCAAAGTGCTCCATGTGTTAGTTAAGAATTATCAGTTCATTTAATAGTATAAACATAGTTACTTAATGTAGAATGAAAGGAAGTACTTCTAAAGTTAATTCACCTGACGTAAAAATGTCTTAGTGATTAGAAGGTGGATTACTGGTCATAACACATTATGGGTCAACACCAATTATATGTGTGCAACATGTTTGTAATCATTGCAGTTTGTGTGTTTATGTTGGTGGGTATATGCTGCTAGTATTTATCCCTGAAAGTGTTGGTTAGAAAAAAAAGTTACAAGACTCAACAGGTGAAAGGGTCTCTCCACCCCCCATGCTACAGTCGTTATCAGTAAGTTATTGGCGAAAGTTCATTGAAAGTTTATGTATTTATACTTGTGATTAATGTGTACATAAAAGCTTAAACTGAAATACCAAATATAAATAATAATATATTCGTGACTCCCATGTGAAAGCATTTAACTGTGAAAGCCAAAAGATTAGCAACATTTAATGACTGTAACTTGTGATCACTGTGGGTGAAGTAATTGCTCTGTAATTAATCCAAGAATGCTGATGAGCTTGGGTATAGGCTCGGGCTTCCCATAATCCACAGAATGATGCTTACTGTAGTTAAGTGGAATACCGCAGATAATATTCCTTACAAATATGGTTAGTGAGACATAATTTGTTGCATTAATATTATCAGACATTGGGTAGAATTATGACCTTTTCAGTTGAAAGAATCTGCTAGTGTATTCGTATCTGATTACAAACATTTTCTTATTGAAGTGTGGCAGGAATTAGCAGCTGTTTTACACCAGGAACCCATTACCATACATTTTGTTGAAATTAAGTTTGTTCATTCTGGGGTGACGACTGTATTTGGTTTTCATAACCACACGCTTGTACTTTTCGCTGTAGAGCGTTGGTTCAGTACTGAGTTTACAACGAAACTTGAGAAGGTATGATAAACCACCATGAGATATTGAAGGAAGAGTTTTACGTTTGACAATGTGTTTTTGCTGCCGACTTTTTATTTTTGACATTGCTTAGAGGAACAGAAGCTTTAAGCACCTTATATCAGGATCACATAGTCCGGAAATATGTTGTGGTAAATATATACCACACATTTGACAACTGGTGCGTAGCATTCTCAGTACTGATTGATGAGACTGTTATATGATGGCTTCACAACAGATAGACCATTGGTTCGATTGCAGCTATAAAATGGGACTCACTCAGCCATTCTGAAGACAATTGAGGTGCTTTCTGACAGCAAATGTTCCACTTGGTAAAAGAAAAGTGTATGATGGTCTTCAGTGGCGCCTTCAGCAAAGTATGCAGCAGCGGTTAGTTATCAGATACACTTGATTACCAAGACCCTGTAGGCCAGTCATTTGTCTCTTAATATTGAAACGGTTTGTACAAGGTAGGTGAAAAGCACAAAGCGGACGTTTGGTTATTGCAGCCAGTTGACACACATCTTTGATGGTGTAGCCTGGAAATCTCACCACATTAAGCGAAATGGTAGTAAATCACAGTCTGTTTTGTGCTTTAGCACTTGGTGCATCTTCGAATGCTAGCACAATGAAAATTATCAGTTTATTCGGAACGTTAGCTCTTTAAACATCTTTGCATACTGAACACATTACTGATATACAGCCTCTGGTTTCCAGGGACTGCATTATTGAATAGAGCAGGTAGGTAACAGTCAAGTGGAGTCGCAACCTTGGGCAGTAGCAGTTGTTGAGCTGTGGAGAGAGGATACTGCATCATGACAGAATGAGCAGCTTGGACAGCGGATGCGCTGCACGTAAGGATAAAGGATCATTTTTGAGACTATTGTACAAAGACGCAAGAGTTCATTACTTTGTGTTTGTCAGCTGTAAGCGCGAGATCAGTTGTTATGAGTTTGTAAAGATTTCGTTGTATCTAATACTATCTATGTGTTGGTAATCAGGGATAAATGGTAATCATGTGCTCAGTATTCTAATTAGCCATCTCTTGTTTAGATTATTTAAATATTATTGCATTGTAAACCAAGAAAACGACCACTGTAGTAGATACATGTTCTAGATGCAGAAATTATGGTGTATGACAATGTGGAGAAAGGCAATGCAGAGAAAGACAATGCTAAGTCTTCATATTAGTTTGAATTAATTTTTGTGTCATTAAAAAGGCTCAACATAATTTCAAAGTACTTTCGCTTGGCGTTTATAAATAATTCACAAAGCATATCCCCATTGTTCAAAGAAAAATACGTGCACTGTTCAACGTGATTGTGTATTGTCATCCTTAACAATCAAATCAGGGTCGAATGCACCGCTGAAAAGATGCACATTGGAAAGGAATACAGTGTCACAGAAGACCAGTGGGCGTACGCTGTTCAAACGCCCACGCAACATTTATGCCTTCCCAGATCATAACGCATGCACCACCAAAACTATCATGTTCGACAATGTTCCCGGCTGCATTATGCATTCCCACCTCTTGCCATATGAGGATCCGTCCAGAATCACTGCTCAGACTGAATTTGCTCTCATCAGACACCACCACGCGATCGCACTCCCCATTCATCCAGTCCCTATGCTTCTGGCACCATCGCAGACAGTGCTGCCGATGTCCAGGTGTCAATGTAGTGGTCACTGGGCAAAGTGACCACACCCATAAAGTCGCTGTCCACTGTGGAGAGCCTGCCTCGCTTGCAGTCCTGTTGAATATCGTTGTTTGGTACGGGTCCCATCTTGCCTGTTGCACAGGGTAGCGGTCATCGACTGCTGTACTTGCCCATCGCCGATCACCTTCACTCCTTCGGTCAGCAGTGCCCGTGTTTTGGAACACTCACCATGCACGTGTTTTTGTTTTTTTTTTTTTAATTTTTTAAATAATTTTTTTGTTTGGTTTTTTCTTTTTTTTCTTAATTTATATCTAAAAATTCCTCTATGGAGTAGAAAGAGCTGTCATTCAGAAATTCTTTTAATTTCTTCTTAAATACTTGTTGGTTATCTGTCAGACTTTTGATACTATTTGGTAAGTGGCCAAAGACTTAAGTGGCAATATAATTCACCCCTTTCTGTGTCAAAGTTAGATTTAATCTTGAATAGTGAAGATCATCCTTTCTCCTAGTATTGTAGTTATGCACACTGCTATTACTTTTGAATTGGGTTTGGTTGTTAATAACAAATTTCATGAGAGAGTATATATACTGAGAAGCTACTGTGTATATCCCTAGATCCTTAAATAAATGTCTGCAGGATGATCTTGGGTGGACTCCAGCTATTATTCTGATTACACGCTTTTGTGCATTAAATACTTTATTCCTCAGTGATGAATTACCCCAAAATATGATGCCATATGAAAGCAATGAGTGAAAATAGGCGTAGTAAGCTAATTTAGTAAGATGTTTATCACCAAAATTTGCATTGACCCTTATTGCATAAGTAGCTGAACTCAAACGTTTCAGCAGATCATCAATGTGTTTCTTCCAATTTAATCTCTCATCAATGGACTCACCTAAAAATTTGGAATATTCTACCTTAGCTATATGCTTCTGATTAAGGTCTATATTTATTAATGGCGTCATACCATTCACTGTATGGAACTGTATGTGCTGTGTCTTATCAAAATTCAGTGAGAGTCCGTTTACAAGGAACCACTTAGTAATTTTCTGAAAGACAGTATTGACAATTTCATCAGTTAATTCTTGTTTGTCAGGTGTGATTACTATACTTGTATCATCAGCAAAGAGAACTAACTTTGCCTCTTCATGAATATAGAATGACAAGTCATCCAGATGTTGTCTGCAGGCCATTCTGCGATGAAGAACACCGCCACAGTAAACTGTAACTCCTCGCTGACACACACACACACACACACACACACACACTCCTTTTCCCTGTTCTTTCATCTGCGTCGTGTTGCGGGGCAACTCCGTTTGGCCCTATAATCACGCTGGCCTCGTGTGTCTTCCAGCTTTCTGTACGCGACTGGGAGACCTCTGGCATCATGCTGCCGCACTTTCATTCATTTGCACCGTAATCCTACTACAGGTCTGAAGAAATGTCTCTAGATTCTTCACTCAGTACTGGTTCATGGAATTTTGTCAGCTGGTTTTCACAGGATAATTTGCGTTTATATTACAGGGTCTGCTGATCAAATTTTTCGCCGTCTCTGTCAGTCAGACCTGTTCCCATTTGTGCCGCCGTTCTTTGTATACGTTCTATATCCCGTGTTAGTCCCATTTAGTACGAGCCCCAAACACCTGAGCAGGGGACGCACAAGTCATTTCTAAGCAATCTCCTTTCTTGACTGACCAGTAAACACCAAATTTTTAAAGAATCGAAGTCCCATGTATGAAACAGCTGCAAACATCTTATTACTTTTCAAATGAGTTAATGTGTTTTTGACGTTAATCATGTAGGCGAGAAAAAGTTTAGAAATGGTTTGAAATTATGTCTCAAATCTGTTGAAAGCTACGAGTGCTTTCGTTATGAAACACATGAGGAATAAAATCTGGGTAATTTGCGCTCCATTTTAAGCCAAAGCAAGTTTTTCACACATCCCAATGGTTATGACATTATCTTCCCTGATCTATGTGTCTTACAATCATACAATTTTGCAGGCACATTCAGTGGTCTATGTGGACACTGTCTGCAATCTGTTCCGAATAGAGTGGGTAGTAAAGAAATAATAAAGTTCAACGTCATGCTGATATTGAAGTTTGCCTGCAAGAACAGCGAAAATTTAGTAGGCGAAAGACTTTTTTTCTTCCATCATTTTGTGTGTGTGTTGGGCGGGGGGGGGGGGGGGGTTGGGGGGGGGGGTGTCACCGGGAAAAGTTTCATAAATGTTTTGAAATTGTCTGTAAAATTCGATGGAAGTTGACAAGTGCTCTCGTTCTCAAATACTGGATAAATAAGTTCCATGTATTTCCGTGCCGTCGGTTACGCCACCTAAAACCAAACACACAGTTTCTAACTGTTATACTTGTCTTGTTATGTTAAACTTCTAACGTACGATTATAACTCGAAACGAACATAATACGAAAGCATTTTAAATATTTAAATTCGGTCTATAATCAGCCTGCGACCTGCGGGGTAGACGCTTAGTAATGTAGATCACGTGTTCCTTGTATCCTTGAATGCGTAAGGTCTTCATATGTTTTCTGCCTTTGTAAACAATTCACCTTCTTTCTGAACCGGGACAAAGACGCATGAGCGGGCTCCACGAGCAGTCGATAAGATCCTTGTCTCTGTGTGTAATGTAATCTGTGGTGTGGTTGGTGGCATCAGTTGTGCAGCGCTGGGGATCATTGCCCCTTATTTAACTAATAATGTTCATGATTTGTATAACTTGCTCTCTTTGTTTTCATTACGTCACTATTTACGTCTGTATTTTTTTTAATGAGAGAATTTCGTGATCGTTACAGTCTTCTAATGTTGTACAGTCTTTTTTGACAATAATCAGAGTTTAATTTTTCAAGAACGATTTTCCTTAAAGTAAGACCCTCCTTCATAATTCTTAATAAAGTTTTGAATATTTTGTCGTATGTATATTGCACCTTATACCACATACAGACTGTTTCTGACAAGCAAAGAAAAATATGGAATAGATAGCTGCTGCATTTGCTGATTCCAGATTGCTTTCGAGAACGTCAGTACATCACACATAAAACAGTATGCTTAGCATGAGGTAAGTTACTTTTCCTCGTATATCAGGGGATATCTCAGTTTGCATTCTTGTAAGCAGTTCGTAGTCAGAATTTCCAGGAATTATGTTAAGTAAGCAGATTAATTTATCAGACTTTCCATATGCTGTGCTAAATAAGCAGATTAGTTTACAGTGAACAGTGTAGATTATCTTAAATAGTTATTTTCTACCGTGTTTTGTGGATATTTCATGTCATAAATTGCACTTCTGTTACGTAACTGTCAAAACGTATGTCAGTACTGAGTTTCAGTTAAATTGTTTTCACTGTGTACACAATTAGTTCGTTTTGGGATTTAGTTAGATTTATTCCAAAATCAGCATTTCACAAAGACTAAACTTTTCTTTCACGACGCTGTTCACGTGCGCAGCATAGGGCCAACCAACAGTCAGTATTGCTCCGCAGCTGAACACTATATCTAAAGCACACGTTACACAAAGAGAAAGATTTTGAAAAAAGAATATTCAGTATCTTATATATAGATAACTTACATAGAAAGGTTACTAATGAATCGAATTACACCGCTTGCCTATCCTACGACTAAGCCATTAAGAGCACTTCTTTTCACATCCCTACAAATTATTACACATTTGTATTAGTTGAGCGATTCTATTTCTGATTCATTCATATTGTTGTCACCTGATGCTACGTTTCTTTGTTTCGTGAAGTGCATAATTTTACATTTCTGCCCTTTTAAAACAGGTTATCAATCTTTGCACCACTTTGAAATCTTATCCAGATCTGACTGTTATTTATGCAGTTTTTCACACAGTATTTCATCACAGATAACAGTATCATTTGGAAAAACTATGAGGTTGTTATTAATATTGTCCGCCAGGTGTTTTATATACAATATGGACAGTAAGGGTCCCAATACACATCCTTGGGCCACACTTAAAACTACTACGTTCTTCTTCTGGCTATGATTCTCCACCCAATACAACATACAACATCTCATCTGTCAAGAAATCCTCAACACATTCACACATTTTGTTTAATTTCTCGTATTATCGTACTTTTGTTAATAAATGTTGGTGCGGTAGCGAGTCAAGCTCTTTTCAAAGTTCAAAATGTGCTACATCTACTTGATTTCCTTGATTCTTGACTTTCGGGATGCCACTCGAGAAAAGCGTGAAACGCATTTTCACGATCGACTTTTTCGGAATCCGTACTGTTTGGCATGGAGGAAGAATGAGCACGTTGTCTTCAAATTGTTGGTAAACTAAACAACGTTCAAAGCATCACGCGGAGGTGGGACACATTGTGTACTGCGCCACCATCGAAAATACCACTAACGTCAGCTTTGTACTGTGTTTCCCTTTAGATGCCAATAACTCGTAGGGGATATACTGTATGAACAAGCATTGCAATACGTAGGTTATAAGCAACGTCGGCCAATGTAGCTCACTCTCGTAATACTACAATTAGTTGTCCTGACAAGATCTTGCCTGCACTCACCGTCGTAATCCGTGTAACTTGAAATAATCGTCTGTACTAACACAACGACGTCACGTAAGATTTTATATTCAGCTTCTCACGCTATAAATTACACTACCGCTCGCTACGACATCGCTATGTACGAAAGGATGGGCACAATAACACTTTTCGTGGTTTAATGGGGTTAGTGTTAGTTATGTGGATATTAATTACAACAACGCATCTGATTATAAGGATTCACTAGGTTCGAAAGATAAACTACCACCAAAACTAGTATTAACCACCAGAAAAATACAACATGCGAGAGGCTACGGGAAGTAGAAATGATCTATTTACTTTACCAATAACAGCAACCTATATTGGCGAATACTTTCAGAAGGCAAAGATATAATTTTATACTGTTTATGCCTCGTTGTCAATCAACAATAACCCCTATAAGTAGCGCCTTGCTACAACAATATCCTCGGCCCTATTGAAATTTTATCATAATAAACTATTTTGTTAATTTCAATCTTTCAGTATTAAATGGACTAACTTTTTATTTATAATTAACCATTTTTCCATAACACGCGAACTTAGTTTCCCCATCTGAAGATTAATCATCTTTCTTTTCGTTACATGTCGTTACTGAAAAATACCATTCCTTTTCTTTAATATCTTTGAACTTCGCTTGTACCAATATTCCACTCTTTTACTTTATTGGCTTTTGGATTCACTTTATTCCGAAAAGATATGTTCCACATATTAGTCTGCTTTCAAATAAGTCTTCGATGGTTTTTTGCTTGTAATAATTTTGGGGATAAAAGACAAGTTGGGTACTGTTTAAAACTGTTTTCTTTATTTCCTGTATTAAATCAACTACAGGTGCAAATCAGTGTTTTATTTGCGAATGTTGGTTCACTATTCAAAACCCCACTAAGCGAAAATGTAATAAAAAATAAAACACCACCACTTTTTAGCTATCTGATCTTCAAATAATCACACAAAGCTCAACCACTTTAGGCGTTGACTTCCACGACCCAGTAGTATTTCAGAATTCCAAATACAGCAGTCGATGATCTCTTTTAAAGAGAATTAGCGTGTTCTCTTTTAAATGGTTCTTGATTTGTCGTTTAGGCGCAAAGGGAAAAGCTATCACGTTCTCAATAAACTTCAGATTGTTTTTCAATAAATAACTATTGCGAAGGACGACCGGTCCCTTTAATATAGACTACATATTCAGTGCGTCCAACGAGATTTCCGGAATTCACTATATTTCGACGCTCACGCCGAAGTCACACAATAAACCCGAACCCAAATACAGCAAAGTCACGACTTCTTGGTGCTTTCGTACACCTATACAATCACAATACTACAATGCAACGCTACTATCCCTTAGTGCTTGCTTTAATCCTCAACCAAAAAACAACTAAACGACTTCTAGTGAGCACGTCCCTCCACATACTCCATCCAACGGTAAATCTCCCAAAAGTATTGAAATACGGTTCACCTATCATCCCGTGGCTCTTAAACAGCACAACGCACCATCAGTCAAAACCAGGAGAAATTAATCTCACACTTCAATGAATCGGAGCTTTTCCTATACCTTGTGAGTCTACACTGTACCAAAAATCGGCGAAATAATCATTCCCTACATGAGCAGATGATCTTCTCAAAATATCTTCCTAAACGACTTAGAACTGCTCTGAACACATTTGAGTTCTATCCCCATCGCAGACTAGTTCATGTATGGTACGTGTGAGCCGATCTCACCACACTTTGAGATAATCTCTCTCGAGGCTCACTACTCCCACGAAAGTCGGATACTACTCGAATACTACACCAGAAATTCTAAAAGAACAAGCCGAGAACCATTCTCGGTGAACAAACATCACGCTAATTCTTTCTTTAACAATGAGTCGCCGGCCGCGGTGTCCGAGCGGTTCTAGGTGCTTCAGTCCGGAACCAAGCGACTGCTGCGGTCGCAGGTTCGAATTCTGCCTCGGGCATGGATGTGTGTGATCTCCTTAGGTTAGTTAGGTTTAAGTAGTTCTAAGTTAAGTCCCAAAGTGCTTAGAGCCATTTTTTAACATTGAGTGTTCTTTCTCTGCAGTCGCTGGCAAACGTTCGTAGTGGCCAGCTGCTCCGTAGTTGTTATCTTCGCCGCAAGCCGCGATTCAACAATCGGCTAGTCGTTGCAATCTCTGACTTGACAGGATACAGCTTTTCTCGACCATCAAGTGTCACATATCTACTACATTTTAAAACAAACATTTAAGAAAACTATCTGAATTACTTAATCACTTCATTTTGCTAGCACATAAAAATCAATAAAAAGTTGAGTAAATAGTTCCTGTGAAGTAGTATGGGTACAGGTTATACTTGACAATCGGACTAAAGAACTAATTGAATCGTTTTACTGACCCCCGACTCATAAGATATAGTTGCTGAACAGTTCAAAGAAAACTTGAGCCTCATTTCAGATAGGTACCCCATTCATACAATTATAGTCGGTGGTGACTTCAATCTACCCTCGATATGCTGCAAAAATTATACGTTTAGAGACGACGGCAGGTATAAAACGTCATCCGAAATTCTACTGGATGCTTTCTCAGAAAATTATTTTCAACAATTAGTTCATGAGACAACTCGAAGCGTAAATGGTTGCGAAAGCATACTTGACCACTCAGCAACAAATAATCCTGGACAGAAAACTTGAGCTTCATTTCAGATAGGTACCCCATTCATACAATTATAGTCGGTGGTGACTTAAATCTACCCTCGATACACTGCAAAAATTATACGTTTAGGGACGACGGCAGGTATAAAACGTCATCCGAAATTCTACTGGATGCTCTCTCAGAAAATTATTTTCAACAATTAGTTCATGAGCTAACTCGAAGCGTAAATGGTTGCGAAAGCATACTTGACCACTCAGCAACAAATAATCCTGGACAAATAGCGAGTATCATGACGAATAAAGGGATTAGCGACCACAAGGCAGTTCCTGTTAGGCTGAATACCGTAACACCTACAACCATCAGAATGAAACGCAAAGTATATCTATTTAAAAAAGGTGATAAAAACTGTCTTAAAACCTTCTTAAGAGACAGTCTTCACTCCTTTCGATCTGACCATGTAAACATAGAAAAGATGTGTAATGATTTCAAAGAGATAGTATCGAGGGCAATTGAGAGATACATACCACATAAATTAATAACTGATGGTACGATCCCCCATGGTACACAAAAAACGGGTGAGATCGCTGTTGCAGAACTAACTAAAAGAGTTTGCCAAATTTAAAAGAACGCAAAATCCCCGAGAAAGGCAAAGCTTTGCAGAAGTTCGAAATATAGTGCGTACTTCTATGCGAGATGGTTTTAATAATTTCCGCAATGAAACTTCGTCTCGGAATCTGGCAGAAAACCCAAAGAGATTCTAGTCATACATAATGCACACCAGTGGCAAGACACAATCAATACCTTCACTGCGCGATAACAACGGTGAAGTCACTGATGACAGTGCCACTAAAGCAGAGTTATTAAACACGGTTTTCCGAAACTCCTTCACCAAAGAAGACGAAATGAATACTCCTCAATTATAATCAAGAACAACTGCCCACATGAAAAACATAGAAGTAGATATCCTCGATGCAGCAAAGCAGCTTAAATCACTTAATAAAGGCAAGGCCTCCGGTCCAGATTGTATACCAGTCAGGTTCCTTTCAGAGTATGCTGATATAATAGTTCCATATTTAGCAATTATATAAAACCGCTCGCTCACAGAAAGATCCGTACCTAAAGACTGGAAAATTGCTCAAGTCACACCAATACCCAAAAAGGGAAGTAGGAGTAATCCGCTGAATTAGAGGCCCATATTAAATGGTTCAAATGGCCCGAAGCACTAAGGGTCTAAACATCTAAGGTCATCAGTCCCCTAGACTTAGAACTACTTTAACCTAACTAACCAAAAGACATCACACACATCCATGCTCGGGGGCAGGATCCGAACCTGCGACTGTAGCAGCCGCGTGGTTCCGGACTGAAGCGCCTAGAACCGCTCGACCACAGCGGCCGGTAGGCCCATATCATTAACGTCGATTTGCAATAGGGTTTTGAACATATAATGTGTTCGAGTATTACGAGGTACCTCGAAGAAAACGATTTATTAACACATAGTCAGCACGGTCTCGGAAAATATCGTTCTTGTGAAACAGAACTAGCTCTTTATACTCATGAAGTAATGAGTGCTTTCGACGGGGGATGTCAAATTGGTTCCATATTTTTAGATTTCCAGAAGGCTTTCGACACGGTTCCTCACAAGCGCCTATTAACCAAACTACGAGTCTATGGAATTTCGCCTCAGTTGTGCGACTAGATTCGTGATTTCCTGGCAGAAAGGTCACAGTGCGTAGTAATACACGGAAAGTCATCGAGTAAAACAGAAGTAATATCCGGCGTTCCTCAAGGAAGTGTTATAGGCCCTCTCTTGTTCCTGATCTGTATTAAGGTGTAGGAGACAATCCGAGTAGCCGTCTTAGATTGTTTAGAGATGATGCTGTCATTTACCGTCTTGTAAAGTCATCATATGACCAAAACGACTTGCAAAATGATTTAGATAAGATATCTGTATGGTGCGAAAAGTGGCAATTGACCCCGAATAAAGAAAAGTGTAAAGTTATTCACATGAGTACTAAAAGAAATCCGCTAAATTTCGATTACGCGATAAGTCACAAAAATATGAAGGCTGTAAATTCAACTAAATAATTAAGGATTACAATAACAAATAACCTAAATTGGAGCGATCACACAGATAATGTTGTGGGTAGAGCAAACCAAAGACTGCGATTCACTGGCAGAACACTTCGCAGGTGCAACAAGTCTACTAAGGAGACTGCTGACACCACGCTTGTCCGCCGTTTTCTGGAGTACTGCTGTGCGGTGTGGGATCCACATCAGGTGGGACTGACGGATGACATCGAAAAAGTTCAAAGAAGCGCAGCTCGTTTTGTACTATCGCGAAATAGGGGAGGTAGTGTCACAGACATGATACGTGAATTGGATTGGCATAAATTAAAACAAAGGCGTTTTTAGTTGCGACGGGATCTTCTCACGAAATTTCAATCACTAGTTTCCTCATCCGATTGCGAAAACGTTCTGTTGGCACCCATCTACATAGGGAGAAATGATCATCACGATAAAATAAGAGACATCAAGGGACGCACAGAAAAATTTAAGTGCTCGTTTTTCTCGCGCACATTGTGAGAATGGAACGGTAGAGAGACGGCTTGAAGGTCGTTCATTGAATCCTCTGCATCCACTTTATTCTGAATGGTAGAGTAATCACTTAGTAGACTTAGAGAAAGCTTTTGACAATGTTGACTGGAATACTCTCTTTCAAATTCTAAAGGTGGCAGGGGTAAAATACAGGGAGCGAAAGACTATTTACAATTTGTACAGAAACCAGATGGCAGTTATAAGAGTCGAGGGACATGAAAGGGAAGCATTGGTTGGGAAGGAAGTGAGACAGGGTTGTAGCCTATCCCCGATGTTATTTAATCTGTATATTGAGCAAGCAGTAAAGGAAACAAAAGAAAAATTTGGAGTAGGAAGTAAAATCCATGGAGAAGAAATAAAAACTTTGAGGTTCGCCGATGACATTGTAATTCTGTCAGAGACAGCAAAGGACTTAAAAGAGTAGTTGAACGGAATGGACAGTGTCTTGAAAGGAGGATATAAGATGAAAATCAACAAAAGCAAAACAAGGATAATGGAATGTAGTCTAATTAAGTCGGGTGATGCTGAGGGAATTAGTTTAGGAAATGAGGCACTTAAAGTAGTAAAGGAGTTTTGCTATTTGGGGAGCAAAATAACTGATGATGGTCGAAGTAGAGAGGATTAAAATGTAGGCTGGCAATGGCAAGGAAAGCGTTTCTGAAGAAGAGAAATTTGTTAACATCCAGTATTGATTTAAGTGTCAGGAAGTCATTTCTGAAAGTATTCGTATGGAGTGTAGCCATGTATGGAAGTGAAACATGGACGATAAATAGTTTAGACAATAAGAAAATAGAAGCTTTTGAAATGTGGTGCTACAGAAGAATGCTGAAGATTAGATGGGTAGATCACATAACTAATGAGGAGGTATTGAATAGGATTGGGGAGAAGAGAAGTTTGTGGCACAACTTGACTAGAAGAAGGGATCGGTTGGTAGGACATGTTCTGAGGCATCAAGGGATCACCAATTTAGTATTGGAGGGCAGTGTGGAGGGTAAAAATCGTAGAGGGAGACCAAGAGATGAATACACTAAGCAGATTCAGAAGGATGTAGGTTGCAGTAGGTACTGGGAGATGAAGAAGCTTGCACAGGATAGAGTAGCATAGAGAGCTGCATCAAACCAGTCTCAGGACTGAAGACCACAACAACAACAAAAGAGTAATCACGTAGATGTGGATGTAGATGAGGCGATACAAACAAGTGATGCGCTCTTCTTCGGCTGAAAACGGTTTGGCGCATTACAATTGCTGCGCTTATGGCCTCTAAGAATCAAATTCAGTGATGGAAAAAAAATCGCAAAATAAAAAAAACATTTAATGTAGACTAACGGAATTTCGGGAATACATTTGTCTACGTAATACATTTAAATGATTAACACCGCAAGACCACAGGTTAATGTAAGGGAGAGAGAAACCATTCAAATTGTGAAATACTAGTACGTTAATAACCGATAAAACAGCAAGAATCTTGAACGCAACAAAACGTGCATGCATTGTGTTGTACAGGTGCCAGACGTCAGTTTGTGGCATGGAGTTTGATGCCTGTTGCTCTTGGTCGATCAGTATAGAGACGGTTATGCTGTTTGTTGATGACGCTGCAGTTGTCAGGTGGTGTGTTAGTAGATAGGAGGCAGGGCAGGGCAATATGTCGACATCCTCTAGAGCAATCTGAGTTACAATAGCGGTACGTGGGCGAGCGTTATCCCGTCGGAAAGCACTCCCTGGGATGTTGTTCATGAATGGCATCACAGCAGGTCGAAGTCAGCAGACTCACGTACAGATTAGCAGTCACGGCGCGTGGAATAACGACGAGAATGCTCTTGCCGTCATACGAAATCGCTCTCCAGACCATAACTTTAGGTGTAGCTCCAGTGCGTCTGACACGCACACAGGTTGGTTTCAGCTCCTTAACTGTCCTCCTGCTAACCAACACACGGCCATCACTGGCACCAAGATAGAACCAGATTTCATCAGAAAATGTAACGGACCTCCACCGAGCCTTTTAATGACCTCTCGCTTGAAACCACTTAAGTCGCAAATGGTGTTGGTTCAGGGTCAGTGGAATGCAAGCTACAGGCGCCTGGCTCAGAGCTGCCCTTGAAGTAACCGATTTGGAACAGTTCGTGATGTCAGGCGTCCGCGTGATGTCAGTTCCTGCTGAATCTGCTGCCGAAGATGCAGTACGCTTCACCAGAGGCGTACGTCAAGTACGATGGTCTTTCCTCTCGCTGGTGCCATTGGAAGTCCGGCTCCTGGTCTTCTTGCGACCGTACATTCTCATGAAGACCACTGCCAGGAATCATGTACGATGGCTACATTTATGCCAAGTATTTCTGCAGGATCACAGAAGGGACACCCAGTATCCCTATTACATGACCTCGTTCAAGCTCAGGGAAGTGTTGACAACGGGGTCGTCGTCGCTGTAATGGCATTCCTGACAAACATCAACTCAGCACGTCCAATCTCACGGTAGTAACGCTATCGACCGTTACATCGTGCATATACACGGAAGCGCCAAAGAAACTGCTATAGGCAGGAGTATTCAGGTACAGAGAGATGTAAACAGCAGAATACGGCGCCGCGGTCGCAACGGATATATAAGTCAAAAAGTGTCTACCGCGGTTGTTAGATCGGTTACTGATGATACAATGGCATGTTATCAAAATTTAAGTACGTTTGAACGCGGTATTATAGTCGGAGCACGAGCGATGGAAGACAGCATCTCCGAGGTAGCGACGAAGTGGGGATTTTCCCGTATGACATTTTCGCGAGTGTACCATGAATATCAGGAATCCGGTAAAACTTCAAATCTCAGATGTCGCTGCGGCCGGAAAAAGATCCTGCAAGAACGGGACCAACGACGACTGAAGACAATTGTTCAACGTGACAGGAGTGCAACCTTTCCTTAAATTGCTGCAAATTCCAATGCTGGCAAATTAACAAGTCTCATCGTGTGAACCATTCAACGAAACATCATTGATATGGGCTTTCGGAGCCGAAGACCCATTCGTGTACCCTTGAAAACTGCACGGTGGAAACCTTTACGCTTCTCAACACCGATATTGAACTGTTGATGACTGGAAACACGTTGCCTGATCGGACGAATCTCGTTTCAAATTGTATTGAGCGGATGGAGGTGTACGGGTATGGAGACAACCTCATTAATCCATGAAACCTGCATGTCAGCAGGGACTGTTCAAGCTGATGGAGGCGCTGTAATGGTGTCGGGCGTGTGCAGGTAGAGTGATACGGGAGCCCTGATTCGTCTAGATACGACTTTGACAGGTGACACGTATGTAAGCATCCTATCTGATCACCTGCATCCATTCATGTTCATTGTGCATTCCGACGGTCTTGGCCAAATGCGGCAAGACAATGCGACCCCCCGCATGTCCACAATTGGTACAGAGTGGCTGCAGGTACACTCTTCTGAGTTTAAACACTTCCAGTGGCCACCAAACTCCCCAGACATGAACATTATTGAGCATATCTGGGACGCCTTGCAACGTGCTGTTCGGAAGAGATCTCCGCCCCCTCGTACTCTTACGGATTTATGGGCAGCACTGCAGTATTCATAGTGTCAGTTCCCTCCAGCACTACTTCAGACATTAGTCGAGTCCTGCCACGTCGTGTGGCGGCACTTCTCCGTGCTCGCGGGGGCCCCACACGATAGTAGGCAGGTGTACCAATTCCTTTGGCTCTTCAGTGTAAAACAAACCTGATTTGCATCCTCATGGTGGTGCTACTACTGCCACTGTTATGCTACCGGCGCGAAATTTAAATAGATATAATCTTTCAGATATAGAAACACGCCTATCGTTTATGTCGCACTAATCTTTGTGGTGTCCAGCGATAGTACATCTTGTTAGGTAGCATATGTTCTATTGATCGTGAAAGGTAATAAGTTTCTCCTTCTGAATTCCGCGCCGTGCTTCATTCCCGGTGCCGCTGCGAAGCATCGGTCCTGTGATCTTGCAGCAGGCCCCGGCGTTGCATCACAGCCTCCGCGGGAATAACCGCCCCCGTGGCTGACTAATGGCGCAGACAAAACTACACAGACGACTGTTAATTTACGGCGCTCTAATGTATTCATCTTGCGAGGTATTTTCGCCCTGGCCGTGTAATCTGTCGCATAACTCAGACCGCGTCGTTCCGTCGGCGAAACGTCACAGCGGATTCCGGATTTACGATACGCGCAGTGGGCGCCCTGAGCCGCCGTCGCGTCAGCCCGGCGCGTTCTGAAATACGTCCGGAACACGCTGCGTGGGCGGGGGGACTGTTCGCCTCCGCTCCGGAGGCGCCCGTTTATAAAGGCGACCCCGCGGCCGCTAATCATTTGTTCGGGCCGGTCGGCAGGCCAGCTATGCGGCCGATGCGAATTATAAACGGGGCGCGTGGATTTAGGGCCGGATTTATGCCGCGAAGCCGCACGTGGTATGTTCGCGAGGTGAGTTACTGCCGCGGTAGCGAAAGCGTGATGAACCGGCCGCTAAATCTCTTAGCACGGGCCGCGGTGCTTATTCCAGCGGAATCCTGTCACAGTATGGATTAATGGCCACGAGGCGAGAGCTTCCGAGAAAGCTCGCAAGCTCTGGTCCCGGAAAACACTTCGGTGGGAGAGAGCATATACTGCGGCGTTGCGTGGGAGTGATGCGGGCGATGGGAAAAATGTCGTGATACCTTCCTACTATTAATCGATCTAGCTAAAGCGTTCGACGTTTTAAGACCCGATAGGATTGACACAATCCTAAGTTAGTTACATGAAAGGTATTCGCAGCTGCGAATATGGACCGCCATCAGCTGTATAATGGAATAACGCAAGTGAAAATTGGAGCTGGACAGAAACTCGAACCTAGATTTTCCGCTTGTGGCGAGCGATCGCCTTACATTAGGCTATCCGAGCACGCTTCACGGTCAGACCAAGACTTCGATATGTCGACAACCACGTGTCCACAACCTGCACTCGTAAATCCATTATGTACGCTGAGGTGACAAAAGTCATGGGTACCTCCTAATATCGTGTCAGCCCGCCCGGTTAGCCGAGCGGTCTAACGCACGGATTTCCGGTGTGGGAAGGAGCGCCTGGTCCCCGGCACGAATCCGCCCGGCGGACTTGTGTCGAGGTCCGGTGAGCCGGCCTGTCTGTGGGTGGTTTTTAGGCTGTTTTCCATCTGCCTCGGCGAATGCGGGCTGGTTCCCCTTATTCCGCCTCAGCTACACTTTGTCGGCGATTTCTACGCAAACAAGTTCTCCACGTAGTGTACACTACCATTACTTTACCATAAAAACATAGGGTTTATACACTCGTCTGGTGTGAGACGTTCCCTGGGTGGGGGGGGGGGGGCACTGGGTGCCGAACCACACAATAACCCTGGGTTCGTTGTGGGGCGTCAGAGGGAGGGTGAAGTGGACTGCGGTAATCGCGTGGACTGCGGCTGCTGTGGCGAGGACGGAGCCTCTCCGTCGTTTCTAGGTCCCCGGTTAACATACAATACAGTACAATATTGTGTCGGAACTCCTCCTGCCTGGCCTAGTGCAACAGCTTCAAGTGGCATGGACTCACTTGTATGGTGTCAGGCAAATCCAACACCTTCCATGAAAACCCTGACGTGATAAGCAAATCCAGTAGTATGTCACATAGCTCCGAATAAATCGTGACATTAAATTAACCAAAGTAATACGAGTAACGAGTGAGCAAATGGAATACCACAGACTAACACAAGAATGCCTAAATGCATGTAATACCTTCCCACCGTGAGACGGACGCAGTTCCGAGGGGAGAAACGAGAACAGAAGCCGAGAGCAGAACCGTGTTCAGCGAGAAGGCCCTACGATAAGGGACGGACAACCACGTCACCAGCTAACTGCTAGGACCACCCCAGACGCAAGTTTTAGCGTGAGACTTTTTCGTGTCTCTGTTACGTTGCAAACTTTAAAAACATTGCCCCACCACGAAAAGTATAACGTTTCTCATTGGATAGACAGAATTTTTGTAGGCAGAGCTTAAGGTTAACATTGAGACCCTGATTGGTCAGATGACGAACACCGACAAGGTAATGAACGCAAGCGATGCCGCATAACAGCGCATAAAGCTTCACTCGGAACTGCAGAAATCTCATCTGTTACACCCCCTTTTTTGCGTAATACTAGTGTCGATCGTCAATTAAAGCTCATGGTGCTCACATTTGCCACTTGAAGTAAAAATCTGAAACGCGATGATTTTTCTGTTTTATAGTTACTGAGAAGCCACATCAGCCACTGTAATTTATGACAAGTTAGATAAGTAATTAAAGATAATTGAGGGTCACTGTAGACCATTTTGATAGTTTTGTCTCTTGTGAAACTTAATTTAAACCTAGATTATAGATATGATATGTCATAGGTCATCCTTCGATCCATTGTAGAACTTGGAAACCCACTCAGGGAATATTCGTTCACATTTTTGTTGAATGCCGTTGGTTTTTACCATCCTGTATTAAAACATTTCCTTTTATCGATAGTGCAATTTATAAATAATGTTTTGTGAGTAGAATAAAATTTCCAACGGTAAACTTAACTGCTTTTTCGACGTTATTTTACCAGCTAACTAAAAATAGGAAAGCCTTGAACCCCTTCCACTAAATTTAGTTAGTATTAAAATTCTTTTACAGCGAGTGCAGTGGAGCTGACGCTGAAATCATTAAGTATTTGGTTATATCATCGCTAGTCTCACTGAACTCTTCTGAATTATACATGTCATGTGTGGTCTAGCGTCTCCTTACCAGCAACGGGTCCCAGGTTAAAGCTAGTCAATTCCCTAAAAAACACGCTCAGAGCGTCGTTGCGCGAAAGTGGTAGGGAGACACGATATAGAACAAACAGACGCCACACAGAATGTTTAGAAAATGGCGACGCTGCCAGTATGGTCAAATACCATGAATTAAGGTCGACCACATGCCTAACTAGGTCAGAAAAATATCCTGCTGAAAAATTTTCGTAGTAAAAATTTTTTTCTTAAAGTTATACATAGTCGAAAACAGCAGCTGCAACGATAGATAGTAAGAAAGTATTCAATAGATAGACATTCTAGCAGAGACAACAGCATAATTAAGTTATGAATTTTAATATTGTTAGAATAATTTTTCTCTCCAATGCAAGCGCACAGGTGGCGGATACATCGTTGACAAGTTGGTTCCGACCCAACAAGTAAGTGAATGGTTTGTCAAGTCGTGTGAACAAAAAGTTTATGAAACGCGTGAGATCGTATGAGCGCATGTTGACGCGAAGTAGGGCGCGTGAATTGCTTTTAAAACAGAAAATAAGGGATTCGGAAAGATTAGCAATGGCACATCGAGACCTTGACCGAATTGAAGTTGAGACCCAGCATGAAAATGGACAGAGAATAGAGGACAGTACAACAGACGATGCAGTATCGCGAGAAATAGGACATATAACGCACCATAACGAGGATAATGTACGTCAAGGCATAGAAAACATAAGTCAGCATACGACAGAGGAGCAGGAAAGTAGAGAGACAGTCGATGAGGATTCTAACTTGCGTCTTGAATACGTAGAACCCATAGTACAAGTAATCAGAGCTCCCTCACCACAGAGTACAAGGAATTCGAGCAGAAACGTGTCACCGCACAGTTCAATGCAATCGGTTGCAAACCAACACTTGGGCGAAAACACAGAGCGTAGGACGTCGGAAGAAAACGCAATAGGACCCACCAATCTGGCAGAATTATTACAATTAATGACGGAAACCATGACAAGACAAAATAAAGAAATTGCGAACCAAATTAAAATTCAGAATGCAGAAATGACGAAACAAAATGCAGAAACCACGAGACAAATGCGTGCGATTAAAGAACAAAACAAAAAAATTCACTTACACCTAAGTCATATTGAAGACGAGGCAAAAGAATCTCGAGAAGTGTGAGGAAACTTAATAACAGCTTACAATCAATTGAGAACAGACATTGACAAGGTACAAGCGGACGTACAAACATTGCGTAATGACATTCAGGACGAGATCAAAACATTACGTAACAACACCCAGGGAGAAGTCAAGAAACTACAGAAACAGATAAACGAAATTACTACACAAGCAGCAGGTACAGCATGTGAAATTGTTGAAAACAGTGTGCTACACAAACGTATCACAAAAGCAGCGCTGAAAAGATATGATAACCGCATAGTCAAAATAGAAGCGCAAACGAAGCGACAATTTCAGAAATTGCGAACAGAGTTGTTGCAAACCATTGAAGAGCGTAGTGAACAGGATCGAACAAGCACAGAGTCTGCAACCACATCCGTATCTGTAACAGCACCGGAAGAACAAGCAATTAACGATGATATCATGCATTTGCGATTCCAATCACAGGCGGAAAGTAACATACGTGACAATGGAAAGCCAGGTCGCGAAGAGTACAGTGCAATGCATTCAGCTACACGTTCACAACCGATAGAAGAAAATTATTGCGTACCACTCCAACGATACTACGCAAGGGTAGGCGAAAGTTACAGTGGACAATATCCAATGGATCTACCACAACCGGAAACAACGACGGGAGAAATGATCAGAAACAAAAGTGGCGAAGAATCGCGAATTTCATATGGAACTATGACGAAGTACGACAACGATCATTTCCTCACAGTCAGAAAATTTCAACACTTTCGAGAAGGAAACTCATTACATCCACGAACTTTTATTGATCAATTCCGAGTAGGATTACCAGAACACTGGACGCTAGCACACAAATTAGACTTTATATGTGCACACATGTCAGGAACAGTCGCAGAAAGCATGCAGAATGTTGCAGCGACATGCCGATCGTACGAAGATTTCAGAGAGAAGTTTCTCTCACGATATTGGTCCAGCGAAGCACAGAACAGAGTGAAGTACGAATTATTACAGAACCCATATTTTGAAAATTCAGGAGAGAAGAGTCCCGTGAAATTTTTCGAATTAATGGCAAAGAAAAATCAATGCTTAGATGTACCATACAGTGACGGAGAGTTGATTAAATTATGCGCGATGAAGCTACCATTGAAACACCAGCAATCATTAGTAGGTCACGGAGGCAATGACGTCGAAGCATTTAAAGGTATTCTAAGGGAACTAGAGTTCATATTTTCGGAAGATGACGCAAGAAAAAGACGAAGCGCACGTGAAAACGAAAGCAAAAAGCAGTGGAATCCACAAGACACAGTACGAAGAAACAATAATTACGAACCACGTGATAACTTCGCACCAAGAAACGACAATAGATTTCAACAAAGAACCGGTTATGGATTTGGAAGAGAATATGGCAATAACTATAATTCACCCAGGAACGGCAACAACTATTACAGAGCGAATAACGGCAACCGGAACGGGTACTGGAGAACCAATAGACCGACAAATTATCAACAAAGAAACCACTATCAACAAGCTGAACAAGAAAAGAGAATACACATAGAAGAGGTGGAAATAAGACCACCAAACCCCGATAAACGTTCGAATTGACAGCTAAGCGCCCATGCCAAAGAGAATGACGCACCGACCCAGGACAATTGCAGCACCTTGAACAGAGAAGTAAAAATCTTATCACGAGAAGAGAAGAAGGAAGAAACAAATCCGCAGGGACCAGATGAAAACGAAGACAAGAAAATAACAATATCGTGTTGGGACGAAATTAATTGGGAGAATACTGACGAGGAAGATGAATTATCAGAGGCATGCACAACGAATGTAGGAGGAAAGGACGAAGTAATGAGTATTGCAGAGCTATTTGAGATGGAAACCAGGGAAAGCGAATTCAATGAGGATAATGGGCAGTCGACAGAAGTTGAAAATAAGTTACGAGTGGGCACACAACCCAACGTATATAATGAAGGAAGTTATGAAGCGATAATTAGAGCATTTAGATGCGATTATGTGGAAGTAGCGACGAAGAAGGAGAAGATAGACGAGGATGAGGAAAAAGTAGAGGATGTTGAAGAAAGCGTAAATGAAGGAAGAAATAGAGAAGAGGAAATAAAAGAGAGAGAAGTAGCAGTCGAAGCTTATCCTACAGAAAGTTCGAATTCACAAGGGAAATTCCTGAAAAGACTCATGTATGATTCAGTGGAGGATTCGTTGATGCAAGAAGAAGAAGAAGAACAGAACCAACCCTTTCAAATTCAACCAGTTGTGAAGGCCATGGTAAACATATCCCAGTCAATATTGGGATTGATAGCGGAAGTGAAGTGACTGTGATCTCAGAAAATTTATTCATGCAGTGTAATGCCAATGAGGAATTTCCAGTTCTGAAAACACGTAAGATTAAAGTAAGAGGTCCTATTGTAAGTAGGCTGTCTAGGTTTTTATATTGGTAACGCCACGTAGCGCTCTGTACGAAAATCACTGGGTGTGCTGTGTGCAGTCTGTGGCTGGGTGGCATTGTTGTAATATTCGCTAGTGTAGTGTTGAGCTGTTGGCTGTTAACAGCGCGTAGCGTTGCGCAGTTGGAGGTGAGCCGCCAGCAGTGGTGGATGTGGGGAGAGAAATGGCGGAGTTTTGAAATTTGTAAGACTGGATGTCATGAACTGCTATGTATATTATGATTTTTCAACACTATTAAGGTAAATACATTGTTTGTTCTCTATCAAAATCTTTCATTTGCTAACTATGCCTGTCAGTAGTTAGTGCCTTCCGTAGTTTGAATCTTTATTTAGCTGGCAGTAGTGGCGCTTGCTGTATTGCAGTAGTTCGAGTAACGAAGATTTTTGTGAGGTAAGTGATTTGTGAAAGGTATAGGTTAATGTTAGTCATGGCCATTCTTTTGTAGGGATTTTTGAAAGTCAGATTGCGTTGTGCTAAAAATATTGTGTGTCAGTTTAAGCACAGTCATGTATAATTGTTCTAAGGGGACGTTTCACTATTAGAAACAATGCTGCGGAAGTTACGAGAAAAACAAGGTTAACTTTTTCGTGTCAAGGTCAAAAGATCGAACCCAACTTCGTGATTATACCTAAACTAACTGTAGATTTGATTATAGGTGCAGATTTTTTAAATGAGAGACGAGCGATAATAGATATGGGGAAAGGTAGCGTAACATTCGGGAATGTCACACTTCTCTTTGAGCAAAAGCTAAAATTAGAAGAAATACCAGTTATAAACAAACAATTAAGAATGACGCGAGATAAAGAGGATGAAGAATTAGAATGGTATGCACAAAAGGGGGAATCGCCTCAACTCATGTTAGAAGTCCATAAAGAAATCGACGAAAAATTGCAAGAAGTTCAAGGTATTTCGGAACACAGTGAAAGAGAATTAGAGGGTATTTTACGAGATAAAGCAGAGGTATTTTTACCTAAGACTGGCAGTATGAAACACTTTCAGTACAAGTTTGAAGATTAATTTTGTTACTGGTAAATAATGAGCACAATATTTCAAGATTATGTAGCAGATAAGATCGTCAGGAGAAAGAAGAATGAAGAGAGAGGAAGGTGGGAAAAAGAAAGTAGTTTCAATAAAAACAAAAACAAAAATAACACCAATAGTACCATAGATTAAGGTGAAGGGGTAAAGCATAGATAGTCTAACAGCATGAAATACTAAAATGCTATACACCACGACACTACACAAAAATAAAAAACGAATTTGAGGTTTCTTGTATAAGTTAAGACTCAAAATATCTTAGAATTGTCACATGGAAAGGATGCCGAAATTTGTAAAGCTTTTTAAGAACGTGTAAAACAATGTAGGTACTAGACATATGTTAGATGATTATAAGTAAAACTTTTTGTAAGAACCATTGTAAAAACTCCAGCAAGGACGAGATGCAACGACCCACAAGTCGCAATGAGAGAAGTATCAAGAAAGGAAAAGACATAATTAGCAAGACACGATTCCTACAAGGCAGAAGCGTCGAGAGAAGGGAAAGGACAGTGAGACCAACAAAGGGCGCTTGTAAATCTACTGCTGAAGGGACCAGTGCAGGGACTGACAAGCAAACACCGGACTTTCACTGCTCGTAAACCCCCGAGCGCCCCGAATGAGCAGAGCGAGCAAAAAACGGCCCGATGAGAAGACCACTTGGGCAAGCCACCACTGGCAAAAAATTATGTGTAAAAGTCACACTACCGCTATTAAACAGCACACTGATGCACGAAACTGAAGAAAACGTCCACAAAGTAGAAATGGCATGTCCAAACCATTTATCAAACTGTTACTAGGAGGAGAACTTCAAAGCGACTAGTTACCAATAAATATTTCCATATCCTGCCCAGAGAAGAACCAAGAAGCAAGTAAGAAGCAGAGAAAAAGCAGGAAGAACAGAAGTTGAAGATTCGCAAGATTGAGACCAAGAAAGAAGATGGGTGAAGAATAGACGACATACCTTCCCAAATCCCTATCCTATTGTAAACTAGTCGTCTGCGAAGTATTACAACAAAAAACGACCGCTTTCATCAACACATAACGATGACTTTCACGCATACAAAGCCAGTAAACCAAGAGATTCTGCACTCACAGCTCCATTCCATTATGGGACCTCCACAACAGCAACACACACTTGCAAAGCCAACAAGGAATGACGAACGAAGCTGTACATCAAGTACTTGCCCACATCCATCTCGCTCAAGTCCATCACCTTCGTGCAAAAACATTCGCCAACCTCATGCTTAAACATTCATAGGATTGTGTGAATGTGCGAAATCAAATTATGTGATGTAGGAATTATGCAAAAGAAACGTGTGAAAAACTAAATAAGTTAAGCACACCAGACAGCTAATAAACTACAAAATAACAGCCATTGACTATGGACTTAAGTAAAAAATAGACTATCGACAAAAGTAAGTCATTAGTTCTGAAATGGACAGTATATAAGGAACAAAAGTAAGGCATAATAAACACGAAAACTATATGCCACTTATTTTCTCCTCATAAAAATAAAAGAATAACTATATTTTACTAATTTTCTCCTTATAAAAACAAAGAATAAAAAATTATCTTGTTGGATGTTTTCCCTTTTTTTTAACATTTGTACCATTTGTTAGGATAATATCTCAATACTTGTGAATGTATATTTCTTTGTCAAAGCAATTCTTGGAAATAATTCTTATTTGTTAGTGTAACAATGTTGAAATGAGTGTCTAGAAACAAAAAACATTTTACTTGTACATGATATTTAGAAAATGTGTTAGGAATAGATTTTACTTAATTACTACATTTATAAAAACAATATTTCTAAGAAAATCGATGTGAAAGACTCCTCACTTTCGATAACAAACTTCTTAAAAAACAAACTTCACACTTAAATAAAGAAAGAAAATAATTAAAAATTAATAATAGCATAAAAATATTCTTCTCTTGTCATTTTTAAGAATAATGTGGAAGAATATAAAAATATAAATTAGTAATACAAACTAGCATAGAACCAGAATAACGTGGCTGAACAGTAGGCAACAAAATTTAGATAAAGCAATAATTTTTGACTGACTTAGACAACGATTCAATCATTGCCTAAATTCAGTGCAAAAATTAAGTTCGAAGGGTGGTGATATGTAAGGTGTCAGGCAAATCCAACAGCTTCCATGAAAACCCTGATATGATAAGCAAATCCAGTAGTATGTCACATAGCTCCGAATAAATCGTGACATTAAATTAACCAAAGTAATACGAGTAACGAGTGAGCAAATGGAATACCACAGACTAACACAAGGATGCCTAAATGCATGTCATACCTTCCCACCATGAGACAGACGCAGTTCCGAGCGGATAAACGAGAACAGAAGCGAAGAGCAGAACCGTGTTAAGCGAGAAGGCCCTACGATAAGGGACGGACAACCACGTCGCCAGCTAACCGCTAGAACCACCCCAGACGCAAGTTTAAGCGTGAGACTTTTTCGCGTCTGTTACGTAAGGACCACCCTCCAGCCCATGTTAAAAGATAGAGCCCTCCAGAAGAACAGTATAGATCTTACGTTAACGCTAAAAGGACCACACCAGCTGCAAGTTTTAGCGTGAGACTTTTTCACGTCTCTGTTACGTTGCAAACTTTAAAAACACTGCCCCACCACGAAAAGTATAACGTTTCTCATTGGATAGACAGAATTTTCGTAGGCGGAGCTTAAGGTTAACATTGAGACCCTGATTGGTCAGATGAAAACACAGCCAGATAGTTTTTTTTTAAACCAACTTCGGTAAATTGTAGTAAGGAGAAGTTAGGAGAAAAGTTGCTTTGGAGACTGCGAGGTGAGCGGAGCTGTGCTGCCCGCCGCCTCTGACGAACACCGGCAAGGTAATGAACGCACGCGATGCCGCATAACAGTGCATAAAGCTTCACTCAGAACTGCAGAAGTCTCATCTGTTACACCCCCTTGTTTGCGTAATACTAGTGTCGATCGTCAATTAAAGCTCATGGTGTTCACATTTGCCACTTGAAGTAAAAATCTGAAACGCGATGATTTTTCTGTTATATAGTTATTGAGAAGCCACATCAGCCACTGTAATTTACGACAAGTTAGATAAGTAATTAAAGATAATTGAGGGTCACTGTAGACCATTTTGATAGTTTTGTCTCTTGTGAAACTTAATTTAAACCTAGATTATAGATGTGTTATGGCATAGGTCATCCTTCGATCCATTGTAGAACTTGGAAACCCACTCAGGGAATATTCGTTCACATTTTTGTTGAACGCCGTTGGTTTTTACCATCCTGTATTAAAACATTTCCTTTTATCAATAGTGCAATTTATAAATAATGTTTTGTGAGTAGAATAAAATTTCCAACGGTAAACTTAACTGCTTTTTCGACGTTATTTTACCAGCTAACTAAAAATAGGAAAGCCTTGAACCCCTTCCACTAAATTTAGTTAGTATTAAAATTCTTTTACAGGGAGTGCAGTGGAGCTGACGCTGAAATCATTAAGTATTTGGTTATATCATTGCTAGTCTCACTGAACTCTTCTGAATTCTACATGTCATGTGTGGTCTGGCGTCTCCTTACCAGCAACAGGTCCCAGGTTCAAACTAGTCAATTCCCTAAAAAACACGCTCAGAGCGTCGTTGCGCGAAAGCGGTAGGGAGACGCGATATAGAACAAAGAGACACCACGCAGAATGTTAGACACCAGTTAGTTGGAAGTATCTGCAGGAATACTGAGTCATGCTGCCTCTACAGCCGTCCATAACTGCAAAAGTGTTGCCGGCGCAGGATGTTTTGTGCGGACTGACCTTTCGATTATGTTCCATAAATGTTACATGGGGATTGACGTCGGGCGCTGGAATTTCCCAGAACGTCCTTCAAATCAATCGAGAACAGTTGTGGCCTGGGAACAAGGTGCATCGTCGTTTCGGAATATGAATGACTGCAAACGGACTCCAAGTAGCTGAACGTGACCACTTCCAGTCAATTATCGGTTCAGTTTGACCACAGGACCCAACCCATTCCATGTAAACACAGCCCACACCGTTATCGAGTAACCACCAGCTTGCACAGTGCCTTGTTGACAACCTGGCGCCCTGGATTTGTTGGCCTGCGCCACACTCGAATCCTACCATCACGTTTTACCAACTGAAATAGGGACTCATTTGACCAGGCTGCGATTTTTCAGACGTCTAGGGTCCAACCGGTATGCCCACGAGCATAGGAGAGGCGCTGCTGGTGATGTCATGCTGATAGCAAAGGCACTCGTGTCGGTATTCTACTTTCATAGCACATCAATGCCATATTTCGCCACACTTCTCTAACGTTCGTCGTACGTCCCACATTGATTTCTGCTGTCATTTCACTCAGTGTTGCTTGTCTGTTAGCACAGACGACTCTACGAAAACGGCACTGCTTCCGATCGTTAAATGAAGGCCGTCGGCCACTGCATCGTCCGTGGTGTGAGGTAACGCCTGAAATTTGCTAATCTCGGCACACTCTTGACACTGTGGGTCTGGGAATATTGAATTCCCTAACTATTTCCGAAATGGAATGTCCCATGCGTCTAGCTCCAACTAACATTCCGCAGCGAAAGTCTCCCGTCATGCGTCCATAATCACGTCGGAAACCTTTCATCATGAATCACCTGGATATAAATGACGGCTTCGCCAAAGCACTGCCCTTTTATACATTGTGTAGACTATACTGCCGCTATCTGTATATGAGCGTATCGCTATCCCATAACTTTTTATCAACTCAGTGTACATTCATACTTAAATATGGCTAATCGCTGACCATTTACAACTTTCAGTAAGTAGAGATATGAATTAGTAATTCATTTTGCGCATTACATAAATAGAAAGAAGAATGTCAACGAGAAAGTTTTCCAGTTTTCAAATGTAACTCTCCTGTCAGTCAGACATTTCAGATCACTGGGTAAGTGAGCAGATGTTTTGGTGGCAGCATTGTGCTCCCATTTTTTTTTTTTTTTTTTTTGCTACAGACAACCTTAATAACGCATAAAGAATGCCATTTTTTCTCCTAGTATTGTGATTATATGCATCAATCTTTCTTTTGAACTGTAGTGGGTTCTACATTTACGTCTACATCTACCATCTACATGGATACTCTGCAAATCACATTTAAGTGACTGGCAGAGGGTTCATCGAACCACCTTCACAATTCTCTATTATTCCAATCTCGTATAGCGCGCGGAAAGAATGAACACCTGTATCTTTCCGCAGGAGCTGTGATTTCCCTTATTTTATCGTGCTCATCGTTCCGCCCTCTGTAGTTCGGTGTTAACAAAACATTTTCGCATTCGGAGGAGAAAGTTGGTGATTGCAATTTCGTCAGAAGATTCCGTCGCAACGAAAAACGCCTTTCTTTTAATGATTTCCAGCCCAAATCCTGTATCATTTCTGTGACACTCTCTCCCATATTTCGCGATAATACAAAACGTACTGCCTTTCTTTGAACTTTTTCGATGTACTCCGTCAGTCCTACCTGGTAAGGATCCCACACCGCGCAGCAGTATTCTAAAAGAGGACGGACAAGCGTAATGTAGGTAGTCTCCTTAGTAGGTCTGTTGCATTTTCTAAATGTCCTGCCAATAAAACGCAGCCTTTTGTTAGCCTTCCCCACAACATTTTCTGTGTGTTCCTTCCAATTTAAGTTGTTCGTAATCGTAATACCTAGGCATTTAGTTGAATTTTTCGGCTTTTAGATTAGACTGATTTATCGTGTAAGCGAAGTTTAATGAGTTCCTTTTAGCACTCATGTGGATGACCTCACACTTTTCGTTATTCAGGGTCAACTGCCACTTTTCGCACCATTCAGATATCTTTTATAAATCGTTTTGAGGTTTGTTTTGATCTTCTAATGACTTTATTAGTCGATAAATGACAGCGTCATCTGCAAACAACCGAAGACGGCTGCTCAGATTGTCTCCCAAATCGTTTATATAGATAAGGAACAGCAAAGGGCCTATAACACTACCTTGGGGAACAACAAACTTGAGAACCAACTGCCAAGTTCTGGGCTGACTCGTTTCATTAGATGAAGGCAGTAGCTTGTCAAAGAATAGCAGTTTGTATGAGTAAAACAAAGCACTGGTGTCTGAAAGTAGATGTCATGCTTATCCTGACCATTTATGTTCTCAAGATGTAGCAATATACGGCAGTCAGCAAACAGCCCTTAAAATCCTGCCACTTTGCACTTTTTTTGAGCAGAGGTTGGCTGTGTCACTTGGAAAGGAATTAATGTTGAAAGATGCTTTAGTGCTGGCCCCGGCGGTTACAAAAAAATATGCCACTCTCCCTCTAGATCCGTTCCAAATCGGACGGACATTGGTAGGTTACAACAGCGCTCAGAGTTCAGGGTATTAGGATGCGAGACAGGTAGATGCAGTTAACGATTTCCCAGTCTTTTCCGGGTCAACGTTGTTCAGTGTTATCACCTTATTTTTTAATTTAAATTTTTTAATTAATTAAATTATAAAATAGGTCTATATTATTGTGCGAAATGTGATTAGGCGGTTACGGTGTTTTTCTTTCAGCATATTCACTTGTATAAAATTCACACAGTATTGCTATAGTTTTTTATCTTGATTTTTGGATTTTAGCGACTTTTCTTTGTTGATTGCTTCCACGTGGTGCTAATCTGTGCTGCGTGCACCTCCTGAGCTTAAATCAACTCGTCATATTTCCTCTTTCATGTAAATGATTGCAGTGAAGTTTCTTTATCTTTTTCACTGAATCACTGAAGTAATTTGCCATGATTAACCGTTTCCTCTTTGCGACTGTGTGCACGGGTCACTCGACAATGTCCTACTCTTTCATAACGTCGAGTGGAATGTGTAGGGTGTTCTCTGATAAGTGTGACTCAGTCGAAATTTTCCTCCGTCGTTTTTACTTCCTCGCCATGTGTTACAGTTATTATTGTTGTACTTTCTCTGCACGTGCAGAATAGCATACGTTGTGTCTTTATTAAACTGTGAGACCATTTTCAAAAACACTCTTAGTAATACTTTTAAGAACGTTATGTATATTGCTTCTGTTGCTGTATGTACGTTTGGATTTATTACAATATTGATATCATCTGGAAAAACAACTTCTGCTTGTTGCATATCAGACAAGAGACCGTTTACTTATACGAAAAACAACATCAAACCTAAGACTGAGCTTTTTGGAACACCATAAGAGATTTTTATTCAGTAAGAAGATTCTCCAAATCATTTTATTATGCAAAACTTTCTGCACTGTTTTGGTTAAATATCAAATTCATTGCTGGGCTGCACCATCAACTCCATAAAACTTGTTTATTTATGAGTATATTGTGATTCACTCAGCCAAAAGCCTTAGATAGCTGACAGAAAATATTAGTTTAAAATATTGAGACTAAAGTACAAACAGGAGAATAATCTGTAACATTTACAGTCGTGAGAAATAAAAGTGGAAGTGGATGTGACAACCATTTTCCTTTGATTTATTCATATTTTCTTCTGCAGCCACTTCGCGTTGGCCTTCCTTGCACTTCACTCTACCCTTCTTTTCAGTTTCTATTGATTTCACCTCTTAGTGACTTACATTGATTTAGTCTTGTATTTCCTTCTTTTGGCAATAAATATGGCGTTACAGAAGGATGGCGAAAGTTAAGGGGACTGATAAAATAATAAATTAGGAGTTTCTTCACAGAATTGGCAAGGGGAGGAATATGGGGAACCACTGGTTGTAAAGATGGACAGAATGATACCATATATGTTAAAACTGTAAGATGGCAAGAACTATGCCCCTTACATGAAGTCATTGAAGGTCACTGAACTCACATTGAGCAAACAGTAGGGCTGAACAAAAAAGACTGACAAGGCACAATGCATCTTGTAGAGGGTATAGCAAGGACGTATTGGAATAATTAATGTTGGTTGATGGTTTTAAAGTATATCATGCGACGAGAAAAGTTTGTGGAAACGCGTCGATTTACTGGAGGCTAGTTTATCCCAGGGAAGTATTCAGAGTTGACTGTGTCTGAGTGGCAGCGCGTGGCTGGGGAGCAGTGAAGGGAAGCGACAATAGGCAGCTTAGGGCAGCTCAAGCTCTGAGAAAGCGGTAATGGGGCGTGGCCTCCAGCTGCCTGAAGATGAATGACAGTGAGGGGTAGGTTGACCCCATGCTGGTGTACTGGGAAGCAGATGGAGAACTTGCGTGCTTGTTGATAAATGTCCATCGTCCCGTTTTCAGTGAAACATGCGAGAAAGCCACGTAAAGCTATGGTAGAGTGGTCAACAGAGGCCAAAATATGCATGTTCGTGACTATTGCAACTTCATGCTTAATTCATGGTCCACAGAGTCTGAAGTAAATCAGATGAAGAGCGACAGAATGAAATACGCCAGCCTCCGATGGGAACGTAGGACCAAGGAATTTGAAGTACTCTCCTGGGAGTCAGAATTTCGGAAAAATTGGTGTTTTATTCAGATGCTAACCTTGATGGGTGGCCGGGGAGGAGCTAAATAGCAGAAGTTGAGAGGAAGGTAAATTTTGTGGGAATTTGTTCACTTCCCAGAGCAGGCAGTGGTCGGCGCTGGGATGCAATGCATAATTAACACGACTTGAGCTGCAATTGGCGTAAGTGATTTTGCTAGAGGGGAAACCTAGGTGAAGAGCGGACTGGCAGAAGTCTCCGTAGAGGTTTTCTGTTCCCAGCTTGCATAGAGTGCGGACATGGCGCTCTTTGCTCAGCTTGCCTGAGAGAGAGTGAGCATCTCTGCAGTTTAGGACTTAGAAAACGGAACGATTGAGCTTGGAGATAGAAAGTTTTGGTTCAGCTATGTACTGAGCAAGATAACTAGGAGTGAATAGATGAGCTCAGCCTTGCAGCACCACGAGGCCAGCCGACGTCCGCACAACACAACGACGCCGCCCCGTTACAGTGAACTCGGTGATATTGCGCCCGCTCCGGCTTGAGTTAGGCCATTCATTAATTTGTTGGATCACATCGGCAAAGTTTCGATGAGGGTTTCATGGGCCGTGTATTTTAGAATTCTTCCCACACTTCGCATTACGCCTGGGTCAGTCGATAGGAATTAATTTTGAGTTATTGTGCTTTACTCCATGTAAACGCAATTTATTCCCACTGCCTGTTAGGAGAGTCATGTAATGTGATGATTCAAGGTCGTGAGTTAAAATAAATTTGTGCTAATCGACTGCATGTGTTCTCAATCAAGTATCTGAAACCCCAAGTCACTTTCTTAATTAATTTTATGTTCAACATTTGCATCTGGTGTTCAATAGCTGAATATAACATCAATGTGCACCCCTTTTTAATTAAAAGGGATGAATTCTGGATCAATTAATGTCAACACTGCCACCGCAGTTCAATCAGGAATCACAGGGCCTTATCACTTTCTTTGTGTTATCCGATATTGCGGCAGTTTTGCATTGTCTGTTGATCTGTTACTCAATTAGCTGGGGTGAGCACACGCCAAAACCAGATAAGTGACGGGTGGGGTGTTACAAAACATTAGGAAGAAACTTCCATGGTACTGGAGGGAGTCGACTAGGCTCATATTGTAGAGGGGAACAGAGAATGAACAAATACAGCAAGCAGTTGAGGACGTTAAGTGATAGTACTGCTATGAGATGAAGGGAATGACGCAGGAGGGGAAATCGTTGCGGGCTGCACCAAACGCACATCATTGTGTGCCGACTAGCGTGTTCTTCGTTTTGTTTTTGGCGTGATGCGGCAGTACACACAGAAGGATTTGATTGAGATTTGTCTAAGTGCTTCCTGTTTAATGAAGAAAATAACTACTTTCCATTTTTATTAATGCGTGATAGCACAAATTTGGTATTGTTGAAGAAAACATGTCGTGAATTTCAATTTAGGAGCAAAATTGATTATTTGGATACTTAATGTACATTTAGTCCTTTGACGAATTGTAATAAAAATCCACACAAACTGAAGTGTAAAATTTGCAAGGGATACTATTATCGGTAGCGAGATGTCGTAGAAAAACGTACCGCTTACGAATCGCCGCAGGTCTGGAACGTTCTGAGTTCAGAGCGCCTTTTACAGGCAGGGCCATTGTCTTGTTATGTTTAATAATGTCCAAGAACTACCAGTGATGTGTCAGAAGTCGAGGAAGAGTCGTTGTTAGGGCTTTGCACGGAACGGTAACGTGCAGCTGAGTTGCATCAAAATTGTACGAGCACTTGCAGACGTTTTAAAATATGAATCTGGATGCCTTTTCGTTAATTGGTAGGGCAATAGTGAGTAATTATTCGGTTTATCCGCAGAGGGTGCGCGCAATTACGCGCGAAATCAGTTGACAAACCTGTAATCGTCATTCTTAGTAGCAACTGTTGGTGGGATAGTACTCTTTGAACTGTTGTGAAGGCTACCGTGAACTGACGCGAAAGATTAATGTTGAAAAGCAGTATAGCAATGGCAAACTTCAGTGTGAAATTTGAACTAAAATTTAATACGAGCATTTTTCGGTCTAGGCATTGTTGGGTTACTGATAGCTGCGAACTAAACTATTGCAATAAAGCATGAACAAAAATATATGAGGAAACAGGATGCAAGATGTAAGGCTGTACATTTTTACCGAGTCAAAAGTGAGCGTTCTATTCTTTGCAGATACAAGTTCTCTAAGTAGATTTGATCTTGTTATTTCCACTTTTTTACGCTTCTCATTGTTTACTAAGTGCTTAAGGAAGTACTGTTGTGATAATTATGCACGCAGCTTTTGAGACTGACAAATAGTCTGCAGTTTAGTTAATGTTCAAACTTGCTATTATCTTTCTAGAATGTGATCCATTTACCACATTCTTGTTACTGTTGTAGAAAAACAAGTTTTTTCTTGTTATGAGCTCGTATAAAACCTCAAGGTAACAAATTCTAGCTTATGAATCGTTGCAGAGCAAACTGCATGGCTCGGGACTGTGGGGTTTACAATTCAGTGTTCCTACTCAGTTAATTTCTTGCGCCAACCGTAATGATGTTTGGGTTGATGCTTTTCTCCTGTTTCACTTTTAGAAACGTCGTCACTGATTTTCAGTTTGGACGCAGGTAAAGCTCATGAACGGTCCCCCATAGAATGGCAGGAGCGTAGGACGCCGACAGCCAAGCTCTGCTCGGACGCATCCAGTTACTTGCCACTAACGTCATTCTGCCACAAGACGTGACCAGGACGTTCCCACTCGCATTTGCTCTAAAAACATTTTGCTACGCATGCGTGTCTGTTAACGCGGTTCGGCTTAGATTCAAGAGGAGCACGGGACGGATGAATAAGCCTTCTGAAACAAAACAGTAAAGATTAAAAGATAGTTTACTGCGAAAAAAAAAAACAATACAGAGTAACCAAATTAAAGTCAGTTTGTTCACAAGTGCACATCTTTAAATCGAGATTAGCTGTGTGACATTCAGTGTTGGTACAAAACACGACTGCCCCAGCCCTGTGGTGGCCCGTGAGGCTAAATGCCTGGGACGTGCATAGCTACGTTGCCACCTCCACACTTTACTATGATGACCACCACGCATTAGATAAACTCAGCACTCGTCGCTGAATAAGACCTTGCGCAAGCAATCCGGGTACCATTCCATGTATTTCCCCGCCCATATTTTTTCGTTCATCATTCTTCTGAGGAGTTTGAACCGTTGTTGGTAATGGACGCCTAGAGGGCAAATCGGTGGTGTGGAGGCGGATGCGTTCTGTGTGGACCGACACAGCTCTCCCAGTTGCTTCCTAAACTGCGGTGGACTGCTTGCTATGTTGCGTTCTCATCGGTGTACTACGAGGCATAAGTCACAGGTAGCGGCCGTTTTCATATTTTACTTAACCTCTTCGTTCTCTCCGTCCACAAATGTGGACCTTCGTTCATTATTATTTTTCCACAAATACGCGGATTTATCCGCTTATAGAACCATGGTCCACAAGCGTGGATCTTCTAGTTCTTAGTTCTTAACTTCTTACAAAGAACAATTTGGGTGTTAGTTTAGAGTTGGTCGTATATTGAAAATGGCTGTTTCTACAATCCGGAAAGACTGACACGTAATTATTATGCCCGAATATTAGACTGAGAGTCTGTGTTTTACCTGAAATTCTCTAACTAGTTTATATGGGGAGAATGAGTTCACATTCCCATAAATTTAGTTCATTACTATGCAGCCGGCCGTTGTGGCCGAACGGCTCTAGGCGCTTTAGTCCGGAACCGCGCTGCTGCTACGGTCGCAGGTTCGAATCCTGCCTCGGGCATGGATGTGTGTGCTGTCCTTAGGTTAGTTAGGTTTAAGTAGTTCTAAGTCTAGGGGACTGATGACCTCAGATGTTAAGTCCCATAGTGCTCAGAGCCATTTGAATTTGAAAATAGTTGTTTTGAAGCTTATACTAAAAAGTAAAGATTCTTTTACTGGCAGTAGCGAATTATTACTCGCCAGGAATTATTGTATGATTCTTACTTATTTGCATGTATGAAGATACTTCTGCGCATAAGCAAACACCTATATTGAAAATCACATACCCCGAAAATATTAACAGTAAGAACCTATTTTCTGCGTACATTAGCATATGCAGTTGACTGCTTCAAATAAAATAAATGTAAATTTTCGCGATACGTGAGACCAGAGGTCCACCCACGTGGACTTCCATTTATACCAAAGTGTATTATCGAAAAACATTTCTTCTGCATTTGTATCAAGCTTGTAATTGGTTTGTTGAAAAATATGAAAATAAATATTTCCTGTGAATTTTTTTAGTCTCAGGAGTGAAGAGGCTAAATTCGTTTGGTTCGATTTGAGTCGATGTGAGTTGTTGGATGCTCGCGTTTGCAGCGAAGAATCTCAGTCACTGTGAAGATGAAGACGTCAATTAATACCTTACTCCTCTCGCTTTATGCTGGTGCAAGTTGTATATAATTCTTTAGGTAATTTTTTTGGAGCTGGTGAATCCCTGACGGGAACTCTGCCTATACACGGCGAGTCCGAGGTCCCATAGGTACACAGGGACGACCATCATTTCACCTTAAAAATGCGGCCGACCACTAAGGCGGGCTAGCTGTTGAACTCCCTGGACTTTGCGTCCGTCCTGCTGTTAGCCACGTAATGGTTGACTGGGTACACTTCACACTATGCTTGCTCCGGCAGCCGTCTTGCGAAATTCAGACAACGTAATGGACGAACACTTGAGCTTGTAGCGATTTCACAAGCTGAGTAGTCGACTGTAACTATTGGCGAAAGAACTATGTTTTCACGATGGGACGTCCTTTCCAGAAGAGAGTGGAGTGGGACGGTAGTTACCTTGCGGTACCTCCACTGGAGGCAGTCCGGACACTTGTTGAAAACTTGCAACGGAACTTCTTACTGGCTAACAGTAATCATTTAGCAGAGGAGAGGAGCCGAACGTTAGTTTTCAGAGAAGTAACATCAGACAGAATTGTTAATATTTCGGAAAAGTCTTTTTTGTGCCAACAGCTGTACAGTTGTATTTATTCTCTAGCGTTGTCGGTACTGGTTTATCGTTTTTACAGGACAAGCGTAACACAAATATGTGATTTACTACACTCTTACAACATGCAATGAGGTACAAAAAATTTGAAACATCGTAATATCTACATAATGTACATCAATTGGTCATAAATACATGTCTGCCAAATACGGCAATGTCAAGTACAAAATGTGATGATCACTACAGCAGTTTCAGTGAATTTCCACGGTGGTAGATCTACAAAATCGAAGTGTGGTAACATGCAGACACTTAATCTTTGCATAAAATAACTAATACAGCCTCAGTCAGAACAAGATCAATACAAGAAAACATTACTACAACGATGTATAGAAATATATTATGCCCTGTGTACTATATATCGATGGAGTGGTATTTTCTTGTATAGATATTGTGCTGGCTGAGCCTGTATTAGTTATTTTATGCAAAGATTAAGTGTGTGCATGTTACCACATTTCGATTCTGTAAATCTACGCCGGCCGGAGTGGCCGAGCGGTACAAGGTGCTACAGTCTGGAACCGCGCGACCGCTATGGTCGCAGGTTCGAATCCTGCCTCGGGCATGGATGTGGGTGATGTCCTTAGGCTAGTTAGATTTAAGTAGTTCTAAGTTATAGGGGACTGATGACCTCAGAAGTTAAGTCCCATAGTGCTCAGAGCCATTTGAACCATTTTGTAAATCTGCCACAGTGGAAATTCATTGAAACAGCTATAGTGATCATCACATTTTATACTTGACATTGCCGTATTTGGTAGAGATGTATTTTTGGCCAGTCAACGTTATGTAATTATTACGACCTTTCAATTTTTTTAACCTACTTCCATGTTGTAAGATTGCAAGAAATTATATACTTGCACTATTCTTGTCTTTTATCTTGCACGATCTCGTGTTAAGATGGTAGCCAGCATGATTTTTTTCCGAATGTTTATCGATTGTAGATAACCACTTACAGAAAGCTTTATGAGAATTGTTAAAGCTGCGTCCTTCTATGGGTTAATACTGCAAAACTGCTGCTAATATGAAAATTTGTTAGTTTGTTTCCTTGGCGTGCAGAAAGTTGTGTAGGCTCAGACACGAAACAGTCCGGAGAGCGAGCAGGACTCACTTCTTCCTTGGCAGATGGCGGTGCGCAGTATGGAAGGATCGCTTCTCCGCCAACAGCAATCGGCAGCAGATTATGGCACTTGCAGTCTTCTGATCATCAGGTGACGAAATTCAGAGATTATTTGTGAGGTATCAGTCCAGTCGATACAACGCAGGAGGGCAATCGTTCATGTTCAGAGGTTGGCACTGGGAATTCCGCGGTCGTCCGAAAGCGGCGGTGACAGCGGCCGGCGCCGCACAACCACCCAACCACCCATCCACTAGTCGCACGAATGCCACGCCCCTTGAGCGGGTCACGAGGATAAAGTGACCGCCCGACTGCATTTGTGCCCACTTCTTACGGAGTGATAGACGAGTTCAAAATGGTTCAAATGGCTCTGAGCACTATGGGACTTAACTTCCGTGGTCATCGGTCCTCTAGAACTTAGAACTACTTAAACCTAACTAACCTAAGGACATCACACACATCCATGCCCAAGGCAGGATTCGAACCTGCGACTGTAGCGGTCGCGCGGCTCCAGACGATAGACGAGTTCTTGCTAAGTTGTTGTGTAGTTCCAGTCTAGATTGGTCTAGAGTGCGCGTCATTTATGTTGGCGGCCGAGTTTAGGTTCGTTCTGCGCATCTGACGTCACAAAACACAGTCAGCCAATGAACAGAGAACGACGTTGCCAGACGTCGACTGCAGTGCAGAGCATAGACGAGTATCTTCAGTTTTAGAAACGCTCAGTCATAAATAAAGTAATAGAACAAAAGCAATGTCTTGATAGCAGGCATTCTTTTATAGAAAGTTTTGAAAAATCATTCTTTATACCAATTGCTTCATATTCTATTAATTAATTAAACCAAACAAGCAATAAGACTCCTCATTCAGGCGACAGCAAGGAAAGGTGTTTGTAGCAATCTCACGAGCCACTTTTTCGCAATAAAGAACAGCGGTAATTGTTTATTTCCTATTGTACTTCGACGAAGCGTGAATATGCATAATCATACAGTGTTTGTCAGTATTTTGCGTGACGTGTTATAGTTCTCAAGGAGTCAAGTTGCCAGGCGAGCTTCGTTAGCGTAATGGTGAAGGCGTTTGGCTTCTATACGAAATGTTATGGGTTCAATCCTTGTTCGGTGCTAAATATTTTCTTTGTTTAAATACAATATTGAAGTGACATACTTCACGAATTTTATTCGTTTGAATGCAATTTTTTGAAATTTCTAGTGCTTTGTCCTTCATTAACCCTTTCCCTGCTGCAGACACGTGCTCCCCGCATTCCGCGCTGTGCGCGATTTTGTCATCACTGCACTGCTCGCCTGTGCAAACACATGGTGTTCCCACTGCTTTGACACACTTATCATTCTATTTCACAAAAATTATTTGGCCCAAAAATTTGATTTTTTCACGTCTTGTTACAGTCGCGAAGGATGGAATATTTCTCATTATTACATACGACAGCTATGTGGCACTTAAATGAGATATTGGTATACAGTAAATTTTATATGAAATTTAGGTATCTTGTCCACATTTCATTCTCAACATTTTGGCAACTAAACTAAACTAAAATCGACCATACGGAAAGTATACTCTATGGACTTTTACCTCTGCAAACTCTTCAAAATTTCGTGCAATGGTTTACTATATTTAATGCTGCATAATAACTGCGTTGAACATCGAAACAAAATTAAGTCATTTATGGGGGGAAGGTATCAGTCAAGAAGATGTGTAAAAATCTAATTTTTGGGGCAATTAGTTTTTGTGGAATCAAATGATAAGAGTGTCAAAGCAGTCGGAACACCATGTGTCTGCACAGGCGAGCAGTGCAGTGACAAAATCGCGCACAGCGCGGAATGCAGGGGGCACGTCTTTGTAGCAGCGAAAGGGTTAAATGCGGCCGTGGTGGCTTTACTTCATGTACTGCGCGCTCCCCCCTAACCGTAAGCTTGCGAACTATGCTATACTATGTCGCTGCTTCTCTTGGCGCGTGCGTCGTGTGCAACTGGCAACGCAGCAATCTCCCGCGTCTGGGCGGGCATGCGCGAGCCGCCAAGATAAATGAATTGAACTATAGTATCGACAGAGTGTAGTCGCAACTATCTTTACGAAAGTAATACTTTAGGAGTGGCCTCAGTATTTATGTTTTTATTTCATTGTGAACAGTTGAACTGTTTGACTTATCCCGACTTTGTCAAGAACTTGCAGCTGGAACCCATCAGGGAGCCGTTGTACTGAAGTTAATTATGCTATAATGATTGCTCAGAGCCTCTGTTTTCTCTTTCCTTGTACTCCGCGTCAGAACAAACGCACCGTCTCGACGGGACAGGAGTTCTTATGGCAATGAGATCACGTAGTCACGTCAATTTGTAGGTGCAACGACAGGAGCAAGTAACTGTTGTGAACCTTGCAAATTTCATGGAAAGCTGGTGGGTTCATTCACACTCGAAGCTTTGAAGTATTAGTCATGATTTAGCTAATCATTCCTTTGGCGTTATCACGCAGTCAGCGACTAAGCGCCGTGAGTTTGTATTTCACAGCTCATTTATTAGATGAGGACCTCACATGTTCCCATTAACTTGCGATGTTTGGCAGGACGTTCGATTTTCTCATGTTAAGCAATTCTTCATTCTGTGTTCTCGGCGTTTCTGAACTTCACTTACATCTTGTAACCAAACATTATAATCATGTATTCAAACACCAGTAGTTTTGTAATAAAATTAATTTGATTTAGAATCCTATTTCATATTTTAGTCCGATGGTCTCCTTTCATTAATTATGTACTGCTATGCGGTTGATCCACGAATAATGTTTCCTCAGGATAACGCTTTTCTATTTATATGAACGCGTGGTGTCTCTTCTGTCGCAAATGTACGAAATAGCAGACATCTCACAGAACCCTCAGCAATGGTAGATATTATGTAAATTAAAGGTAGATGGGGAGAAAGGAAAGAAACTAGTGATATCAGCTGCATCGCATTTTATGCGGAATCAGCGGCGACGAGTAGAAATGTGTGCTGGAGCAGGAGTCTAACCCGGAATCCGTTGCTTACGAGGCAGTTGCACTAACCTTAGCGCCATCCAGACATAGTGTTCATCACCACTGCGCGGACTATTTTGGCACGCATCTCGACCGATCCACAGTCCCACCTGGCGCCACCTGTAGGCCTCGATGGGCACCTTCAGCGCGGATGCACAACTAAGTTCGACTTCCTGCAGGATTCTGAATGTAGCGAGCATGGGTGACAAGGACGGGAACTGGGAGCACGTGGCGCTAGGTGGGAATGTGGGGAGGTCGAGGGGCCTGCCCAGGTGGTACACGCAACTGCGATTAACACCGTGTTCAGGTGGCGGAGTGGTTCACGCAGCTACCTATAAGTGAGAGATCCCACATTCGAATCCTGGCCCAGTATACAATTTTCATTCGTTGCCGCTCATTCCGCGTAAATTCCCGGTGCAGCTAAAATCAGTACTTCCTTTCTCCCCCCTCCACCTTCATTTTACGTAATACTTTTCTCATTAATTTTATTCATTGCATGCTGTTTTAATTTTAGCACATCACTCTCGGCCACTGGCACAGTGATACTCTACGTCGAGAAAGAGATTTCCAGTCAAAAGAAGACGAACTATGCAAGCTATTTGAGTGAGGCTTTTTTTTCCTTTTTTTGACTGTGTCAGGTGGGACAAACTAATGGAAATCCTAAGGAAACATCGAGTTGAATGGAGGCATAGATGGCTAATTAGAAGTTTTTATTTGAACCAGAGAGCAAGAGTAAGAATAGGAGGTGTGATGAGTAAAGAAGTTGAACTGGGAAGAGGCATAAGACAAGGATGTTGTTTATCACCAACACTGTTCAGTATCTATCTGGAGGAATTATTAATGAAAGTTCTGATGGAAGGAGATGAGTTTGTATAGGGGGTCGGAGAGTGGAGTGTATGAGATTTGCAGACGACACCGTTGTGATGACAGAGAGTGCAAGAGAGATGGAACACATGTTAGATGATCTAAACACAAAATTAGAAGAATATGGAATGAAGATTAACAAGAAGAAAACGAAAAGCATGGTCATTTGAGAAAAGGTGAGGAAATGCCATATGAAAATTGGGGGAGAGGAAATAGAGCAAGTCAAAAACTTCAATTACTTGGGAAGCGCAATAATGCATGATATGTATTGGTTCAAATGGCTCTGAGTACTATGGGACTTGACATCGGAGGTCACAAGTCCCCTAGAACTTAGAACTACTTAAACCTAACTAACCTAAGGACATCACACACAGCCATGCCTGAGGCAGGATTCGAACCTGCGACCGTAGCGGTCGCACAGTTCCAGACTGAAGCGCCTAGAAGCACTCGGTCTCACGAGCCGTCATATGTATTGCTCAACAGAAATTAGGAAAAGAATTACGATGGCAAAAGAAGGATTCAAGAGGAAACAGAAATTACTTTGTGGACCACTAAACAAAGATCTGAAGAAAAGACTTGCCAAATGTTACATCTGGAGCGTTGCACTGTATGGTGCAGAGACCTGGAATTGGAGAAGGAAGGTGAAAGAAGATTGGAGGCACTAGAGGTGTGGATATGGAGAAGAACGTAAAATGTGAGATGGGAAGACCGAGTAAGGAATGAGGAAGCATTAAGAAGTGTTGGAGAAGAAAGAAACATGCCGAAAGTCATCAGAAAAAGAAAACGGAACTGGATTGGATATTGTTTGCGTCCCTCCTATTTATTGAAGGAAGGAAGAGAATGAATGGTTGAGGGAAAGTGGGGAAGAGGAAAAAGAAGATATAAAATGGTGTACAATATCAAAGGAGACAAATATTCAGAAATGAATTGACTGGCTATGGACAGACAAAAGTGGAAGAGGCTTAAACCATGGCAAGACGTGCCGTAAGGCAGAATACCATATTACTACTACAGTGCACTGTATCAGGTTACAAGAGCGCGATAAGTGGAGTCTCTGCAGCCCTCTGGTCACGCGCTGTTGTTGTAAGTCACCTATAATGGACCTTCCTAAAACGAGTTAGCGGCGGAGGTGCGGAGCGATCTAAACTTGCGCTCGCCAGCGACGCGACTGCAAATTCCGGCCGGCCGGCAGCTACAGTACAGTTTGCAGGTAGTCAAGGCAATTAGGCGCGCAGTTAGCGCCCACCGCCCAAATTAGATTCTGTGGGCGGCCCTCCACCCATTTGCGCAAAGTGTAAAAGCCAATACACCGCTCGGAAAGCCCAGGACATCACATCACAAAGAGTGCATTCCACGGCCTCTGCTGCACTGTCCCATCTGCGTTCGACGCGATTAAGTAATTCATCCACACATCTCATCTTGATAAAAAGCCTTCAGAAATGTGGAACGAGGCAAGTTATACAAGGTGAAGCAGAAAGGATGAATGTTTTTAGAACAGATAGTATTCAGGCTCAGGTAGTAGGAGTGGGGGACTAATGTGGTCACGTGTTTGGAAGCTCCTGCGATTTTGTTTAGTTGAGGTCATGGACCTGTGGACTCTGCAACATCGTGTGTTTGCTAATGGTAGTTTTGTGCATAGTAATGAATCTTTCGTTGCAGTTCAACGTGAGTTTCGTCGTCATTTCAATCTTGCGATACATGATAGTGTTCCCACTCGTATCACCATTTTACGTTGGGCTGAATCATTTCGTGTACGAGGAACAGTGATGAACAGAAAACCACCAGGGGCTCTTTGCTCGGTATGCAGTGCAGAAAATGTTGAAAGAGTTCAGCGAGTCATACTCTGTAGTCCTGGTCGATCTTCTAGGAGACATTCTGCTGAACTCCGCCTCAATAATTGTTCAGTAAGGCGTATTTTGCATATCGATCTAGGATTTCATCCCTATAAAATGGCCATCGTGCAACAGTTGATCCCTAGAGATTATGTACAGCGGCTAAATTTTGCTCGATAAATGAGGCCGTACTCGAGCAAAACGACAACATTATCTCGTTTATGAGTGATGAAGCCCATTTTCATTTAAATGCACGGTAAATCAGCAGAACTGTCGTTATTGGGCCAGTGAAAATCCAAAACTAATGCATGAGAGACCATTCCATAGTCCCAAGGTGACTGTTTGGTGCACTGCAACCGGTAAAGATGTTACTGGACCATACTTTTTCCAAGATGATAATGGGAACATAGTAACTGTAACCTCAGACTGTTATAGACAGATGGTCACGAAGTTTTCCTGAACTAAGAAGAAGACGTATTCCTACCCAGCAAGTTTCGTTTCAGCAGGACGCGGCCACAGCTGATACAGCGAAAATGTCGATGGAAGCCATTTGGACTTTTTTTCATGGTTGCGTCATTTCCGAGTTTACTGACATTAGTTGGCCTCTTCGTTCCTGGTCCTGTCCATGTTCGACTTCTTTGTGTGGGTGACCTGAAGTGACGTGTACACGAGCATAAACCACATGCACTTGAAGAATTGAAGGTTCAAATGGTTCAAATGGCTCTGAGCACCATGGGACTTAATATCTGAGGTCATCAATCCCCTAGAACGTAGAATTACTTAAACCTAACTAACCTAAGGCCATCACACACATCCATGCCCGAGGTAGGATTCGAACCTGCGACTGTAGCAGCAGCGCGGTTCCGGACTGAAGCGCCTAGAACCGCTCGGCCACCGCAGCCGCCGAAGAATTGAAGGAAGCAGTTCGTGTGGAAGTCGTGCAAATTGACAGAGCAATGTTGGAGAGAGTGGAAGCCGACTTCAGAGCAGTTTGAAAAGTGCATCGCTGAAAAGGACCGTCACCTGGTAGACGTTGTCTTGTAAAATGGCAACATCATTTGAGTATTATTGTGTAAATAAAATTTTTTGAAGCAACTTTTTTTTAAATGTCCGTCCTTTATGCCTCACCAGGCACATTAACTAGCAGAAATAGTCACTAGAGGGCTCCCCCTGTAAACCAAAAATGGTTCAAATGGCTCTGAGCACTATGGGACTTAACTTCTAAGGTCATCAGTCCCCTACAACTTAGAACTACTTAAACCTAACTAACCTAAGGACATCACACACATCCATGCCCGAGGCAGTATTCGAACCTGCGACCGTAGCGGCCGCGCGGTTCCAGACTGTAGCACCTTTAACCGCTTGGCCACCACGGCCCCTTGTAAACCCAAAAGTCCTTTAACACTTGAAAATGCTCTAATTTGCGGAAAAACGCAGACAGACGCATGTGTCTGAAATGACATGGGGTTTTATTGAAACCAAAAGACGAGTGCAAAATCTGGCCAACGGGTGTCGCCGGACAGCAACACGTCAGTAACGCCACATGAGAATCGTGTATAAAATGAGCAGTAGTGAGTAGTAAGAGAGGGTGTCAGGTCACCCCTGGCCTGGCTGATAAACGCCAGCTGGAATGTACAACCATTATGCAGGATGACGCACCACCCCATTTTGCTACACGGGTGATTGGTCTCTTGCGCGGATCGCGCTAAGCCGCAATGTCCATCAAGCTTGGCCCGCCTGGTCCATTTGATCATTGGTTGTGGGATTATCTGAAGTCACAAGTCTACCGCGATCGTCCGACCTCATTATGGATGTTAAAAGACAACGCCCCACCGCAGTTTCTCGCCATATGCTGTACACTGCTGTTCAGAACATTGTCCCTCGAGTAAAGGTATTGTCGATGAATAATAGCCTTGTTGAGTAGTTGTTATATGGAGGTATGTATGGGAACAACCGACCGGCTAAAATCGATATCGGTATTTTACTTCCGAATAACCAGTATTTTTTGCTATCTGATTACTATCGTTTTTAACAGGTGTTTGTTTTTATATTTCACTAATGTTGCTGTTGCGGTCTTCGGTTCAGAGATTGTTTGATGCAGCTCTCCGTGCTACTCTATCCTGTGTAAGCCTCTTCATCTCCGAGTAACTACTGCAACCTACGTCCTTCTGAATCTGCTTAGTGTATTCATCCCTTGGCCTCCCTCTACGAATTTTACCGTCCGCGCTTCCCTCCAGTGCTAAATTGGTGATCCCTTGGTGTCTCAGAACGTGTCCTATCAACCGACCCCTTCTTTAAGTCAGGTTGCGACATAAATTCTTCTTATCCCCAATTCTATTCAATACTTCATCATTAGTTATGTGATCTACCCATCTAATCTTCAGCATTCTTCTATAGCACCACATTTCGAAAGCTTCTATTCTCTTCTTGTCCAAACTATTTATCGTCCACGTTTCACTTCCATACATGGCTACACTCCATACAAATACTTTCAGAAACGGCTTCCTGACACTTAAATCTATACTCGATGTTAACAAATTTCTCTTCTTCAGAAACGTTTTGCTTGCCATAGCCAGTCAACATTTTATATCCTCCCTACTTCGACAGTCATCAGTTATTTTGCTTCCCCAAAAGCAAAACTCATCTACTACTTTAAGTGTCTCGTTTCCTAAACTAATTCCCTCCGTATCACCTGGTTTAATTCGACTACATTCCACTATCCTCGTTTTGCTTCTATTGATGTTCGTTTTATATCCTCCTTTCAAGACACTGTCTATTCCGTTCAGCTGCTCTTCCAGGTCCTTTGCTGTCTCTGACAGAATTACGATGTCGACGGCGAACCTCAAAAACTTTTTATTTCTTCTCCATGGATTTTAATTTCTACTAGAGTTTTTTCTTTTATTTCCTTTACTGCTTGCTCAATATACAGACTGAACAACACGGGGATCGGCTACAACCTTGTCTCACCCCCTTCTCAACCACTGCTTCCCTTTCATGGCCCTTGACTCTTTTAACTGCCATCTAGTTTCTGTACAAATTGTAAATAGCCTTTCGCTCCCTGTATTTTACCCGTGCCACCTTCAGAATTCATAATTTTCACTAATAAACGAGTGAGAGAACCTAAATATCAGTTAGGTATAGCAGCCGTACCAAACGTTTTAGTTTTTAATGAACTTTTTTAAAAGAAGGAGTAATTTTTATTCGTAAAATTTGAACTGGCTTGAAATATTGCGTTATTACAGAAAATGGGGAAAACAATCGGTAATAACCATGCTGACAAAAACGACCAACAGACGCGTGGGCTGCCGGCCCGCGGTGGCCTAGCGGTTCTAGTCGCTACAGTCTGGAACGGTCGCAGGTTCGAATCCTGCCTCGGGCATGGATGTGTGTAATGTCCTTAGGTTAGTCAGGTTTATGTAGTTCTAAGTTCTAGGGGACTGATGATCTCAGAAGTTAAGTCCCATAGTGCTCAGAGCCATTTGAACCATTTTAGACGCGTGGCCTACGACTTGGTACAGGACATCTGAGACAAGGATGTCCCTGCTGCCGTGTGTCGTGGCTTAGCGCAGACGTGGCCCCGTCTGCTCTATACGGTACTTTCTCCCTGTCCTCGCCGTGTTGATGAATGGCACCAACCGTAGCCTGGAAATACTTTTACGAAATGACGTAGCAATGAAGTACAACGCTTTATTTGATTTAAAGAAATTAAAGATCTGTCTACCATTTCTGTGAAATGGTAAAACAGGAACGAAATTATGGTGACGATAATAAACTAAAAACTTAAGAACAATTCATTCATAGTATACAATAAAAATAGCAAGGAGCTGATCTGCTATCTGTGCCTACATAAAATGTCTTAAGCTGTCCGTAGCTCTTGAAAGCAGACCTCAGTTTTCACCTTTTAGCACTGATTATTCGTAATGCCCAAATAGTGGCATGATCCCCATTTACATTATTATTCTTGAACAAAGTTTCAAATTACAATCAGTTGAACAATAGTGGTGAATATTTGCAGTATTCAGCCACTTATTATATTTGCTATTTAGTTTAATATTTTGATTCTATGTATCTTGAAACTAAGACAGTCAAAATTATTCAGTCTTTGTTCGATTTCTACGTTTATCACAGGAGACAATAGGAACAAAAATCGAAAATCAGTTTTTTCAGAAACCGGTTATTTTGTCTTATTTTAAAAATCAAGTTAAACTGACGTATAAAAAAAAACGATATAACCGAAAATCGCTTATTTCACCGATAACCGCCTGTAACGCCGGAAATGCGTATCCTCCTATTTCCATCAATTGTACCATACACGTTTTCCTTATTTTGTTACCTGAAGATGTGACATTTCTGTGTCTTTATACAGGGTGTCACAAAAAGGTACGGCCAGACTTTCAGGAAACATTCCTCACACACAAATAAAGAAAAGATGTTATGTAGACATGTGTCCGGAAACGCTTAATTTCCATGTTAGAGCTCATTTTAGTTTCGTCAGTATGTACTGAACTTCCTCGATTCACCGCCAGTTGGCCCAATTGAAGGAAGGTAGTGTTGACTTCGGTGCTTGTGTTGACATGCGACTCATTGCTCTACAGTACTAGCATCAAGCACATCAATATGTAGCATCAACAGGTTAGTGTTCATCATGAACGTGGTTTTGCAGTCAGTGCAATGTTTACAAATGCGGAGTTGGCAGATGCCCATTTCATGTATGGATTAGCATGGGGCAATAGCCGTGGCGCGGTACGTTTGTATCGAGACAGATTTCCAGAAAGAAGGTATCCCGACAGGAAGACATTCGAAGCAATTGATCGGCGTCTTAGGGAGCACGGAACATTCCAGCCTATGACTCGCGACTGGGGAAGACCTAGAACGACTAGGACACCTGCAATGGACGAGGCAATTCTTCGTGCAGTTGACGATAACCCTAATGTCAGCGTCAGAGAAGTTGCTACTGTACAAGGTAACGTTGACCACGTCACTGTATGGAGAGTGCTACGAGAGAACCAGTTGTTTCCGTACCATGTACAGCGTGTGCAGGCATTATCAGCAGCTGATTGGCCTCCACGGGTACACTTCTGCGAATGGTTCATCCAACAATGTGTCAATCTTCATTTCAGTACAAATGTTCTCTTTACGGATGAGGCTTCATTCCAACGTGATCAAATTGTAAATTTTCACAATCAACATGTGTGGGCTGACGAGAATCCGCACGCAATTGTGCAATCACGTCATCAACACAAATTTTCTGTGAACGTTTGGGCAGGCGTTGTTGGTGACGTCTTGATTCGGCCCCATGTTCTTCCACCTACGCTCAATGGAGCACGTTATCATGATTTCATACGGGATACTCTACCTGTGCTGCTAGAACATGTGCCTTTACAAGTACGACACAACATGTGGTTCATGCACGATGGAGCTCCTGCACATTTCAGTCGAAGTGTTCGTACGCTTCTCAACAACAGATTCGCTGACCGATGGATTGGTAGAGGCAGACCAAATCCATGGCCTCCACGCTCTCCTGACCTCAACCCTCTTGACTTTGATTTATGGGGGCATTTGAAAGCTCTTGTCTACGCAACCCCGGTACCAACTGTAGAGACTCTTCGTGCTCGTATTGTGGACGGCTGTGATACAATACGCCATTCTGCAGGGCTGCATCAGCGCATCAGGGATTCAATGCGACGGAGGGTGGATGCATGTATCCTCGCTAACGGAGGACATTTTGAACATTTCCTGTAACAAAGTGTTTGAAGTCACGCTGGTACGTTCTGTTGCTGTGTGTTTCCATTCCATGATTAATGTGATTTGAAGAGAAGTAATAAAATGAGCTCTAACATTGGAAGTAAGCGTTTCCGGACACATGTCCACATAACATATTTTCTTTCTTTGTGTGTGAGGAATGTTTCCTGAAAATTTGGCCGTACCTTTTTGTAACACCCTGTATAACAAACCCTCTGGTGCGTAATTCCGTGGAATACAGAACGCTGAGATGTTTACAAGTAACAACTGTACGATAGTGGTAATGACATTGCTTCACTGTATGTGTACATTTAGGTAGAAGTTGTTGACGTGAAACTTATAAGCAACAAGTATCAACTAGCAACGATAATAGCGGTGCTTCTGCGTTGTAAAATCTTTGGGTAGGGAGTTGTTGCGCGTGGAGAGAGCGAGAGACGGGTTCCAGCGCTTGTAGTGTGCGGAAGTGTCGTGTTAACGCTCTCGCAGTAGAGAGTACTTTTTTCGGCGGCATCATATACGCGCGCCGGCCAGATGTCTAGAGCAGGAGTACGGACAATGGACGGGCGGAAGAGGCTGTATTAATTACAATTGCCCGTCCCTATAAGTAGCCGTGGGTCCACAATATGATACCGTATTCAGCAACAGCAGGAGTTCCAGCAACACACAACACAGTTTCGTCGTCGGCTCCGAGTTTCGTCGTATGCACAGCATTGAAGTAAGACTGTTCATTGGTAGAGTATTAACGGCTAACCCAGCAGCACAACTGAATGTGATTTGATTGATAAGACTTATTTAAATAATAATCAGTTAACCTCAGGGCGATTGTGTCCTCGTTGGCCCCAGACATTGTTACCAAGCAGGATCCTTGTCCCTTTTTTTCAAATATGCTGAGTGTCGTAAGAATTAAATTGAATAGTTACAACCAGTTTATTAATGAATAAACTCTCTTTTAAGAATTTTAGCCTCAGTCTATTTTCAATTAACTTTTGTACAACAGAGGCTTCAGTATATGACTAAAGAAAAGTAATTTCATTTTTCAAGTTTGAGAATCAATCATTGGAAAAAATCCAAATCTCAAGTAATGCACAAATTAAGAGCGCGGAAGTTTTATTTATTTTCCATATAGGTTGGAGCACATGGCTGTTTGGTTTGGTACATATTCTAGTATTTAATTCTGTTCTAGTCAGTAAAAAAGGCTCAGTTGTTCACACAATAATCCGATTTGCAAAATAGGTATGGGAAAGTAAAATGTGCTTGCTTTATTTCTAAATTTCTTTGATGACGTTATGCTGAGGTCACTGAAAGTTCAGTACTAACATACAGTTTAATTGCGTATTTTCAAATCATTACTCGATTGCGTTTTTCAAAATTTAATGCCAATCATAACGTAAGAGTGACTTCTGAGTTTTCTTTATCATTACATACTCACTTAAAAGTAGTGTCAAAATACGTGGCAACCTTCAGTTGTCACGTCGGTGTTTAATAATGCATGTTTTTCTTTCCCATCATCTTGTACAGGATTTTGGATGTAAATTGTCCAAGTGGGTTGGCGACCGTTAATTACTTCCTTTTCGTTCATTAGTGTAACTTTTGGATCCATGATCAGTGGTATCCCTTTTCTGTCCAGTGTTGTTCGTGAGTGAATGCACAAAATAACTTTTATTTTCCAAATTATAGCCCTGTTCGGTTTAATTACTTTTAATTTTAGTAGACTTTCCATCAGAAGGGTCGGTTGTATACTTTCCTCCTACATATCGGTACCACTTCTTCGGGAAATATAGCCTTATACAATTAGAAAAAATCCATTAGGCATACACGCGATTCACGGTCATATTTTATATCGCAAGCAGGATAGGCCGATTACTAAGAGGGAGGTTACAAGGCCACAATGCTGATTCACGCACAAGTGTTTCGGAGCACACTGTACATCGTACATTATTGGACATGGGGCTCCGCAACAGACCACACGCGCATGTTAACGTGTTGACTCAGCGGCTTCGTTACTTACGATTGCAGCAGGCTCGACGTCATCGGGATTCGACAGCTGATCAATGGAAACTTGTCGGTTCTTCGGGTGAATTACATTTTTGCTACACTAGGTCGATGGGCGTCTCCACAAATGCCGCCATCGAGGTGATCGGCGGCTCGAAACGTGCGACAGGCTGGTGGGATCAGTATTGTGCTATGGGAGACATGTCAAGTTGTGTGTAGTAACCGCAGACACGCTGACGCTGCGAAGCACTTGCATCCCTCCACGCTTCATGTCATCTTTCAGCAGTAAAACTGTCCTCGTTTCGGAACCAGAACCGTCTTACAGTGGTTTGAGGAGCTTTATAATGCACTCACGTTGGTGTCTCGGAAATGGGCGTTTGCAAGGGAGACGAGACAATTTAAACAAATATGGCTGTAATGTGGGAGATCCCCGGATTTACGGGAGTATTGGTGACCCTAGTGTACCCTTCACCACAAACCGCAGAGTGGGGTACATGTGAATGTTGTTGTTGTTGTTATGATCTTCAGTCCTGAGACTGATTTGATGCAGCTCTCCATGCTACTCTATCCTGTGCAATCTTCGTCATCTCCCAGTACCTACTGCATCCTATACCCTTCTGCATCTGCTTAGTGTATTCATCTCATGGTCTCCTTCTACGATTTTTACCCTCCATGCTGCCCTCCAATACTAAATTGGTGATCCCTTGATGCCTCAGAATATGCCCTACCAATCGATCCCTTCTTCTAGTCAAGTTGTGTCACAAATTTCTCTTTTCCTCAATTCTATTCAATACCTCCTCATTACTTATGTGATCTACCCATCTAATCTTCAGCATTCTTCTGTAGCGCCACATTTCGAAAGCTCCTATGCTCTTCTTGTCCAAACTATTTATCGTCCATGTTTCACTTCCATACATGGCTACACTCCATACAAATAGTTTCAGAAACGACTTCCTGACACTTAAATCTATACTCGATGTTAACAAATTTCTCTTCTTCAGAAACGCTCTCCTTGCCATTGCCAGTCTACATTTTATATCTTCTCTACTTCAACCATCATCAGATATTTTGCTCCCCAAATAGCAAAACTCCTTTACTACTTTAAGTGTCTCATTTCCTAATCTAATTCCCTCAGCATCATCCAACTTAATTCGACTACATTCCATTAGACTCATTTTGCTTTTGTTGATGTTCATCTTATATCTTTCTTTCAAGACACCGTCCATTTCGTTCAGCTGCTCTTCCAGGGCCTTTGCTGTCTCTGACAGAATTACAATGTCATCGGCAAACCTCAACGTTTTTATTTCTTCTCCATAGATTTTAATTCCTACTCTGAATTTTTTCTTTTGTTTCTTTTACTGCTTGCTCAATATACAGATTGAATAAACATCGGGGAAAGGCTACAACCCTGTATCACTCCTTTCCCGACCACTGCTTCCCATTCATGCCCCTCTACTCTTATAACTGCAATCTGTTTTCTGTACAAATTGTAAATAGCCTTTCGCTACCTGTATTTTACCCCTGCCACCTTCAGAATTTGAATAAGAGTATTCCAGTCAAAATTGTTAAAGCTTTCTCTAAGTCTACAAACGCTAGAAACGTAGGTTTGCCTTTCCTTCATCTTTCTTCTAAGATAAGTCGTAGGGTCAGTATTGCCTCACGTGTTCCCATATTTCTACGGAATCCAAACTGATCTTCCCCGATGTCGGCTTCTACCAGTTCTTCCATTCGCCTGTAAGGAATTCGCGTTAGTATTTTGCAGCTGTGACTTATTAAACGGATAGTTCGGTAATTTTCACATCTGTCAACACCTGCTTTCTTTGAGATTGGAATTATTATATTCTTCTCGAAATCTGAAGGTATTTCGCCTGTCTCATACATCTTGCTCACCAGATGGTAGAGTTTTGTCAGGTCTGGCTCTCCCAAGGCCGTCAGTAGTTCTAATGGAATGTTGTCTACTCCCTGGGCCTTGTTTCGATTCAGGTCTTTCAGCGCTCTGTCAAACTCTTCATGCAGTATCATATCTCCCATTTCATCTTCATCTACATCCTCTACCATTTCCATAATATTGTCCTCAAGTGCATCGCCCTTGTACAGACCCTCTATATACTCCTTCCACATTTCTGCTTTCCCTTCTTTGCTTAGAAATGGGTTTCCATGTGAGCTCTTGATATTCATACAAGTGGTTCTCTTTTCTCCAAAGGTCTCTTTAATTTTCCTGTAGGCAGTATCTATCTTACCCCTAGTGAGGTAAGCCTCTACATCCTTACATTTGTCCTTTAGCCATCCCTGCTTAGCAATTTTGCGCTTCCCGTCGATCTCATTTTTGAGACGTTTGTATTCCCTTTTGGCTGCTTCATTTACTGCATTTTTACATTTTCTCCTTTCATCAGTTGGATTCAATATTTCTTCTGTTACCCGAGGATTTCTACTAGCCCTCGTCTTTTTACCTACTTGATCCTCTGCTGCCTTCACTACTTCATCCCTCAACGCTACCCATTCTTCTTCTACTGTAGTTCTTTCCCCCATTCCTGTCAATTGTTCTTTTATGCTCTCCCTGAAACTCTGTACAACTTCTGGTTTAGTCAATTTATCCACGTCCCATCTCCTTAAATTCCCACGTGAATATGTGAGACAATGCGTGTGCGAAACAGCGAAGCTTCCAGAGCGATGGCGGGCATGGAGCAGTTTGCACGGCACGGGGCCTCCGGATGGGCTCGCGTGCGCGCCGATTGCGTCACGAGAAGTGCGCCCGAAATACGACGCCGCGCCCTTCCCTCTGAGGGCCCATATCCTGCTGTCAGGCTAGAACACAGGAGCCGAACCGCCCCGCGACCCGCCCATTGTGCTGTCGCTCCTGATTCCCGCACCTGCTGCCTGCCGCCTGCAGCTGCGCCGATGTCGGTACCACCCTAACAGGACTCGGGAGCGTCTTACTGTGTACTGTCAGCTCTGACGAGACGCGGCAGCGCAGCGCTTGGTGACGCGAGAACGACGGCCGGCCGGCGACAGTATTTGACGAACTGCCACACGCAGTAGCGAAGGACAGCAGCCCTTATTAACGAGCGGGATACTCGTTGAGTGGCGTCACTGAACATTTCAACTCGATCGTACAGATAACGGCTTCTGAATTCATGAGAACTGGACTCACTACCTCAGGGGAAGACGTTGACCGGATTGTAACGGTTTGACTACCAATTTTATTTCATGAACATTAAAGAAATGGTTACTGTAATTAATTTCTTAGTCAGAAGTAACGATGTGAGAAGAATGTTTCCCACCTTTTCGTTTCCCAAGGGAGATTGGGCGGGGGGGGGGGGGGTGAGAGAGGAGGCAGGACATACAGAATTATTCGTAAGTACCTGCAGGGTTTCAGAAGACTACTGTGCAAATCCTACAAAACATTTTGAAAACAGACACACTTAAGTGGACAGAGCATCTTTCATGTTTTATATCTCACGCTACAGGAGCTTAGTGTGGGCTTCGTTTGTGATATGTCAAGTGTCAGTTCGTGGGTGGAAGTCGTCGACGCTGTGTGTCCGGGAAGGAGTGAAGGCAGCCCGCTTTCCGAATCTGGTAATTCGGTTGCCTATCTGCATCTGCGAACCAATTCCCTCTGACAGTACAGTGAGCAGAGTTAGCAATGGGACTGGAGGACAACACAACCTACAGGTGCAGTCTACAATTATAAGAATTCTGCGAACCATTAGTAGGCTTCCCTTTACACAGTTGGATACATACTTAACAGTAAGGTGCGACGAATTCCAGTTGGTTCTCTCATAACCTGTCGTGGTATACATACGCCCCGTTGGTAATCAAAGGATTAAAGGAATATTCTTTTACTGTACTCCTCAGCGTCAGGTCACAAACACGGCGGTTTCGACACCTTAGCAAGTCATCATCAGGTGATCTGAATACGTTACGTGGTAACTCGTCAAGGTGTACACGAACGTCACAGGAGAGGCGGACATACGCGTGTCCTGTTGGTTGGAACAAGTCTGCCACCTGCTTTATTTATATCTGGTCCTATGTCATCATTTTATTCCGTGTCTACATTTCCATCTACACTTACACTCTCAAAACAAGTGTGAAGAGGACGGTACAGGGATCTTCCCACAGTCCCAGTTATTCGGTCTCCTTCCCCGTCCATTCACGTATGGACCGCGGGAGGAATGATTACTTAGACGTCTCTTTACGCGCTAAAATTACTCTGCCGCGCGTTTAGAGGCGCTATGTCACTGATTGCGCGGCCCCTCCCACCGGCAGCCTCACATGGTTCAAGTGGCTCTGAGCACTGTGGGACTCAACTTCTAAGGTCATCAGTCCCCTAGAACTTAGAACTACTTAAACCTAACTAACCTAAGGACATCACACACATCCATGCCCGAGGCAGGATTCGAACCTGCGACCGTAGCGGTCGCGGGGTTCCAGACTCTAGCGCCTAGAACCGCTCGGCCACCCCGGCCGGCGCCGGAGCCTCCCTCGGGAAAGACTGTGTGTGTGTTGTTCTTAGTATACGTTAGTTTTAGTAGTGTGTAAGTGTAGGGACCGATGACCTTAGCACTTTTGGTCCCGTAGGAATTCACACACATTTCAACATTTTGAAATGACTCTGGTCTCGTCCTGGCGATCCCTACGGGAGCCGTACACAGGGCTATAGTGCATGCCTGGATTATCCACTTAATGCTGGTACTACAAATCTTGTAACCAAGCTTTCTCGGGATGGTTTCAGTCTATCTTCAAGCATGTGACCGTTCAGTTTCTTTAGTATCTCCGTCACTCTCTCCCATGGGTCAAATAAACATGTGACAATCAGTGCCGGTCTTCTTTGTATAATTTCAATATCTCCCATTAGAGCTATTTCGTAAGGATCCCAAACGCTTCACAAATATTGTAGGATGGGTCGGACAAGCGTATTGTTAGGAATCTCCTTTGTAGACCGACTGAATTTCTCTAGTACTAGTTGATCCCTGCGAATAATGTGCACACTATACTGATCAGTCGCTGATAGATAACACACTATGAAACGTCCCCTTTGAAAAACTAAAAAATGATAGTGCTGGAAAATCTCTTACGTTATTTGATTTTCAAACAGCTGAGCAAAACTGAACGTACTCAGACATATCTCTCTTTACTTATTCTAATCATCATTAAACTGACACACAATATTTTTAGCGCAACGCAATCTGACTTTCAATAATCCCTAAAAAAGAATGGCCCTGACTAACAATAACCTATACCTTTCATGAATCACTTACCTCACAAAAATCTTCGTTACTCGAACTACTGCCAGTTAAATAAAAGATTCTAACTACTGAAGGCACTAACTACAGATACGCATCGTTAGCAAATGAAAGATTTTGATAGAGAACAAACAATGTATTTACCTTAATAGCGTTCAATAGTCATAATATATATACAATTTTGTGACATCCAGTTAAACAAATTTCCTTTTCCAGAATGAGAATGGTAGAGCACTTGCCCGCGAAACGCAAAGGTCCCGAGTTCGAGTCTCGGTCCGGCACACAGTATTAATCTGCCAGGAAGTTTCATATCAGCGCACACTCCGCTGCAGAGTGAAAATCTCATTCTGGAAACATCCCTCAGGCTGTGGCTAGGCCATGTCTCCGCAATATCCTTTCTTTCAGGAGTGCTAGTTCTGCAAGGTTCGCAGGAGAGTTTCTGTTAAGTTTGGAAGGTAGGAGACGAGGTACTGGCAGAAGTAAAGCTGCGAGGACGGGGCGTGAGTCGTGCTTGGGTAGCTCAGTTGGTAGAGCACTTGCCCGCGAAAGGCAAAGGTCCCGAGTTCGAGTCTCGGTCCGGCACACAGTTTTAATCTGACAGGAAGTTTCACATTTCCTTTTTTCTGATGGACACACGTCCAGATCGTCCGCTCAAAACTCTGGCATGTCTCTCTCCCGACATCTACCACTGCTGGCGGCTCACCTCCAACTGCCCAAAGCTACGCGCTGTTCACATCCCACTCCCCAACACTACACAAGCGAATATTCCAACAATGAGTCCAACCCGCCACAGACTGCACACAGCACAGTCAGTGATTTTCATACAGAGCGCTACGTGGCGTTACCAACATAAAAACCTAAACAGCCTATTTACAAGTAATTCAGAAATGAGTAAATGCAAGTATTTATTAATGAAAGGTATTTTATTTTGAATAGTGTAACAAATATTATTCTCACCGTAAGAAATCGATATCATTATATACAATACGGTTAACTGTAAAGATACAAAAAGCAGATATTGTCTTTGTCACAGCCGGCCACAGTGGTTTAGCGGTTCTAGGCGCTTCAGTCTGGAACCGCGCGACCGCTACGGTCGCCGGTTCGAATCCTGCCTCGGACATGGATGTGTGTGATGTCCTTAGGTTAGTTAGGTTTAAGTAGTTCTATGTTCTAGGGGACTGATGACCTCAGATGTTAAGTCCCATAGTGCTCAGAGCCATTTTTGTCTTTGTCACATTAATTTTGTTTTTTAAATTTCTCTGTTTCACAAACTTCTTTTACAATCACGTTAGCAATTATAATGTGATCATCGTTTACTTTTTGGCTGATGTATCCTTAGCACAAAGATAAATATCACCAACTTGTCCAAGAGAGAAGACACATACTGGTAAGTACGGTCCTGCCCTCTAAAGCGTCTGACTGTTTTATTAATGGTAATAGCGAAGGGTACTTTTAGTGAGATTATTATTATTCCTGTTATTATTCGGAATGGCATTGTAGAGTCAGGAAGTCTGTCGTTAATACAGGTAAGAGCACAGTTTTATCAGAGACAATTTAGCAGTGACGTTGTACTCACCTAACTGAGTTAATCTCTGATTAGCGTTAAGACTTATAATTAATATTACAATAGCATTTGTCTTTCAAAGCGTTGGATCGGTCTTGTCTGCGACTGCGCCGTGCTTCTGTACCTCGCTGGTGTCGAAATTGCCTTTGCTCGTCACTTCGTCTGGCATTTCTTTTTCAGCAGCCTACGACACATTCCAGAGGTGTGGAACACCCTCTGGTTGGATGACTCCCTTTCGGGATACAAGTTGCGATGATGAACACTGGTGTAATTCAGTTTATTCGTGCAGTGCGCAACGGTTGATTAAAGAAAGTAAACAACTCCAACTGCTGCTGTGCACAATAGTAAAATTGCATTGTCACGCGATGGTGCCTTCTAATTTCCCTCTGTCGATGTGTATAGCCGAAATCGCGTGGTAAGACTACGCTCGCGTAAATAATCGTGCATGTTAGTTGAAAAGGTTGTCAACAGAGGGCAACTTTTACATTTTTCTATAAAAATGTTTTCAAAATAATTTTTTTAACTAAAACAATAACTTTGAAGAATTTGTGTACTTTTCGTCGTTAGTGGGGAACGAAATCCTGATAGTGATGTCTGAGTCATAAATTTTAATTAAGTAATATAGCAGACAAGGTGTTTCGACAAAAATAAACACCCTTAAGAAATAAAATGTGTGATTATTACACCAATGAACCGAACTCTGCCACTTGCTTTACCTACGACTGAGCCTGTGTGATCGTTCCAATTCTTATCTCTATAAAGTGTTACATCCAGGTATTTGTTGACTGGTTCCAGAAGTGACTCAGTAATATTGCACTCATAGATACACCCCCTTTGCGGTTTTTTAAGAGCACAGTTTTACATTTGTGAAAAATAAGCTGTCCATCTTTGGACTTGACCTTGACCTCGAAGTTGTATCACGATCTGAGCTGATATTTCTGCTTCTTTTTTCTGACAGTGGTGCATTATACAAACTCCATCGTCTGCTAAAAGCCTGAGGCTACTATGACTATAGTATTCCAAGTCATTAACGTGCGATATAAACAAGAAGAGCCCCAACACAAGTCCTTGGGACATACCTGAAATTACATGTTCCTCTTTCGATAACACACCATCCAAGATAACATTGTGTATCCACCCTGCCAACAAATATTCAACACTGTCACAAATTTCGTTTGATACACCATACATTTGTATTTTCGCTTCTAAACGTTGCTTTGGTACCAAGTCAAATGCTTTTCAGAAGAAGAAGACAAGAAACTGAAATCAATCGAGACAGAAAGTCAAGCTACATCTGAAATTGTTTGGGCAAGATTCATTATTAAGGTTGAGCATACACTTATAATTGGAATTTTCCATCGACAACCAGACTCGCCCGTGGATGTAACCGAAAATCCCAGAAAAGTACTTTGTGCCTTGTCTGAAAAGTATCTCGAACAGATAGTTCGGAAGCCCAATAATGATGAACGAACGTTATAGACGCAAGTATTTCGAATGAAACGCGTTTGGCTGTCAACAGAGGAATGTGTGAAACCGTCAACGAATACCTAACAGAATCTTATCGAAAGACCTCTTGCTTAGCCCAAAGAAATACTGGTCTTGTGTAAAGGCTGTCGGTAGCACCAAAGTTAGTGTCGAGACATTCATGGATGACACAGTAACTGAGAGTGAGCGTAGCAAAGCTACAGGAGAAATATTGATATCCTTTTTCAAATGGTCCCTCACAAAGAGACGTCCAGGAGTACTGCCCCAGTTCATTTCGCACCCCAAAAATAGGACTGATGTAGATATTAATGTCATTGGCATTGAGAGACAGCTGAAATCGCTCAAACTGAACACCTCTACACAGGTCTTTTATGTAGAAAAGAAACTCATTACACAAGTCGATTAAAAGAAGGGTTAATTGAAAGGACACATAGTGAGGCATCATTAATTTGATAATGTACGGAAGTTTTGGGGATGAAAAAATACACACACCAAAAAACGTTTTGCATCACCCCGGTCCCCAGAACTCCTGAAAATACATGTTGACTGTGGGTATTCTATCACAGACACAGTCCCTTTGACTGTTCATAGATGTCACTAATCCCGCCCAAAGATGTAAACAACCATGCATGAGCAGCCCCTATTAGACGGAGGGGGTCCGACAGCCGATCAGTTCCAGTCATTCCACCAGGAAGGAGGTACACGGCTCGTGTTGTTTGTAGTTCAACCACGCCTAGACGGTCCATACCGCGGTTTGATCGCTTCCACATTGTTAACATTATTACTTTGTGCCAGGAAGGACTCTCAACAAGGGAAGTGTCCAGGCGTCTCCGAGTGAACCAACACGATGTTGTTCGGACATGAAGAAGATACAGAGAGACAGGAACTGTCGATGACAAGCCTCGCTAGGGCCGTCCAAGGGCTGCTACTGCAGTGGATGGCCGCTACCTACGGATTATGTCTCGGAGAAACCCTGACAGCAAGTTGAAAAATGCTTTTCGTGCAGCCATAGGACGTCGTGTTACGACTCAAACTGTGCGCAGTAGGCTGCATGATGCGCAACTTCACTCCCGACGTCCATGGCGAGATCCATCTTTACAACCACGACACCATGTAGCGTGGTACAGATGGGCCCAATAACAAGCCGAATGGACCGCTAAGGATTGGCATCACGATCTCTTCACCGATGTGTGTCGCGTATGCCTTCAACCAGACAATCATCGGAGACGTGTTTGGAGGCAACCCGGTCAGGCTGAATGCCTTAGACACACTGTCCAGGGACTGCAGTAGGGTGGTGGTTCCCTGCCGTTTTGGGATGGGATTATGTGGGGCCGAGGTCGCTGGTGGTCATGGAAGGCGCAGTAACGGCTGTACGATACGTGAATGCCATCCTCCGACCGATAGTGCAACCATATCGGCAGCATATTGGCAAGACATTCGTCTTCATGGAGGACCATTCGCGCCCCCATCGTGCACATCTCGTCAAAGGATTCATTCAGGAAAACGACATCGCTCGACTAGAGCGGCCAGCAAGTTCTCCAGACAAGAAGTCTATCGAACATGCCTGGGATAGATTGAAAACGGCTGTTTATGGATGACGTGACCCACCACCCACTCTGAATCGCCGTTGAGGAGTGGGGCATTCTGGACCAACAGTGCCCTGATGAACTTCTTGATAGTATGCGACGACGAATACAGGCCTGCATCAATGCAAGAGGACGTGCGAATTTGTGTTAGAGGTATCGGTGTGTACAGCAATCTGGACCACCACCTCTGAAGGTCTCGCTGTGTGGCGGTACAACATGCATTGTGTGGTTTTCATGAACAATAAAAAGGGCGAAAATGAAGTTTATGTTGATCTCTATTCCAATTTCCTATACACGTTCCAGAACTCTCGGAAACGAGGTGATGCAAAACTTTTTTTGATTTGTGTAATACAGGAAGACCAAGGCGAGGATACAGTGATGAGGTTCAGATGAATGTAGGTGGGAGTAGTTATGCACACAGGAAGGGACTGGAACAAATCAGACTCCCGTGGTGAGCTACATCGAACCGGTCTGCGAACTACAGAAGGAGAGAACAACGTACCGTACATCCTGCGAACAGAAAACCTGTCAGTATCATAGGCCACACCCGTCAACAAGAAGTGATCTACAAAACTAGCGTCCAGAACCAGTGACAATCTGTTGTTGTAGAATCTTATAATTTATTTCGAGATGAACTGTAATGAGGTATCTCGAACAGAATGAGGTCTTGAACCCCAACCACCACGCAGTCCAAAGATATCTGTCGTACGAAACGCAACTCGTACTTTCTCAGATGAGATTGCGAAAGCCATGGATTAAGGCAATGAAGCAGATATAGTATCTGTTTTGCAGGATGTCTTGTCACACCCAGTACTTACAGAAGTATAAATATCTCAACAGACTCTTTGGGTGATTCAAGTCTTCTCCAAAAATAACTGTGAAATTCGGGGACATAATATGCACTAGTGCGCTGAGGTTTTCTCAGGGATTTTCAGTACATCTATGGGTGAATCTGTTGGTCGATGGAAAATTCCAATTATATGTTTATGCTTAACCTAGATAACGAACCTTTCCCAAACAATGTCGCATGTACCTTCTATTTCTATCTCGCTTGATTTGACTTTCTTGTCTCCTCCTTCTTCTGTACTGCAAGGCTTCGACGTTTGTGCCTGTTCCATCATCACTTTTCACTGCCACCTCATTCTGGCTCTTACAACGTCCCCTCTTCCTCTTGGCTCATACAGCATGGCCAGACGTGGGCTTCTGTCTGCTCTCATTCTTTCCATGATGTTTTATTTTGTTCAATCTTTTGATTAACATTATAAATATCTAGTTCACTTCGAATGTCTTCATTTCTTATACGATCGTCCCTGGTAACATCTCTCACTTTCCGAAGAAATCTAATTTCTGCCGCTTGTAGTTTGCTTTTATCGAGCTTTTTATGGAGCCATGACTCACTTCGATACAGCAGTACAAATGTAGCCTCGATTTTGTAAAATTTTAATTTAGTTTCCTTCCATATTCTGTTCTGAAATATTTTATTTATCATTCCACGTATTGACTGATAATTGTTAATCTTATTTTCTGTGTCTTTGGCCATGTCATAAATTACATCGCATCGTAACAAATTAAAGTTGGGGACCTACTCAAGTGGTGTGTTATCTATTATTACTTTGGAGCGTGTGTGTACTTCTCATGATGACTCACGATTTTAGTTTTTGTCGTTAATGTTTGTAGGCTATATTCTCTTTTCCTTGATTGATGTAATTTAGAAAATTCTTTTTGTAGCTCATCTTCACTTCCTTCGAAAATGGTAACATCATCTCTATGCATAAGAATATTAACATATTTATTTTTGCTAATATGTGTACCAAGATTTACTTTCTGTTCCCAGTTTTTATCAAATTATTTATATTTACATTAAACAAGGTTGGTGGCAGGCTGCAACCTTGTTTGAGTCCCTTATTCGTAGTGATTTATTCAGTTTTCTTACTACCAACCCTCATCATTTTTTGTGTCCATGTATAAGCTTCCTATAGCTTCCGTAAGATGTCTAGGACAGCCAGATTTAATCATTATGTCCCAGTGTTTCTTTATGTTCACACTGTCAAAAGCTTTCTCGAAGTCAATAAAAGCTATATGTGTTTCTGAATTGACTTCTCCCCGTTTATCTAAAATACTTTTTATGGTAAATACTCGTATATTACCACTGCATAAACGGCCTTTTCGGAATCCTCATTGTTCTTCTAATAGGAGAGTCTCTGTTATGGTTGTTAAATGATTGATTATTTTTGCAAGTATTTTATAGGCTACGTTTACGAGGCCAATTTCTCTCTAATTTTCACAATTGTTTCTTTGATGTTTCTTTTTTTAAATTGATGTCAGTTCTGCTATTTTCCAAGAGATTGGGATTTTATAACACTGCCAACATTCATTAAATAAATGTAATAACCTAAAATCACAAAAAGGACCAGCATATTTTAAAAGTTCCATAATAATATCATTTGGTCCGTATACTTTCATACTTTTCTTGCCTACAGCGATAAATACTCAATCTCGGTTTCTATTAGCCTTTTCTTTCGGTACACTGAAATCTCATTGCTATCATTTATATGGACCCATCCATCCATAATTAGATTATCCGTAGTTTTCCTTAATTGCATTCGGCAAATTCCGGGTGGTGACTTTAGAAGGGCATGGCCGATTCCCTTCTCCAGTTTGAGCTTATGCCCCATCTCTAATGACTTCGTTCTCGTTGAAACATTGAAGCCAGATCTTCCTTCCTCCATGTTTCTAATTTGGTAGGCACGAAAGAATAGAAAATGTCAAATGGCACAAGGCAACCACTAAAGGGAAATCTAAAATTTCCTTTTTACTCCCCCCCATGTGTAGGAAGTTTTTCAAACATCCGTATCATAGAGCCTTGCACAGGCGGACACGTCGGCACCTTTGAGGTTAAGATCTGCCTACTGGTCATTGAGGTGATATGTTGCTTCCGTCCGACGCAGGCTGTTGGATGAGTTGCGCTTGCCGTTATTTGCTCGAAACTGGTTCTCAGTTAATTACTGGAAGGTAGTGATCTTCAGAGCGTGCAGCCGTTTGTCAGGAGGAGAATCCTGGTTCTGAGCTGCGGTACAAAGTGCGGTTCACTTTACCAGGGTATGTTGTGTGAGGAAGCACACATGTTAACAATGCGTTATACAGGGGAGAGAAATTGGAGATGAATGAAAGTGCCCGAATGCGAATCCAGTGTCACACTTCTACAACATCTCATTTTGTACCGGCAGAAGCATTTAATCATGGCCGTGGACTACCGAAATGTTCCGAAGGAAACAGATGACTCCCATAGGAGTACCAATAAAGATGTCACCGCTGCGATCGTTTCTTTTGCATACCCGCATTATTAGTGCCACACGGCATCGGCAAGCACATTTCTTTTCACTGTACGGTTTATGGGAGTCAAATGGCCGCGTAAATTCAGTAATGGCTTTCAGTTTTTGTGATTTTTCAACATCCAACAGAAAGTTCTTGGCCTACGGCAGAGAACAGAACACGGGGCAAGGGCGTAACCTACGGCAGGGAACAGAATACAGGACGAGGCACACAGCGAGGGGAGGAGGGGATAGGGCTAAACAAGTACGTGAATCAGGTACTAGAAAGAGATCAAACGTGACTCACAATTAACAGGGAAAATAAACACACTCGTCCAGTCGCAACAAGAACTCCGATTCCAAACTTCTGGGCAAGAGCGGGGGAGGAAGAAGCTTCTACAAGCTTTTACACTGAAAGGAGGAGCAATTTGTGGGACATCATTGTGATAGATACTATCAGAGATCATTGGAACAGCGGAAAGTTCGACGGGACTGGAAGAAGGCCCAGGTCATAGCAACCTATAAAAAGGGTAGAAAATCGGATGCACATAATTACCGGCCAATTTCACTGACATTGATTTGTTGTAGAATCATGGAACATATTTTGTGTTCAGACACAATGACCTTTCTAGACTCTGAGAAGCTAATCTGCAGAAACCAGGACGGTTTTAGGAAACAGCGGTCATGCGAGACACAGCTGGCCCCCTCTGTGCACGATATACAACAGGCTCTAGATACCGGCTCCCAGGTTGATGTCATATTTCTCGACTTTCGAAAGGCGTTGGACTCATTTCCGCACTGTCGCTTGGTACAAAAAGTGCGCGCTTACGGTCTATCCAATGACGTATGCGGTTGGATAGGAAGTTTTCTAACAGACAAGGAGCAGTATGTCGTCCTGAACGGGGTGACTTCAACAGAAACAAGCGTAACTTCAGGTGTACCCCAGGGCAGCGTAATAGGTCCTCTGCTTTTTACGATTTACATAAACGATCTGGTTGATCGTACTGACAGCGGGCTTAGACTGTTTGCCGATGATGCTGTAGTCTACAGGAAAGTAGTATCACACGAAAATTGTGAGCAAATCAATGAGGATTTGCAGAAAATAAATGCGTGGTGTAATGACTGGCAGTTGTCTCTCAATTTTAGTAAGTGTAACCTACTGCGTATAACAAGGCGAAAATCCCCATTAATGTACGAGTACAAAATAAATACCCAGTCTTTGGAAGTGGTAACGTCCGTCAAATATCTGGGTATGACTATTCGAAATGATCTCAAATGGAATGATCAGATTACACAAGTAACGGGTAAGGCGAAATCTAGATTGCGGTTTATTGGTAGAATCTTGAAGCCATGCAGTCCTTCAACAGAGGAAGTAGCTTACAATGCGTAAGTTAGTCCAGTCTTGAGGTACTGTTCGTCTGTATGGGACCCTTACCAGTTGGGTCTGATTCAAGAGATTGAGAAGGTCCAAAGAAGAGCAGCAAGATCTGTGACTGGTACATTTAGCCATTGCGAGAGCGTTACAAATCTCACAGAAAGTGGGACACACTTGCAGATAGACGACGCGCTAAACAGAAGGGGCTGCTCACTAAATTCCGAAATCCAATTTTCACCGAGGATGTAGAGCATATATTATTACCACCAACTTTAAAATCGCGTAATGATCATCATTCAAAGATAAGGGAAATAAGAGCTCGTACTGAGGCGCTGAGACAGTCGTTTTTCCCTCGCGCGATCCGCGAATGGAAGAGAGCGGGGGAAATATGACTTTGGCGCGAATTGTGCCCTCCGCCACACACCGCTTGGTGGATAGCGTAGTATATATGTAGATGTAGATGTAGATACTTCTGATGGTGGGGTTGGTGTCTCGGACTCTGCTGGCGCCAATCGACCATGGAGATGAGCTTCCTGCAGATGAGACGCAAACAGCCCAGGCGGCGCAGGTTGTTGGGTAACGCCAGTACCCTGGCTGCCACTCGTAACAGCAAGGCCGCGGGTCGGACACAGGGGGAGAGGTGAGACCTGCGGTCTGTGTTCCACCATACAGTATCTCAGGTACGTTGTGCCTGTGGGAGTTTCATCCAGGCCAAGTGCTCCCCAGACGAAATCCCACTGTAGTGGGCAGAATTATGTCTCAAGTCCTCCATGCTCATTAAATGTTGTCATTGTTTCACTGTGATTGCAAATTTTTTATTTATTAAACCAAATTCCAGTTATTTAAATCTGTTGATTCCAATGTATCTAGAGCCAAAGTAGTAAATACATGTTGTCTATAAATCATCTTTACAGCTTTAGACTTCAATAAGTGAAAAACTGTGCTAGATATTAACAAATGGTTTGCAATATATGATAACTAACAAAGATTTTTCTTTTCCTCTTTTTTTTTTTGTTTACAGCATATGATAAGGTAACTCACTAGGCGATGCAACAATTTTGAAACAAAATTGAACTGAAAACCTGGTACAATGTGGACACCACAGGAGAAAGCTCAGTGTATGGCTTGGTTCATGTAGACAACGTCGGATACTCAAGTCCAACGAAACTTTCGAACAGTTTATGGGAAGCAACCAGAGTCCCGATCAACTATTCGGGCTTGGCATACGTCGTTTACAGAACCAGGTAGTGTTCTCGATAAAAAGGAGGTGGGTCTCTCATCTGCTTGTTACGCCAAGGTACGGCAGGCGTTTGCAAGGAGTCCGACAAAATCGGTGAGAATGGCGAATAGAGAGTTGGAAATGAGACGATTAACAATGCTCAGTATCTTACATGAGAGGTTACGGCTGCACCCCTACAAGGTGCAGCTCCTTCAGGTATTAAAGCCTACCGACAGACCTCAGCGCGAAGAGTTTGCGGTGGATATACTAGGCAAGATTGACGCAAACAATGAATGTTTGGAAAGTATTTATTTCTCCGATGAGAAAACGTTTCCTGTATCCGGAACTCTGAATCATCATAACGTTCGTACATGAGGTACACAGCATCCTCACGTTGCATATGAAATGGAAAGAGACAGTCCCACGGTCAATGACTGGTGCGGACTGACGCACAATTGCATCATTGGTCCATTCTTTATTATCGAGTCTGCCGGCAACGGTGGTGTTTATCTGGACATGTTACAGGAGCTTGCTGCGTCACAACTGGAACACCTGCAACTTGATGTAATATTCCAGTAGGATGAGATGTCACCTCACCAGTCCCTAAATGTCCGTCAGTTTCTAGATGTAAGTTTCTGGGTAGGTGGATTGGACAAGATAGCCGCCACTAGACATCGTCCTGTGGGGTTTTTGTAAGAGGAATGGTGCACTGAATCAATGTTAGAGACCTGTAGGGCTTGAAGGCACGTATTCACAATGCATTTGAACATGCGACGGTGGAGATCTCGAATCGAATGTGGAAAGAAATGGAATTCCGACTAGGTTTCATCCGTGGCACTAAGTACGCACACATTAATGTGTGTGAACTAGGAAGCAAAGCTTTATGAGTTAACGTAGCATATGTTGAAAACCATTTGTTGATATTTAGCGTAGTTTTAACGGTATTAAAGTCTTAAGTAGTGAAGACAATTTATGGACACCCTTTACATTCATTGGGCTTAAATATCCAGTTAATAAGTCACTAATGTTGTTGCGCGCGCGGGACAGAATAGGAAAATAATAATAATAATAACTTACAGGTGATGGCAAAAGCGTCGCCGAAACGAGTTTTCAGATAACAAAGCGTTTGCATCAAGGATACTGGGAAAAGACAGCTACTCTACAAAGGATAAAACACCTGTGCAACTCAGCCTGGAATTAGGAATAATGGGGGGAGAGGGGGGTGCGGTTCTTGAACGTTTACAAAGGAAGGTAGCACGAACGGTCGTGAGTTTGTCTCACGGGAAAATGTCGAAAAAGAAGAACTGACAAACACTTGAAGATACACGTCAACTGTCCCACGAAAGCCTGATTACAAAATTTCGGGAACCAGTGTTAACTGAGAAATCTAGGAATATGCTACAGCCCCCATGTATCGCTGTCTTAACGAATGTGGACGGAGGATTAGACTAATTGCAGTCCACACAACAGTTACTCTTCACGCATTCCGTGTGTAAATAGTTTGGATGAAACCCCGATACGTTTCACGTCTGCCATTGGCTGTCCAGAGCACGTGCTTATAAGGAAATGTTGCCTCTTCTGGTCTCCGACTGGCTGTAGTGGCATCCATGTAAAGGGGAGGGTTGTCGGGCAATGCGCAGTAGCAAGTGGCAGAGCGACGTGACTTCCAGCTCATAGCGTCATTCTGCCACGTCTCTCTGTTGGGTGCGCTTATGGGTGAGCGTAGAACATTTAGCGTTTTTTTTTTTTCATGTTTAAGTATGGTGAAGGTACTTAGCTATTGTGGTGTTCATTAGGGCGGCTTGTAACAAGTAGGGTAAATGTTGCATTAAGAAGCAATGGCAAACCGTTTACTAAGTACATAAAGTTATCTGAGGAGGGTTAGAATCAGTAACATTGGCCCAGTGCAGTTGCCAGGACAACCTATGGATGGAGCCTGAGGCGCGGAACACAGACTGGGAGCACCCAGGCGACGCTGCACAATATTCTGCGTGCGCCTCTGCGCGGAACTTACCATGCAGCCAGCTTCTTATTTGCCCACCACTATAACGTGCGAGAAAAAGGTTCCAGAGCGGCGTGACGCAAAGGGGTGGCTGAGGTGAACATTCACGGAGAAAAACATACATAGTATAGGCGCATGCCGTAAATAGTATGGATGTTAATTAAGACACAAAGGAATTTCAGACACGGGCTGCGAGTGGGCATTGTCGAACGGTGGGGACACGCTGTGCAGCAGTACCACGAGGCAATGGCGGTGAAACGCAATGCAACTGCTTTCTGGCGTACCGTTAGTTAGATCGCGCTCAGAGCTTCTTAGTAGTTATAATTCTTTGTTCTATACTCTTATGAATTGCTAAAGTCTTCGCCACGTGTGCTGGAAGCTAAAGTATTTGCCCCGCCCTGTCCTTGAATGAACTGTGTGCTGGTTCTCTTGTTTCAATGTCTGTAATTAACACAAACTTTCCCCGTACTCGGATCTTGTCCTGTACAAATCTGCTAACGAAATTTAAATTTATCAGCACCGCGAGCTTCTGTAAATGAGTAATTGCAGCTTCATCTCTCGCCGTTTGCCCTCAGCAGTGCTTACCTCTTTCGCAGCATGTTGTATCACGCACAAGCTTATAAAATCATTTCCCTTATTCCCATAGAGGCACCCACCATGCCTGCTAAGTTACTGTCGAGTCTTCAAGGGACAGTAGCATTTAAGAGCAGTGTTTGTTACCCACTGCAATTTCTTTCACTTAAAGCAACTGTAATAAATCCAAACGTTTAAATTCAGTCCTCTACTTCAAGCCTTGCAAGTCATTTTCAGATGCATCAGGCAACAGAGTGAGATGCACCTGAAAGGTTTGACGTAGAAGACTGAATATTTCTTACTCTGTTGCCTGATGCATCTGAAAATGACCTGAAAGGCTTGAAGTAGAGGACTGAATTCAAAACTTTGTATTTATTAAATTTGCTTTAAGTGAAAGAAATTGCATTGGGTAACAAACAATGCTCTTAAGTGCTAGTGTCCCTTACAAACATTCATCAGTAGCTGTAATAAAAGGATAATATAGATTAGTAGTTAGGTGCATTACCATCCAATTTTTGCCTATTTTCAGCCCGAAACGCAGATTAAAATCACTATTTGATCATCAGATCACTCCGTACTGTCAGGCATTAAAACACAGCCGGCATTTCATACAGCGATAGTACAGAAATGATAATTCGAAGAAAAAAAGGTGCAGTAAACATGGGTTCTAAAATGAGTACATTTTCTTCTTCGATACTGTGAAACAAATCTCTTATACTCCAAGCTCTTTGCTTTCCATATTTTGGGAGCTGGTAATAAGGGCCAAATCAAGGAAAAATGGTCTAGTAAGCATGGGCTCTAAAACACATAACTCAACGGCTATGAGCATTTGTTCCGTTGAAGAGATGAGTTTCACAGTAGCGAAGATGAAGAAGTGCTCATAGCTTCTGAAGCACGCACTTTAGTGGCCATGTTTACTGGACATTTCTTCTTGCTTTGGTCCACTCTCTCTCCTCCTAAAATATGCAAAGTAAAGAGCGTGCAATAGAAGAGACTTGTTTCACAGTATCGTACATGAAGAAGTGCTCTTAGCTCTTCAGGTATGCATTTTAGAGCCGATGTTTGCTCAACATTTCTGCTTCGAATGATTGCTCCCGTCATATCCCTGAATATTGACCATTCCTCCTGGGACATCCTGTATAAGACGCAAGGTTGGTGTACCTAAAATGTACATGTCCACCTGCAGCTTCAGCGCAATATGTCTGGCTGCTACAACCAGCCTACATCATCACGTTTTCGGCAGTAATGACGAGTGGAGATGTTGCATCATGACGATCTATTGCGTTGCAGGTTGTTGCAACCAAAAATTATTTCACCGTAGTCGTTATAATTATGGTTGCTCCGCTTACAAACGATGTTCATGTTTTGAATTATAAATTCCAGAGACAACCTTAAAAAAATAATACGAGTATTTGAATAGTTCTAGCAACACTTCCACGAAACACACTGCTAGTTGCAATATTATTTTATAGTTCAGAGGAGGCCTTTATCGAGCAGTGATTGTCAAAAGGCTGCTGTTGATGACGATAATGATGTCGGCATATTGCGGAGCAGTCTGGGGATCGCGATGTTGTCTGCAGGTCGCGTTTCCGTCTCCACCTGCTGGCGGCTGCAGTTTCCCGTGTGTGTTTGTGGGGGCGGGGGCCGGGGATGGGGGAGGGAGGGCAGAGCGACTCACAGCCCCAGGCGACATCTGCACCCTCCATTCCTCCAACCCCCCAGCCTCGCGGCTCAACCCAGCACGACAATCTCTCCCAGCCACTCTACACTTCTTTCACTTGATGACATATCATCCTCTGGTTGCCAACTCCGCACTCACGTCCTCATTCTTCCCCAGCTTTATCTTTTCGCTTAGGCCTTATTTCTTGGAATCCATTCACAGAAAAGTGGCAGCTGCAAACAGGGGGAAGCAATTTTAGCGGGAGTAACGAGAAACATCTCGCAAGTCTAAATAACACATGTAAATGTACCTTATTTCGGACGGCAGTGCATGGTCACAGCCGATTTACCCTTCAATGCAAGTTCGCAGTATCCTCGCAGCGGCACTATTGACAGTGCATTCTGCCACTGAATTCTGGTCTCCTGCGACGGCTAATAGCAGTCACGTAAACAAAAAGGCTCACGTCCAACTGAACACACAATGAGAACTGTCATTTATAAGCTAAAATCAACAGCAACTGCTTGGCTTCATTGCTTATCTAACAGAGCACCAGGAGATGTCACATGGCAACAGGTACTGAACTGAGAATGGGATAAGATGTACAAATAGCTCAGTTCCTAGAAACTCTAAATCAACGTAATTCTTTCTGTTTTCACAGAAGAAGCTTAAATATATATATATATATATAAAAAATTACATGACTGGGATGGCAACAGTCTCCAGCATCCCGTTGTTTGTAATTTAGAAGAGCACTACAGACATGATTAGACACTGTTTGTTGGACGACGCTGGAAGATCAGACTGACCCGACAACAGAACTGGCTACAGCTATATGCAGCTGCCAAGGAAACTCTGCAGCCGCTTCAAGTGCATCGGAGCCAAGCATGCGATCTGTAGAGCATCCATTAACAAATGGAGTATTGTACACCGACCAGAATGTGAATGTTGCGCAGCTGAGCAAACAGCACACTCATATTATGAGTGAATGCCCAATAAAATTTGAAGGTGTAGAATGTTGCCAAGTCTCTAGATAAAAATGTCTTCAGCAAAAGTATTGAGAGGTAGTGTGAAAGACACCGTGGATTGCTGCTTTAACGGCCGTGGGTTGGTAGCCCCCAGCGTGGAAACATGTGGGTCACAATAACAGACCTGCTAATGGATTTCAAAGCCAGGATAGCCAAACGCAACAGTAAACTTTACCATGCAGCGGTAACTGTGTAGCCAGCAGGGCGAAGTCACCACGCCAAGGCGGGTTTCTTATTAAGGGTGACGTGACTAGGTGTTGGGTGTTGTAACAAACGGACACTGGAGGCATATAAATAGGACCGAATTTTAAGGCAGGGACCACTTGTCGTCGCTGGAAGCCAGTAGCACTGCGACAACGCCAGAGCTATACCGGACAGCGAGATGTCTGGGCAGAGCCAGCAGCAGCCATGGGTTCGAGTCCGGGCTGCGCCTACTGCCAGCCCTAAGCCGTTCAAGAGACTTGGTGCCACAGTCCCGCCGACCTACCGTCCGTGCCAGCCGCCGTCAACGCTGAGCTTCCAGTGGGAACGGGCGCCACACCTCCAGGCACCGTCCAACTCCTGTCCGAGGGCAGCGGATGAAACCCCGCCTTCAGCAGACTCTACACGCCACCACCGCAGCTGCTTGTGGAGCCGAGGGGCCGTTCCCCGAGAGGAACGCCGTCGCAGCACTACACGTAGCTCTGCTGACATCAGCGGCCGTGGCCTCCAAAAGGCGCCAGCCTCAGAAAATCCAGGCGCTGGCTCGGCAGACACAGGGCGGAGTCACTACCCGTTCATCAGCTCCCCCACAGGCAATGGGGAGAAACGTGCCTCCGCCACTACGTCAAGTATTGATATCAATAGAAGTCCCTTGTAACTGTTAACAGTGTTTGCGTGGGACCCACGGCCTCACACCTATACCGTCCCCAATGAAATACTAAGAAAAGACTTAAAAAAACAGTATTTATAAAGAAGAGACATTTAAAAATTGAATAATAAGCGGACACTAGCCGCTCAGGCGAACATACATTTTTCTCATGTATCTGTATTAGAATAGTTTCTCTGTGTAAGTTTCGAGGGCAAAGAAATATAACAAAATGATCCAAAGACGACAAGATACGCACTTTTGTTAATTTTTTTAGTCGTCTTCACTTCTTGTCTTGTCTTGGTTGCGTGTAGACGGACATCTTGCGAGTGCTGGCAAATGTAAGCATATTTGTACTAATTAAGCAGATAATATATTGATTTAATATTATTGTTCACTTTTAATTTGTAAGAGGTGATCCCGATTTCATGTCCGTCTTCCTTGAATTAACCTGCATTCGAGTAATTTACGGTGCAACAATCCCAGCGGCCTATGCAGCCAACGACGCCATTACGTGGCAATATTAACTTATAAAAATTAGCGGAAGCGAAAAACTCGCCCGCTATTAACATAATATACAATTTTCTCCACAGCCGCCCGACGTTGCAGAAAATACGTAGCTTTAAGATTCTTATTTTCAGTACAACAGCCGAGAGCCAGAGCCAGGACTCCGACTACAATGCAATGGTTAACGGAGGTAAGAAAAAATACTCTCGCATGTATGTGGGCCGTAATTGTAATTAATAACTAAAGAGTTTTTGCTTTAAAGTGAACTGACTTGCCGAGGAAATTAATATGAAAAGTTTATTCCATTGTTCAACTTATATGCTCACGTTTTAAGATTCAGCGAGTCTAACGTTCATTGACGTAACAAATAATTTCCACTGAAGATTAATATTGTTAAAAAAGAGAACTTCACAAAAGCATTTAATGGAAAATCAAAATTGAATGAAATATCATTTTGATTAAGGCTCACCACGTAAGTCGGCAACAATCACCATTACCAATCAATTTGTGTAGTAAATAATAAATTACGACGGCCGACGGACTCGAGACACCACAACTCACTTACCCCACACTGCGCCCAACACACTACGAAGGAAACTGGAACTACTTCATACAGGACCCTCCGAAGCCAGATGTACGTTTAAATCCTCTGGACGTAGATCTCAAAAGAAACTGTGATCTTAACAACATCTCTGAACTTTTTTGTTGTTGTAATTTTAGTTTTTAATATTTACGTATAGTTGTCTTATACCTTTCTTTTCTGTTTATCTGCTCCTTTTTTTGTATTTTCGCCATATGGTAAATAGGTATGGAAATAACTGTCTTTACGAGCCAGACATGAATTCACGGAAAATGTCATCCTTCCGGAGAATTCTCCAGCACCCTCTGATTCTCTTCTACAGATAGTGCTTTGAGGGTGATCGATACGCGATCGCATCGTAGATTACATGGTAAATAAACATTCCGTTCCTTTTCCTACTTGTTTGCCTTTAATTTTTGTAGTGAACGAAGCAGCCTAGTGGTTAAGATACTGGATTAACATTCAGCAGGAATCGGGTTCATATTCGTGTCCGACCATCCATATTAGGTTTTGGCAAAGGGCAAGATTGTTTGTCTGGAAAGAAGATGGTCGACAGAGGGTGCTGGAGTACAGGGTGGATTAGTCTGTTGTACCAAAGTAGACAATCTTAGTGACAGTACATCTTTCTCGGTGGTCACCATGCAAGTGTGCGTGTAGAGAGGCTCCACATTTTATTCACAAAAATGTGAGCGTCGGCTTCAGTTTATGTGGCACTTCTCCTCCAGCACTCTGCATTTCCCCTAGAGTGAGATGGCGGCCGACCCGAAACCCCCACCTCTGCTGCTATCCCCAGGCTTGCCCGGCCGATTACGCGTGTACCGGCCCCGTTATTCTCACACACTCGACCACTGCGGTATTCACGTAGTGGAATGTGGGAAACCGGCATTGACACTGGCTGACTCACCGAACCTCGTCGTTAATCGGCCTGGCGACGCACCTCCCTCTTCCAGAAATGGCGCTTTAACGCGCACTGTTATCTATTGGGGGTAAATAAGCCTCTTCGTGCTGTCGCATAGAATTTGTTGCTGCCTGCAGATAGGCAACCTAATGTACAGATTCGCAATGTGGGCTGGTGCCGCGCCTTCCCAAGCAATTCGTGTCTAAGACTTCAGGGGATCGCTCGCACGTTGTGATGTATGCCATTTCACAAATGATACCCGCACTTACAAGGGAAACATCAAATCCGATGCCCCTTACATTTAGTGGCAAAATGCCAGAGTGGATAGCCCATCAGAAACTGAACACAGCTCAAGCATAAAAGCAGGAAGAAGGTGTACTGAACTGTGGAAAAAGAAGCAAAATAGAAACAGCGAACGGTCCAAGCTAAAACGTCCAACATGGTGCAAGAGGTCCATGACTAAGGAATTTACTGCTAGCGCACTCGAGCAGATGTAATTTCGATGGATTGCTCACGCGCTGTCTGCGATACGTAAGCTATAAGAGAATGGCAGACCAGAGAGCAGTATGGGTTGCAGTAGGAGCAGTGTCGGCAGTATTAGTGATAGCTCGTCGTCGGGCGGTTGGGCCGGTCGTGCCTGAGCGATGTAGTATAAGGTAAAAACAGCCGCGCGCATATCTAATTTGTTACAACTAAATTTGTACTATTGTTATATAAAGTCCTGTGTAAATGTTTCAAAAAATCTTTTAATAATAATCTTTCTTATAAAATTAACTTCTGACAATCATTCATTTGAATTTAGAGAATTTAGCAATTTCTCCAATCCATGGTCATCGCGATTATCGTAAAGAAAAATCAGTTGTTTCTTTTTATACATGACAGATCTAGCGGCCAGCATTGCACCGGGCTGTGCCAGAAAATTTCTTATAGGAGCAGATATATACGCGTTATCCGGCGACTTCACTGAGGTAAGAATTTTTCAATTTATTCAGAACGATCTTTCAGGGCCATGACGCAGCACTGCTGACGCCCAAATTTCACAGTCAATTATTGAAAGGTTGTATGTGAGTCACATTCTTTATTGGAAGGCTAGTCACGTTATTATTGCGAGGTTACGGAATAATAAACTGTTGGGAGGTTACACTAAATGTGAATGCAACAAGTATAATTATATGTTTTTTCTGTTGGGAGGTTACAATGGATTGCATTGCAAGAACTACGCCGTCGCGGTTATGTGGTCATGGTGTTGGACTGCAAAGCCGGAGATCCATGTTCAAATCCCCGTCGTGTCTCGTTTTTTGTTTTCGCAAATTTATGAACTGTCTGTCCTGTCATTAACGTGTCTGTTCTCTATCTGTAGTCTTTGCAATTGTCATGCTATACATTGGTTATAGAATGTGAGTCACGTGGTAAGAATATATTACCGTCGCAAGCAAATGTGATGATTAGTAAGAGCAGGCGAAACGCTGCATAGACCTCTCACAGAAATAAAAACAAGAAATAGAGGATGCGAACTATGTTACAACCAAGGAATTCAACAGTAAAAACATCCAAAACGGAACACAAGAGTCTTGAATAGAACAGACAGGAGGTACATAAGTCTGGAGGTCCCTTCGTTACACGTCGCTGCTGCAAACGGACATTACACCATAGCACAGACACAGCCACGAATACAGAGAATAGACACGTCAATGACTGGATGGACAGTTTATAATTTAGTATAAAAAGAAAAAAAATGGGGTGCGAGGGAGATTTGAAGACAGATCTCCGCCTTCACTGTCCAACACTGTGACCACATCACCACGACGTCGTAGCTATTCAAATTCGCTCGGTGTTGCACGTTTTGGGCTAGGACCGTTCACTGTTTCTATTTTGCTTCTTTTTTTCACAGTCCAGTACAACGTCTTCCGCCGGCCGAAGTGGCCGTGCGGTTAAAGGCGCTGCAGTCTGGAACCGCAAGGCCGCTACGGTCGCAGGTTCGAATCCTGCCTCGGGCATGGATGTTTGTGATGTCCTTAGGTTAGTTAGGTTTAACTAGTTCTAAGTTCTAGGGGACTAATGACCTCAGCGGTTGAGTCCCATAGTGCTCAGAGCCATTTTTGAACAACGTCTTCCTGTTTTCATGCTTGATCTGTGTTCACTTTTTGGCGGGCTATCCACTGCGCCATCTTACTACTAAATCTGAGGGGGGTGAGATGGAGACTTTCCCTCGTTGGCACCTGTAATATTAAAACTTCCTGGTAGGTTAAAACTGTGTGCCGGACCGAGACTCGAACCCGGGACCCTTGCCTTTCGCGGGCAAGTGCTCTACCAACTGAGCTACCCAAGCACGACTCACGCTCCGTCCTCACAGCTTTACTTCTGCCAGTACCTCGTCTCCTACTTTCTTGCCCGCGAAAGGCAAAGGTCCCGAGTTCGAGTCTCGGTCCATCACACAGTTTTGATCTGCCACTCCGCTGCAGAGTGAAAATCTCATTCTGGAAACGTGTAATATTAGTTGAGAACTTGGAGAGAGACTTTATCTAGTGGCAAGTGTCTGTTTCTGTGTGTCTGGTAGTTTTCGTGCCGTCTCCTGAAACCAGAGAGGTACTTACGGGCGACTCTGTACATCTGTGCCCTGTAGTCTCTCTCTGGAGTCGTCACCTCTACGGAGGACCGGCGCCACCAGCGACCCTCGCTCTGAGCCGTGTTTGTGGACACGGCTGCTGCGACCGGCAGCTACCCTCCCCTGCGGCCCTCTGCAGGCAGCTGCTGGGCTCAGAAGCCGGCGACGGCTAATTGAAACCCTCCGCTGCCGCCGATGGCTTTTGTGCCACTCAATTGACGGCGCGGGAATGTTTGTTTCGGCACAATGGCCGCCGGCGCCGCATTCAGGCAGGGAGCAGCTATTGTTCCGCGCTAAACGCCGCGCCGCCCTCCTTCGCTAATTAATTTTTCCGCACTCGGCTTCCTGCAGATCCACGCGCTACCGCAGTTAGCCCCACCCTTACCGCACCAAGCGCACAAAACCACACCTCGCCGCTCGGTCAGCGTTAAAAGCTCGCTTAAGGGTCGGGGCCCACAATCGGTTTTCCAGTCGCCGCAACTGAATATTATTCGCTTTCGCGAAAGCACACAGCGCACGGCGGCAAGAACATCGCTGCTACCCGCTACCGTGACTTACTTCACTGAAACAACGTTTACAGTAGAGCTTTTACTCCGAAGAAAAGCTAGAAGGAGGCGCAAAAATCGTTTCTGGGCTCATACAAACGTCATTCAAACACTGATGAATGGCTAACTTCCCACGACGACAAAGGAGAACTTCATCCTCTAAATTTCAAGATGAGACATTTGCATTCTCGTGACATACAGGGTGAGGCAGCTAAGTCATAACACCCCTTGTATCTCCCAAACCGTAATAGATACAAAGATGCCATTTCGAGAGTGAATTGCAGGGACAGGGGCTATTTGAATACATCACATTTCATGTTTGTGCTATTTTTTATTAAAGAGATATGAGACCATCTTTGTTTTTTTTAATGGAACCCTATGTTAAATTTTAGCGTAACATGATAGGCTTAAAAAGACGGTTTCAAATATGTGTATATCATAATATTTAGGCGAATAGTTTTTGAGACACATCTATGGTCCCGTATCGTGTTCGTCCTTCGAAGCGGCGTTGTCCAATGCGATCCTTCCTGTTGTGTAGAGTACATGGTAAACGTCGCGAGTCCATCCTTACACAAACTCGCCCATTTACCCGACAATAGTAATACATACTGCGATATTTTGCGCAAAAATTAGCTGATGATGTCGCGCAAATATTATTCAGTTATTTGACAACTGCAATGCCAAAGCCGGCCGGTGTGGCCGAGCGGTTCTAGGCGCTTCAGCCTGGAACCGCGTGACCGCTACGGTTCCAGGTTCGAATCCTGCCTCGGGCATGGATGTGTGTGATGTCCTTAGGTTAGTTAGGTTTAAGTAGTTCTAAGTTATAGGGAACTGATGACTTCAGATGTTAAGACCCATAGTGCTCAGAGCCATTTGAACCATTTTTTTGCAATGCCAAAATAGTAGACAACATACAGTATTAAAAGACTACAATATGTTAATACATTTTAACTAACAGAAATACAAATGTAAATGAGGAGGCCCTTATTGGTCACAATTATTTCGTACGTAATCGTTTTTTATTTGAAAATGTTTACTACTGATCACAATACGAAGCAAATAGACACAAAGCTGCAAAATACATACTGTACATGATACAAAACTTTGCACAAGCATGTGCTCAAAATGCTTTCCCCTCTGCTGCAATGCACATTTGTAGTCGCCGTTCGAATGATTTGTGAACGGCTGCGAGGGTGTCACGAGAGATACCAGCGCACGCTTCGATGATACGTTGCTTCATATCGTTTGGCGTAGTTGGTATTTAAGTATACACTTTTTGTTTGATTTCTCCCCACAGAAAAAATCAAGAGGGGTCAAATCAGGAGACCAGGCTGGCCACTTCACTTCACCACTTCGTCCTATCCAACAATACGGGAACTTTTCATTTAACAGCTCTGTAGCCACACGGGAAGAGTGAGCAGGACAGCCGTCATGTTGGAACCACATGCACTGACGCGTAGTTAGTGGTACCTCTTCCAGCAAAATGGGCAGAACGCCTCGCAGTAACTATGCGTAATTATTGCCATTTAGTATACTCGGAATGACGTACGGCCCCACAATGACATTTCTGCCGATGCTGCACCACACGTTAACACTTCACGGTTGCTGATGCTGTACCTGTCGAAGCCAGTGAGGGTTCTCTATTGACCAGTAATGCACATTATGCAAATTCGCATTACCGTGGTTGGTGAAAGTCGCTTCATCAGTAAAAAGCACCCGTTGAAAAAACGTTGGATCATCTTGTAGGCGCTGCAGAGCAAACCGACAAAATTCCTGGCACCGTTCGAAATCCACATTGGAGAGTGCTTGATGTAATGAGAGGTGAAACGGGTGAAATCTATGTTGGTGCAACATGCATAGAACACTTCTCTGACTTAGATCACATTCCGAGGCGATAAGTCGCGACGAAACAGTAGGGTGTTATGCGCCAACGCTAGATCGCCCTCTTCAAATACCTCGCCAAGTGCAGTTTTCTGCCTTGTCCTCTGTATGGCGTTCCATGATCCCTATTCAAGTAGTTTGTTGCATACACGTGCAAGAAGCTGGCGCGTAGGACGCTCACGATCAGGAAACAGCTCTCCGCATCGCTTTATTGCTCTAACAGCATTTCTTCTGCTTTCACCATACACTAGAAACACATCTAACTTTTCTTCGTTGGTGAACATGTCTGCACCAAGAAACTGTGACGGAAATGCGATGTCTCATTAACCCAGCAGCACATTTATACCTTTCTCTCAAGCTACCTCGTGCGTCACCTTGCGGCGTTATCGAGAAGCAGGAAAACAACGCCTTCCCTGTTAAGTTCCTCAGTGGTCAACAGGAAAGGTCGCATTGGACAACGCCGCTTCGAGAACATATCTGTGTCTCAAAAACTATTTGCCTAAATATTATGATATACACATATTTGAAACCGTCTTTTTAATCCCGTCATGCTACGCTAAAATTTAACATAGGGTTCCATTAAAAAAAAAAAAAAAAAACAAAGATGGCCTCATATCCCTGTAATAAAAAAAATAGCACAAACATGAAATGTGATGTATTCAAGTAGCCCCTGTCTCTGCAATTCACTGTCCAAACGGCATCATTGTATCTGTTACGGTTGGGGAGATACAAGGGGTGCTATGATTTAGGTGCCTCACCCTGTTACTCCAAGAGAAACTCTGCAATGGAACATCGTTATATAATTTCAAACTATGCCGGGTTCTTTGACTTTTGGGATTTTGACTACCAAATGGAGAATTTTTAATGGGCCTGTACATTTACATATGTGCTCCCCAAGTTTCCCTATGCTGTGTGTCGGAGTACGCTTTGTATAGCACTGTCAGTCCTTCCCACCTTTTCTGCTGCAGTGGCGCATGGTGCACGGGAAGCACAGTACGCCTCCATGTGAGCTCTAAGCTCTTAAATTTTATCTTCATTGTCTTTTCGAGACATATATAAATAGGAGGGAGCGTTATATTGGTTGACCCTTCTAGGGCTACACTCTCTCCGAATTTTGTAACTAAATCACACGACGTTTCAAAAGTCTCCGTTTTAGCGTCTGTCACTGGACTTTGGCGAGCATTTCCGTGACACTTTCGCGTCCATTAAACTAACCTGTGACGAAGCGCACTGTTCTCCTTTGAATCTTCCCTGTTCCTCTCTCTGCCTTTCATCGTAAGGGTCCCAGTATTCAAGTATTGGTCGAACGAGACTTTTAGTATCTTTATCCTTTGTGAATGAACTACACTTCAAAGGAATTCTTCAAATGTCTGTCTGATATCTGCCTTTCCTACGATTACTTTTACGTCACCATTACACTACTAATCGATCCGTTGTCACGCTTCCAAATATTTAATGGGTATCACTGCTTCGAGTGAGTGTTCCGCACTCACCTTATCGTAGGACTATATTTCCGCTTATTTCACCCAATCAGTATACAAGCAGGATTTTCAGCCCTACACTGAAGAGCCAAAGAAACTGGTACACTTGCCTAATATCGGAAAGGGTCCCTGCGAGCAGGAATGCCGCAACACAACGTGACATGAACTTGACTAATGTCTGAAGTAGTGCTGCAGGGAACTGACACCATGCATCTTGCAGAACTGTCCATAAATCCCTAAGAGTACGAAGGGGTGGAGATCTCTTCTGAACTGCACGTTGCAAGGCATCCCGGATATGCTAAATAATGTTCATGTTTGGGGAGTTTGGTGGCCGGTGGGAGTGTCTAAACTCAGAAGAGTGTTTCTGGGGCCATTCTGTAGCAAATGGGACGTGTGGGGTGTCGCATTTTCCTGCTGGAGTTGCCCAAGCCCGTCGGAATGCACAATGGACATGAATCGATGCAGGTGATCAGACGAGATGCTTACGTACGTGTCACCTGTCAAAGTCGTACCTAGACGTACCAGAAGTCCCATATCACTCCAACTGCACACGCCCCACACCATTACAGCTTGAACAGTCCCCTGCTGACATGCAGGGCCCACGGATTCGTGAGGTTGTCTCCATACCCGCACACGACCATTCGCTCGATTCAATTTGAAACGAGACTCATCGGACCAGGAAAATTATTTTCCACACATTTTTGTCTATAAAACATGATTGTGAACTTTAGAGGCGAGGGGAGAGTGAAGGTAATGTGTCACTAGAAAAATATAATCGATAACAGTTATTGTAAATGATCTGGAGGCAGTAGAAGGTCAAGTACAAAAGTTACAATGCTAAAGTTAATTATTTTATCTTGTCAAAAATGTAACTATATTCTAAAATGCATCAGACATTGTAATGTTTCCATTGCAACGGTATCTAAATACGTTAAGTGTATTCAACCTGATCACGTGTGCACTGTGATAAACGAACTTTTTTTTCGTAAAATGTTTAGGAGGGCAACAAAGATAGTGCATCACGAAATATACGATTTATAACAAGTATAACACAAGCTGCTGCTGCATTCAGAACTATGGCTGGCTAAAGTTTCAATCAGCGACACCAAATGCTAATGAAAGTGCCACCACACGCTCAAGGCACGACTTTAAAGGAATGCATTCTATTTCAGGAAGGAATAAATTGTTTTATGACGACATATCATTTAAATGCAAACGACATGCGTTGGTTTATACACACTCTCACGAGAGCTGACCAAATACAGTAACACAGACATATTACACCTCCAAATACAATGTGACATTCGATAACTGGAAATAAATAAAATTGTTTATCATTTGTTGTAAGACTTCACACAATTCACAAGCAAATTAAGTATTTCCGCATCGCAGTTGTCTATATTACTTACTAAAATGCACACAGCTTTCATATTAACACTGCTGATAAGAATTTTTAAGCTGAGCAGCACTCGTTTACGATGAATCTTCCACATGCATGCCACACTTACAAGCTTCTTTAAGCTATTTTTCCACTTCTATAAAGATATGTATAACTTATTAAAATACACGATGTTACTGATAAACAAATTTAGGCGTATTTCGGACGTCGAGCTTACTATGGAAAAGAACAGGGGAAATTCCTTCATCATGAAGCTTTTCAGTTTTTTGATAATGCTGCGTGTTTTGACTGAAAAAAATGTCTCTTGCAGACATCAGATATATGGAACCGCTTTTAAGGAAAAGATAAGATGTATATACACACATCCGAGTCGCTGAGTCGTGAAACATCACCAGATAGAACAGTAGTAGCCCAAAGAGAGTTATATTGAACTTCCATAATAAATTGAAATCTCTCTCACAAATTTGTGCTTCACCATCCAAGGTCGACTGTAAATGCTACTTACTGGTTCAAAACGTATCTGTTCTTCATGTGTCAGCACATGCATATAATAAAATTTGCGATATTTCTATTCCCTTTCATTTTTGGACTAAGCCGATGCAGTTACTCTTATTGAAGCAGAATTTCTCCCACCTCTGTCTTCATACTTTTTAAAAATTATTCACCATTTATGACGACGTCACTCATTCAAGGTCACTGACCTCACACGACGTCACCACGCTACCAGGTCGCTGACAGTACAAAAACCTGCTCATTGGAACATGAAGCGAGGACTTCTAGATCCAAACCTACAGTGATAAGCGGTGCACTGATGCCCAGCACCCAATACAAAGCGCCAAATAACTAATGTATAACGCACAATGCCTGACGCCTAACACCTAGCACGTAGAACCGAACGCCTAATACCTAATGCCTGATGCCAAACCCCTAAAGTCTAGAGCAACCAATTTATTTTTAGAATGGAAATATCATAAGCATCATTCGCATACTTCAGATATATGCTGATGATCATTAATAACACTATGCACTAGTCGTGAAAGATGTTGGATGTAAGGTATCAGAGGGTAAAATTGTAGCTCTCCGCAAAACATTACATTTTTTTACCTGGGGGCGTTATGTATTATGCATTAGACATTAAACATCAGGTGTTACTGGGTCTTAAGTAGTATATTAACACCAAGTGGATGTCAGTTACTGGAGGGAAAAACTGTACCTTACAACATTGTTGTCTGGAGGCAAAAACCATCATGTGTTAGCCATTAGGCACAGGTGTTAGGCATTAGGTATTGGGCATTAGGTGCAGATGCCGTAATGCTGTGTGTGTATGTGGGGGGGGGGGGGGGGGGGGAGAGGGGAATTGGTTCTGCCTCCTGTCATGTTACAATAAAACTACAGTCTTCTAATACATATAGACACCCAAGTAAAATATAATGCTTTGATGTAATATGTAATGATAATCTCATCTACGTTACCTCCTACTAGTTAACAGCTACATAAATAAAAAAGACAGAGCGTAATGTATATACACTCCCCTTGATCATTACTGGAAGGTGTACTTCTACACCAGGCAATTTTTGTGTGTTCTTGTTGCAGAGTGACAATAGTGTCACATATGGTCAGCTATCAACAATGGTCAGTGTTGAGTGGTGGTCAGTCATCAGTAAGGATCAGTAATCAGCGATGCTCAGTAATCAGTAGTGATCAGTGATCAACAATGGTCAATGATCAATAATGATCAGTGATCAATGATGGTCAGTGATAATTAATGGTCAGTGATCAGTGATAGTCAGGGATCAAAAATGATCAGTGATTAATTAAGATCAGTTATCAACAGCCATTATGCATTAAGTGTTAAACGTTAGCTGTTTTACATGAGGTGTTATGCATTATGCACTAGGCATGAGCCATTACATATTTGACATTAGGCATGAGCCATTCAGTGTTTGCCAGTAGCCATTAGCCATTAGCAGTAAGTGTTATATGTTATATATTAGTTTCTGGCCATTAGGTGTTAGTCATTAGCCATTAACAGTTAACCATGAGGCTTTAGGTGTTATATGTGAGGTGTTGGACATTAGGTGTTAGGTATTAGCTGATAAGTATTAGGCGTTGTATATGTAAATAACGCATTTCTTTGACAATAAAGTCGTTTTAATATAACTGTTGAGATATTTACGTGAACGCAATTATGCATAAATAGTGCGTGTCTTTCAGCTGGGAATCATTTCAATGTTATGCCAGAGGTTTGTGTACACACAGTTCTACACATTATGCATCAGGTGTTAAGCGTTTGGTGTAGTGCATTATGTGTTATTGGATCTTGTATATCTTATTGTATTATAACACAGATGGATGTCAGCTACGGGAGAGCAAAACTGTATTCTCTCTGTAACCTATTATAATGTTGTTGCCTGGAGGGGTTCAGAGTTAGGCATTAGGTGTTGGACGTATTTGATGCGTCATTGTGTTTGCAAAGTGTGTGAAGTCTTATACATAATATAACTTTACTTTTGATCGAATTTTCGCGGAGGTCTTGCATTTTAGGATAAGTATGCAACTATGCATCCTTTAATAAGTCATGCAGACACTTTTAGAAATGGAGAAATATTTATGTGGTTTAACTTGAAAGTTCCTTTCAGTAGTGCTAGGATGCAAGCTGTGTGCATTTTAGTGATACAGACAATTTAGATGTGGAAGTATTTAATTTGCTGGTGAAGTGTGTGAAATCTTACAATAAATGATAAATAATTTTATTTATTTGCGAGATAACGTCTCTCACATTGTCCCTGGAGATACCATCTCTCTCTGTTACCATCTCTGATCTGCTCTTGTGAGTGAGTGCATAAAACAATGCATGTCGTTCCGTATTCAAATGATATATCGTCATATAACACCATATTCCTTCCTAAAACCAAATAAATTCCCTCATTCATTTAACGTTGTATGTTGAACTTGTTGTACCACTTTCATTAGTATAGTGTAGTTGATTAAAAGGTTTAAGCGAGCCATAGCGCTGAATGCAGCAGCAGTTTGTGTTATATTTGTAATAAATCGTAAATTTTTCTTGTGATGCATTATATGTGCTGCCCCCTAAACTTATTATGAAAAAAGTCGTTCATTATGGTACACACATGATCAGGTCGAATACACCTAACACATTTAGGTACAGTTGTAATAGAAACATTACATTGTATGATGCTTTTTAGAATATTGTAACATTTTTGACAAGCATCATAGATGAGGTAAAATAATTAATTTGAGCATCATAAGTTTTTGTACTTTATCTCAATTACATCCAGTTCATTTACAGTAACTTATATATTATGTTTTTCTAGTGATACATTATTTTCACTATCCCCTCGCCTTTAAAGTTCACAACCATATTTTATAGACAAAAATGTGTGGAAAATAATTTGATGTAAACACTGTGATTATTGACATAAACACAGCACTTTTGTGTTACCGACGTATTTTGCAGACGTTTTAGAATATTATGGCATCATAGATGTAGCAAATAATTAATTCTGGGCTCTGGCGTCTTAAACCAAGTGTGGTCCATCGACACTTGTATTTTACAAGAAAATATTGGTTTTTAATTATTCATAGAGAGATATGTTTTATATTTCTTCCAGTATTCCGCAAATAATGATATAGCCTATAGCTTCTAATGAGATTTACTGATGGGTGTTGTGAACCAGATCATACCGATTTTTTGGAAATCAGTAATTTAAAAGTAGTTGATAACATTTTCGGTATTTTAGTCAATTCATATACTTTTAACTTTTTTGATATATATTGTGGGTACTTTTTAGCGCAGCCTAGATGGGGCTGTTTCGTAATAGTAGTATTAGGCTCTGATTGGAGGAGAGGAGAGGAAGGTTGGAAGATGGCAAGTCGCATTTCTTCCACTTCATTTGTTAGGTCAGGTACACGCGTAGTTAGGGAATTTTTTTATGTTAGGAAGGCTCTGTGATTAATTATGCTCATTAAACAGGGTTGACAGTAGTTGTCATACTGTATTCAGTGACAGCTGGTTGCAAGAATGAATTAGAAGTGGTGGAGCTGAGCATGTGTTTTGCTGGACGGTCACAGCTGCTGCTGGACCACTTTGCTGGTGTCAGTTCAGAGAACCAGGAGGGGTGCAGCAGCAGGTATGTCGGCCGAGCCAGGGAAGGATAGAGCTGGAGCTTTCACGCGTCGAAGTACAAGGTGGAGGACATGGCAGGGCCGCAGGGGGTCCACTAACTACAGGCCGAGGAGAGCTCACAGCGGCCTGTGGTGCATTGTCCCAGGGGCCACCGGCAGTACGTTTCACGATCACTTTCGGCGACTCCTGATTGGCAGGTGCCTGGATAATTATTCGTGGTCGAGGTGAGTGCAGTCCTCCAGTTCTGCAGGTGTCATGCTGTTTGCTGTGGACCTTCCTGTGAGGTCAGTTTGAGAAAACATTTCGCCTCAGTGGTCGAAATGGGCTACCAACGCAGGACACCCATCACTATGTCGCCGATATAGCTGTTGCGTTTTTTCAGGGTCATGTAGGCACCCAAGCTGCAGTGCAAAATAACAGTGTTTTGATTGGGACGCTGGTTGCGGCGTCAAAAAGCATACCAGTGGGCGCCTCTTCGATGGGATGAGCTGTTTTAGGATCGGAGGAATGGAGTTTGTCCATCTTTTGGAGCGAGGCTGTACTGTGTGGAGAGATATATGCCATTGGTTCATCAGAGTACTATCGTTTTCGATTGGTTATTTTTAGTTTTCTGCGATGTACTCCATATCTAGTGGTTTGCGGACTTGATTGGAGTGTAAGGAATAGCGATTAGCATGGTGGGCTTGAAGAAAAGAGAGGAGTATTGGAGAGTAGATTCAGGTGCTGGCTGGGAGCGAGGAGAGATCTATTTCGACTTCGGGTGTGAAGGTGGATCCAGATAAGAGAAGGAGATAGAGGCCCATCGTTCGGACTGATGCAGAGACGCACTGGTCACCACATGCTAGACCATTTACAGGCATATGGGTAGCATCGGATCTTCAGGGTGAGTTTCACCAACTGCCGTGCACTCTTACAACAATAGCAATTACTGAATGATTTAAGGATGTTGTGGTAGCTTTCCGATTGCTGTCAAACGATTACTGTCAAACGAATTAATTACTGTCAGATCACGTTATCCATAATTATAGTCAGTATTAGAGTCAATTTTTGACCATCTTCCCAACTTTGTCAACCATACATCCGTACATACTTCATTTTTATTGAACAGGAGCATGAATGTAAACGATGTTCCATGTTGCTGTCTGTCCAATGTCATTTATGTCTTTTGGAAATAAATGTTTTGTTATCTTGAATATGATCTGCTATTGAATTACACAGCATTCTTTTGGTCATTTATATTAATTATATTAATTTCGTTAATTTGTGTGGGAAATAATAGGAATAATCTTGGAGTAGAACGCATCATTTTAACTTCAGTTTCGCTTATGACCAAATCTTTTGTAAGGGGTATTCCAGTGTAGTAGATACAGTCAGATGCAGAAATTCATTAGAGGTGACCATATACCTGCCTATTAAACGGATACGTTGTCAAGTGTGACTTTTTTTTGTACATATAGATAATACAGGTCACTCAGATACTTTCGAGCACAGCCCAGACGGGGTTACATTGTAATGGAATCTTACATTTTAATCTAGGTTTGATTGGAAGAGAGAGAGAGAGCGTGGTGTATTTTTTTTTACAAATAATCCAGGCCATCTGGGTACTTTTGTGCACAGCCCAGATAGGGCTACATTATAATTGGCTCTTTCATTCTTAATACTTTGCTCTCGTTGGAGGAGAGGACAGGGAGGTGTAACACTATGAAGAGTGTGTGCGCCACTCCACGTATAAAACGAATAGCTTTGCCTTCAGTCTCATTTTACTATTACGTAAAAGGTATGTACAGTATGTGTTCGCAAGCAATTTAATTCAACACCACGCTTTCTCTAGAGGTAAATGTCTTTTGGAAATGATGAATAACTTCGACTTTAATCTGAGGGTTACGTAATTGTTTTACTGCATTTTTAGCGCTGTTTTTAATACTACGTCCTGACTGATTGGATTTGGTACGTGTGGGGGATGGAGAAGTGTACAACGAAAATAATGTAATGTGACACCATACTTACATATCACTTAAATACTACGTTCTGATTGATCGAGAAGGTATGGAACCCACGAGTGGACTATTTCTTTCAACTTGCGTTTTTAAGACAGCCATATGATTGGGACTTTTAATTTTTTTTTTAAATGCAGTGTTATGATTGGCCAGGGTTAAGGAGTCGAGAGCGGATGGGGGACGGTCTAGGCTTCGCACTAATGAGGATGATGACATCACTGACGACATCATTGATAAGAAAGACGATGTCACTATGTCAGTGACCAAGATCCCGTTGCATCACAAATCTAAACGAAGTGAATCAGGCAGTACATAGCGTCAGTACTCGTAGAAGCCAATAAGATATTCCTACGTACAGAATGAGCCATTCAAATATGGGTCCACACGATACCTTTCTTTATTCAGCTTTGTACGTGTGGGGGACGGTAGAGATTTACCTATGTATAGTTGTCTCTAAAATCTGTAACTACTCTGGATACATTTAACTGTTTTGTCGTCCCTTTGTCCAAGTTTGCAAGCCCACGTCTTCATATAGTGTGACGAAAATAAAATCGTTTTGCTCCACTTCAGTATGGCCGCCGTCGTTGCTGCCACCAGACTACTTACCAGATTCGAACGTGCTCAATGTCGCCTGGAGTTGTCAGACCAGAGCTCCAGCTGTCCACCCGTTGCCCCGTATCTCCCTCAGTGGCAACCCCACCTCACTGCACCGAGCGGGGTGGCGCAGTGGTTAGACACTGGACTCGCATTCGGGAGGACGACGGTTCAATCCCGCGTCCGGCCATCCTGATTTAGGTTTTCCGTGATTTCCCTAAATCACTCCAGGCAAATGCCGGGATGGTTCCTCTGAAAGGGCACGGCCGACTTCCTTCCCAATCCTTCCCTAATCCGATGAGACCGATGACCACGCTGTCTGGTCTCCTTCCCCAAACCAACCAACCAACCCACCTCACTGCAAATCCTTCCCTAACTGTCCCTCTTCGGCTGAGGCGACGTGCTTTATTAATAAGTCACTCTTGCAAAATACTGTCATGAACTATTTGCAGAAGAATAGAAAAATTGGTAAAAGCCGACCTCGCCGAAAATTCGTTTGGATTCGGGAAAAATGTAGGAACACTCAAGGAATACTGTCCCAAAAATCATCTGAAGACGTTCAAGAAAAGCAAAATTTTGTTTATAACATTTGTAGACATAGAGAAAGCTTTTGACAACGTCGACTGGGCTTCACTCTCTGAAATTCTGAATGTAGAAAAATAGAGAGACCGAAAAATTATTTACACTTGCACAGAAACCGGACGGAAATTGCAAGAGTCGAAGGGCATGAAAGGAAGCCATAGTTGAAAAGGGAGTGACAACGTTGTAGTCTGTCTCCGATGTTATTCAACCTGTAAACTGAGCAAGCTGTGAAGTACACCAAGGAGAAATTTGGATAGAGGACTCAAGTCAGGGAGAAGAACAAAGCTTTGTGATTTGTCGATTAGATTATAATTTTATTAGAAACGGCAACGGACTTCGAAGAGCAGTTAACGGAGTGGATAGTGTTTTGAAAATAAAAGTAAAACAAAGGTAATCGAACTTAATAGAATTAAATCAAGTGATCTGAAGGAATTAGATCACAAAATGGGACACTAAAAGTGATAGGTACCTTTCGCTATTTGGGCCGAAGTAGAGAGGATATAAAGTGCAGACTGGTTATAGCACGACAAGCAGAATTTGTTAAAACTGAACGTAAAGTTAAGTAATAGGACGTCTTTTCTGAAGGTGTGTCTCTGGGGAGCAGACTTGGACAGAAGTGACATGTAAACGACAAGTAGTTTCGACCAGAAGAGAATAACAACATCTGAAATGTGATGCTGCAGAAAAATCCTGTAGATTAAACAGGTAATGGAGAAACTAATGAGGAGGTACCGAATCGAATTGAGGGAAAAAGAAATCTATGACACAGATTGAGTAAAAGAAGGGATCGGTTGATAAGATACGTTCTAAGGCATGAGAGTCGTCAATTTGGTAACAGAGGGAAGTGTGGAGAGTAAAAATTGTAGCGGGACAGCAGGGGATGAATAGAGTAAGCCCGTTCAAATGGATATAGGCTGTAGCAGTTAAAGGGGGAAAAGTGATATGCAGAGGATAGAGTGGAGGGCTGCGTCAAACTAGTCTTTGGACTCAACACTACCATAGCATCAACAACAACAACAACACACACACACCTTCATCAGCCACGTTTTCTCTGGTGTTTTGCGGCAGCAATTTAAATTTTACCATGTCTAGCTGGAGTCTTCCAAAATAAATGACGAGTATTGTTCAAAATGTCTTTCATGCGACGCCCAGTGTTGATGAAAAACGTTCGGTTTGTTTCCCGTTGTAAAAAAAAAAAAGAACAGTGAAAGACAAAGAACAACCAGTACACCAGCAGCGGTTGAACAGCGCTACTGCATTGCGGTAGCAATCAGCGCAGACTGGGGCGTTGTCACTGCCGGAGTTCTCCTTGTTCTTCGTGTTTTGCTGTCCCTGTTAATGCATATGGATAAAACAAATAACGCACCAGACTAATTTCGGACCACTCTATCGAACGGGCACGTAAAAGTCCGCTTTAAAAATAATTTTGTTTGTAACACAGAACAAACCGACGCTCTCTGGCGCGGCGGATGTTACATGAAAGACTCGACAAGCAATATTTGTTGTTGCTGATTCGAGCTACACACTGCAAATAACAGGCAAAACACGAGATAAAATGCGCCTGAGGACTATTAGGATTTGCCGGCCGGGGTGGCCGAGCGCTCCTAGGCGCTACAGTCTGGAACCGCGCGACCGCTACGGTCGCAGGTTCGAATCCTGCCTCGGGCATGGATGTGTGTGATGTCCTTAGGTTAGTTAGGTTTAAGTAGTTCTAAGTTCTAGGAGACTGGTGACAACCATTTGAACTATTAGGATTTACAGCTAACAGAGACAAGAAGACCTGCGAAAGACCGATACTTGGCGCAGAAAATGTTAGAGGACCTTCAGAGTGAATAAGTGTTATATCTTGTACATAAATAGGCGGAAAGACTCATTAATGTTGGATTACGCTGTAAGACATTAATCACTGTAAACAGTACGATACTACACGACCGTGCGAAGACATGTCTTCTCAGGCGCTAATCGAGTGGGGCAGTTGAGCTACTGAATGTCGTGACTAGGTGCAACTGATCCCACTGACTCGAACGGCAGTTGTAGGCTCTCGTCCAGCGTGAATGGTAATATTGCGAAACGACAAACTGCAGTTTTATAGGCCGTATAGTCGATCTATGGGGCACACTTCTTGGGGCGATGTGTGTGGCAACCTCGTGGGCCCTTAGCTAAGTCTGACATCTCTTCCACTTACTTGTGCAAGGCTGCTTCTGTTTTCCTTTCCATTGGTCTCTCTTGGCGAACTCTTCTTTTCTTTTTCTATTCCAAAAGTATTAGGTTTCAAGGCCTGAAGGTCTCTTTCATTTTCTTTTTCTATCTCTAACACCGAAGACGGCGGAGAAGACGAACTTCGGTATGACGTCGAGGGCAGAAGAGGGAAATTGCAGCGTCTGTTCTCAGAGACGCGGCTACAAACAACGTCTGACTCATCCTGAGCAACTGAATTCGGCTGGGGAACCATCTGCCTGTGTGGAAAGGAGAGGGGTTCTATCACATTATTTTTCCCAGGAAACACATGACATAGCTCTCCTTCTTAAAGAACCCGATGAAAAACTTCCTCTCAGTCGGATATCAGGGAGGGGATTACATCGAGGTCAAATACAGAAGCGTTGGAGGAGGATGAAGAAGAAAGCGGAAATAGAGTAGGAAGAGGAAAGGGAAGTTAAGGTTTGGACCACGGAATGTGGTTACAAAATTGCAGGCAGACAAATGCGAAATGGGAAATGATGGATAGTGGACTGTATGTATTAGATGTGTTTGAAGTCAAAGGGGGAGTTGGATAGTGAAGAATACAAACTGTTTTCCTGAGGCATGAAGGACAGTGGCAGCTACACAGTGGCAAATGTGACAGGAGAAAGGATGATGAAAAACGTATTGAAAGTGGAGGACACAGTTGAAAGGCTGACGATATTGAGATTAAGAGGTGACAAGAATGTCGTCGTTTTAATAGAAATATACAAGCCAACAATTCAACACAGTGTTGAGGAAGAAGAGGAATATTATGAAAAGATTCAATAAATTATGGATAAAGAAAAAAAATGCCTCCATAATCGTAATGGGGGATTTGAATTCAGTGGTAATAGAGGGATAAGAAGGGCTGTGGTTGGAAAATTGGGTTGGAAAATGGGAAAGACAGGGGTTAGATACAGCTTAATATTCGCAGAGAAAATTTTCTTGTGATTGGAAACATTATTTCACCATCAGAGAAGCGAATATATACATGGATATCTACGTGATTAGTGCAAGAAAAGAAAAGTAAGAACGACTATAAAGTTAGGACAGGAAGATATAGAACAAATTAGTGCTTTCACATATCTAGGACGTATAATTACGGAAGACACGAGAATCAACAAGGAGGTGAACACACCTATAGCAACTGGCAAGGAGGCATTTAGTAAGACGAGGAAACAATAATGGGCGTGCATGGACAGAGACCTGAGGAAGAGACTGGTGAAGTGCTTTATATGTAGTTGATGCATAGGCAGTGAGGAAAGAGGAAGAAAGAAGAATATAAGCATTTGAGATGTGCGTTCAGAGGAGGACGGAAGGAATAAAATGGGTGGGCAGAGTGAGAAATGAAGAGGTGAGGTGTTGGCTGAGAAAAGACTTTATACTGATGGATGCTATGGAAATAACGATAAATGGAAGGAGAAGAAGACGCAGAAGATAGAAGATGGTGGATAATAAAAGAATATAAAACAGTTACGAGATAACGAAGAGGGAGCAAATAACAGAACTGTGTGGAGAGCTGCATCTGAAGAAGTGCCCTGGGGCACAGCACTAATATGATGATAATGACGAATTCCGACACTTTCTGGTGGAGGTATCTATTTATTACACGAGGAATAATACGATCCATCTCATAATGAACGAACATCCTGACGCCATTTCTTAATTACAAAGCGAGTGCGTAATCTTTACTTACGTAAAGAATGTAGATGGTGTTACTGCTACCTGTTTTGTGTGGTTGTGCTTATCGTTTGTATATCTTAACACGTAATTCAGTAGATGTCGATTTAACGTCTGCTGCGTGTTGCCTTCACGGTGTTGCATCTTTGATGACCGGCTGTGTACTTGGAACACGCGGATTTATACGCTAAGAGTGAAGAGACAGAGAGAAGCGTTCATCAGAAGCATATGCCGCAGGCGTTTCCATCGCAATCATTTGACATTCAGACCCACGACGTTCATTGTCAGCTGAAAAGCGAAAAGTGACGTGTTCTCCATTGTTTTGTGTGCCGACTGCTGGGAGGTAAGGATTCTGGGCCTTTCGCTCTGCAGCAGGTGGTGGCGGGGTGTTAATCCCCGTCAGATATTGCGGACGAGGGCGCGCCAGGCGTTAATTACGCGTCAGCCTCACGCTTCATATCTCTCTCTCTCCTCCTCTCTCCCTCTGCCCCTCGCCCACGCCCTTACCAGAAGCATTCAGCGACGGACACAATGGCGGGAGAATCCACAGCGGAAAAGTTTCCTCCTTCCCTCCCTCGGACGAGTAATTCGCTTTGCTCGGGAGGCGTTTCTTCATTATTCACAATTCTCGATGAATAGATTATTATTTACGGCCAGGGCGCAATAGCAAAGCAAATAAACTTAGCGGAAGATTTAAAATTGTTGGAACGGCAGCGCGGCTATTGTCTGGGGCAGCGAGCGCGTCTGCGAGGAGCGCGTAAACAATGGCGATATTGCCCGCTGGGGCGCTTGATTACGGAGCGCGCCTTGTGCGGAGCGGACGTCTCCAGAAATTTAATTTACGGAGGTCCGCGAGGAAGATGACAGCTCCTCCAGATGTACAGCGAGCAGCCGCTACGCGAGAGGAGACCAGTGACGTAGAGCAGCCGTCACTGGATGTCAAGTGCATTAGCCATGTCGTCCTGCATTGTTCACAATGCTCTGAGACTGGCGGGTGCTCGGATGTTCGAGTCTTCTGTCGGCCCTATGCCTCAATAAACCTTCTGAATATAAGGTAGTATTGCATTGTATGTTAACTGGGGACCTAGAAACGACGGAGAGGGTCCCTCCCCGCCGCAGCCGCAGTGGTCCACAACCCCACGACGACTATCGCAGTCCACATCACCCCTCCGCCGCCCCACACCGAACCCAGGGTTATTGTGCGGTTCGGCCCCCCCCCCCCCCCCCCAAGGGAACGTCTCACACCAGACGAGTGTAACCCCTATGTTTGCGTATAGAATTGTTTGCGCAGCAATCGCCGACATAGTGTATCTGAGGCGGAATAAGGGGAACCAGCCCGCATTCGCCGAGGCAGATGGAAAACCGCCTAAAAACCATCCACAGACTGGCCGGTTCACCGGACCTCGGCACAAATCCGCCGGGCGGATTCGTGCCGGAGACCAGGCGCTCCTTCCCGCCCGGAAGAATATAAGTTTAGTGCTGAACAGAGCCGTGCATTGCGCCACATTTAGCCGACCGCTCCGTTCTTTTGCTCACGCCACGTGGTCGGGCTGAACCGCACCGGTAACGGAGTGCGCGAGCCGCGATGCGTCGTCAAGGCCCACGTCTGCAAGGACGAGCCCGGGTGTTAACAGGTTTCGGTGCAAGCGGGAAACAGGCAGCGCTGGAAAGGCGGGATTGACTGGCCACACAATTGCGGAATTGCTTTATATGTCGTCTGCACTCTTTTGAGAAACGTTAATGTTTGATATGCTGGGAACAGGGCGTTCTTGTTCCTTTACAAAGAAAAATAACACGTAATGTAACACAAAAAAAGTATGTGCGGTAATATGGAAGTAACTGAATTCAAACCAAATGGTTTAATAGCCCTATTATTTTTACACTGAAGAGCCATAGAAACTGTTACACTTGCCTAATATCGTGTAGGGCCCCCGCGTGCGCCCATAAGTGCCGCAACACGACGTGGCATGGACTCGACTAATGTCTGAAGTAGTGCTGGAAGGAACTGACACCATGAATCCTGCAGGGCTGTCCATAAATTCGTAAGAGTACCAGCGGTTGGAGATCTCTTCTGAATAGCACGTTGCGTGGCATCCCACAAATGCTCCATAATGTTTGGGGGGAGTTTGGTGACCAGCGGAAGCATTTAAACTCAGAAGAGCGGTCCTGGAGCCACTCTGCAGCAAGTCTGGACGTGTGGGGTGTCGCATTGTCCTGCCTGAATTGCCCAAGTCCGTCGGAACGCACAATGGGCATGAATTGATACAGGTGATCAGACAGGATGCTTACGTACTGTCACCTGTTAGAGTACACAGAGGTAACGTTATACTGCTGAGTTCGAACGGTTAATATCGCAATGTCTTGCCTGTCAGTCAGTGATGCAGAAGTGACTCTAATTCCTGGCCTGGCGAAGATGGCACTACCGTACCATTCATGTGGTCTCTCCAAGATCATCTTCATTCCATCTTTTTTGGGTGTGGGTCTTGTACTGCCCCGATGAGTTTCTTGAATCAGGAGGAAATCACATTGAATTCTTTACCCAAGTCAGATAATAAAACTTATTTGTCTCTCGATATTCCTTCAATATTTATCGACATCGTCACAAGTGGCCTTAGAAAAGACCGTTTGGGTAGGGTCTTATTGGTCTTCATTTTCTCAGAAGTCCGTTCCGGTTGTTGAACACCCAAATATCTTGGTGTCACGTTGGATCGCACACTGACCAATAAACATCATTGTAATGCCACAAGGGAAAAAGTCTCAACTAGAAACAACATCATCAGGAAACTAACCAGCGGATCCTGGGGTGCAAGCCCAAAAGTCCTGAGAACTTCAGCCCTTGCGCTCAGTGTGTCAGCCGCGGAATACGCCGCTCCAGTATGGTCTGCATCAACACACGCGAGAAAAGTTGATGTCGCGGTGAATGAAAAGGCACGGATTGTTACCGGATGCTTGAGGCCAAGCCCAGTGCACAAGCTGTACTTAATCATGGGGATCGCACCGCCCAACATACGACGTGACATCGCTGCCGAAACCGATAAAACCAAGCATGAAAAGGACATGCGTCACCCTTTATATGGACACCAGCCTGCTGACCGACGGCTTTGTTCGAGGAAGAGTTTCCTGTCACGTACCTGAGACCTGGAAAGGTTGGCTGCAGAGAATCGTTTGAAAAGGTGGGAAATAGACCTGAGAAATCCCCATAAAGATGTAAAAGAAGACATGGCGCCTGGTGGAGACCTTCCATACACAATCTGGAGAACCCTAAACCGTATGAGGGTAGAAGTGCCAAAGTGCAGGACAAACCTGCAGCAATGGGGTTTCCTAAAAGAGAATGAGAACACTCTGTCTGTGTGGTTCTGTCCAGGATCCTCAACACCTGCTTATCTGTCCGTATTTAGACCAGCCCTGCACAATGAATGACTTATGGGAGGCAAATGACAAGGCCATATTGGCTGCTCATTTTTGGAAGTCTGAAGTCTAGTTCCGGACACGGAAAGTAAGTACTTCTCAGAGTCGTATCTAGACCTATCAGGGGTGCCATATCACTCCAACTTACGCGCACCACACCATTACAGAGCCTCCACCAGGCTGCTGACATGCAGGGTCCTTGGATTCATGAGGTTGCCTCCACACCCGTTCATGTCCATCATCTCGATACAATTTGAAACGACACTCGTCCGACCAGCCAACATGTTTCCAGTCATCAACAGTCCAATGTCGGCGTTGACAGGCCCAAGCAAGGCGTAAAGTTTTGTGTCATGCAGTGATCAACGGTACACTAGTGGGCCTTCGGCACCGAAAGCCCATATCGATGATGTTTCGTTGAATGGTTTGCACGGAGACACTTGTTGATGGCCCAGCATTGAAATCTGCATTATCTTGTGGAAGGGTTCCGCTACTTTCAATCTGAAAAATTCTCTTCAGTCGTCGTTGGTCCCGTTCTTGAGGATCTTTTTCCGGCCGTAGAGATGTCGGATTCCTGATATTACGGTACACTCGTGCAATGCTCGCACGGAAAATCCTCACTTCATCGGTACCTCGGAGATGCTGTGTCCCATCGCTCGTGTGCCGACTATAACACCACGTTCAAACGCACTTAAATCTTGATAACCTGCCATTGTAGCAGCAGTAACTACCCCAGACGCCTGTTGTCTTATATAGGCGTTTCCGACCGCAGCGCCGTATTCTTCCTGTTTGCATATATCTGTATTTAAATACGCTTCCCTACACCAGTTTCTTTGGCACTTCAGTGTATAATGCCTTGCATTTCACGTGCACCACGTCAAAAGGACTCATGAAGGTTATGCGGAGGTTAGGTCTAGTATGCTATATTAAAGTATTTTAAATCTTTATGTTGATCTAAAGGTTTTCGTTAAGCGATCAACTGGCTTGACCCTCCCTCGGAATTCGTCGAGGAGGATCTGCCTGCTTTGCATGTGACGTAACTTTGAAATCAGGAACCACAGAAGGTAAAGACAGTTTCAAATTACTTTCGCTCTGAGGTTTCTTTCTGGATTTACTTTTTATATACGTGTAAGAAGGATAAGCCTTTTCGCACAGATAAGTGGACGAGACAGATAATAAACTTGTTACCGCTTTGAAACTCCCTGGCAGATTAAAACTGTGTGGCGGACCGAAACTCGAACTCGGGATGTTCAAAATGTACAAATGTGTGTGAATTCCTAATGGACCAAACCGCTTAGGTGATCGGTCCCTAGACTACTTAAACTAACTTATGCTAAGAACAACACACACGCCCATACCCAAGGGAGGACTCGAACCTCCGGCGGGAGGGGCCGCGCACTCCGTGACATGACGCCTCAAACCGCGCGGCCACTCCGCGCGGCTCGAACTCGGGACCTCTGCGTTCCGGGGTCAAGTGTTCTACCAACTGAGCTAACCAAACACAACTCGCAACACTTCCTCGTACCTTCAGTTCTGACAGGACCCCGTCTCCTACCTACCAAACTTCACAGCTCTTCTGCGAACCTTGCAGAAGAGACGATTTTGCGGAGATATGGCTTAACTACAGCCTGGGGGATGTTTCCAGAATGAGATTTTCACTCTGCAGCGCAGTGTGCGCAGATATGAAACTTACTAGCAGATTAAAACTGTGTGCCGGACCGAGACTGGACCTCGGGACCTTTGCCTTGCGCGGGCAAGTGCTCTATCGGCTGAGCTGCTGAAGTTTGGAAGGTAGGAGACGAGATAATGGCAGAATTGAAGCTGTGAGTTCGGGTCGTGAGTCGTACTTGGGTTGCTCAGTTGGTAGAGCACTTGGACGCGAAAGGCAAAGGTCCCGAGTTCAATTGTCGGTCCGGCACACAGTTTTAATGTGCCAGGAAGTTTAATATTAGCGCTTGCACACTCCGCTGCAGTGTGCAAATCACATTCTGGGAATTTATTTTTTATTTCCCTCCACCTGGTCATTTAGCTTCTGTTCTCGTGTGTGAGGGAAGTCGAGGCCTCGCAAGTGTATTTCTGGATACTGACTGGCATCGATGGTGCCCCAGCCATTAAGACACGAGTTAAGTTATTTTCTGAACTACAGTGCCTGACAAAAGACATGTACCTTCGTACACGTACACACCGTTAGCTGGTGTATAAATGATTAGAGCTGCAGTTCTCTGTGACAGATTGAACGTCCACCAGAGTGCATTAGCGTCGTTTGTGTAGCGTTGTTAACAAGCCTGGTATATGCGATTCTTCAGTTTCTCCCAGCGTATTTGATAATCGAACAGTTCAAAATGGCTCAAAGCACTATGGGACCGTAGCGGTCGCGCGGTTCCAGAATGAAGCGCCTAGAATCGCTCGGCTATCACGAATCGAACAGTCCAAGGGTGTTCTCCCGGTGGGTAGTATCCAACGGGCACAATGTTCCGCCGATGAGACATGTCGCCATCGTCAGGTGAGCCGACGAAGTGTTTCGGAAAACCGTGTTCAGCGACTCTCCTTTAGTGCCACTGTCATCAGTAACATCACCATTGTTATTGCGCAGTGAAAGTATTGATTCCTTCTTTTCGCTGGTGTACTTCACATACGACCAGTATCTCTTTGAGCTTTCTGCCAGATAGCGAGAGACAGTTCTGTTGAAGAAACTATTAAAGACATTGTTTGTAACAGAGTAAAACCGATGACTTAGTACACTGGCCCGCCAATATCACTGTCTTTTTCCTATTACCAATCGTTTCACAATCACATGGACAGTGTGCCAGCCGTAGTTTCATATATTTATACAGTGTGTATCAAAAAGAATCACCCGATTTGACACGTCTATATTTCTGAAACTAATAGACATATACAATGAATTTTGCTTTTTGATGAATGGGAAACTCAAAAAGTTTTTTTTCATACCTTTTTATAGGTGTTCAATATGCCCCCTTTGAGGCGCAGGGCAAATTTCAATGCGGTATTCAAATTGTTCCCACACTGCAGCTGCTGTTATGCGATGTCTCAGTTCATTCATTGCTGTTGGTATCGGAGGCACATAAACAGACTCTTTTATAAACCCCCACAAGAAATAATCACATGCAGTTAGGTCCGGTGATCCTGAAGGCCAGTAATGTAAGGCTCAATCATTTGGTTCAGTGCGACAGATCCATCATTCAGTAATCCTTTGTTTTAAAAATTCCTACACGACCACATCTACATCTACGTGATTACTCTGCTATTCACAATAAAGTGCCTGGCAGAGGGTTCAATGAACCACATTCAAGCTGTCTCTCTACCGTTCCACTCTCGGAAGGCGCGCGGGAAAAACGAGCACTTAAATTTTTCTGTGCGAGCCCTGATTTCTCTTATTTTATCGTGATGATCATCTCTCCCTATGTAGGTGGGTGCCAACAGAATGTTTTCGCAATCGAAGGAGAAAACTGGTGATTGAAATTTCATGAGAAAATCCCATCGCAACGAAAAACGCCTTTGTTTTAATGGTTGCCACTCCAATTCACGTATCATGTCTGTGACACGATCTCCCCTATTTCGCGATAATATAAAACGAGCTGCCCTTCTTTGTACTTTTTCGATGTCATCCGTCAGTCCCACCTGATGCGGATCCCACACCGCACATCAATATTCCAGAATATGGAGGACAAACGTGGTGTAAACAGTCTCTTTAGTAGACCTGTTGCACCTTCTAAGTGTTCTGCCAATGAATCGCAGTCTTTGGTTTGCTCTACCCACAACATTATCTATGTGATCGCTCGAATTAAGGTTATTTGTAATTGTAATCCTTGGTGTGACTTGAGCAATTTTTCACTCTTTAGGTACGGATCTATCTGTGAGCGAGTGGTTGTATATAATTGCTAAATATGGAGCTATTTTTTCAGCATACTCTGAGAGGAACCTGACCAGTATACAATCTGGACCGGAGGCCTCGCCTTTATTAAGTGATTTACGCAGTTTTGTTACTCCGAGGATATCTACTTCTATGTTTCTCATCTTGGCAGTTGTTCTTGATTGGAATTCACGAATGCTTACTTCGTCGTCTTCGGTGAAGGAGCTTCGGAAAACCGTGTTTAATAACTCTGCTTTAGTGGCACGGTCATCAGTGACTTTATCGTTGTTATCGCGCAGTGAAAGTACTGTTTGCTTCTTGCCACTGATGTGCTTTATGTATGACCAGAATCTCTTTGGGTTTTCTGCCAGATTTCGAGACAGAATAAGGTTGTGGAAATTATTAAAAGCATCTTGCATTGAAGTACGCGCCATATTTTGAACTTCTGAAAAACTTTGCCAATCTTAGGGACTTTGCGTTCTTTTCAGTTTGGCACGCTTTTTTCGTTGCTTCTGCAACAACGATCTGACCCGTTTTGCGTACCATGGTGGATCAGTACCATCACTTATTAATTTATGTGGTATATCCCTTTGTTGCCTGACGGTACTTAAAAGTACCAGTAAGTTTTGACTCTCATTATTTTCTCGTTGTGCAGTTTCGTGATCTGAGAGCCTGTCGGTACGTAACAGTAACTCTGCTCTATTGTTTCATAGATGTTATTGTGCAATACATAGACCTCTCTGGCGGTCAGAGCTTGAAATTGTTTTTCGCGCGCTACTGTGAAAACAGAAGATTGCATGTGCTTGTTTCCATGGTGTTGCCTGAATTTGTGCGCAATTTATTGAAACTTCCGTTGAGTTTTCCATTGTACGTACTTACTTTCTTTGTTTTTTTATAATAGTTTGAAGCATTACGTTACAAGTGAATGAGATAAAGTGGAAAATATAAGGCGGACTTATTAGTACCGTCAGGTTATGCGAACACTTTATTGTAGCAACAATGCGTTGCCTCTCACTAGTTGTTCTGTCCACTTTTTCTCACACAGAAATCCGTAAATACATTTGCCTGTGGAACAATTAGAACAAACAGGAAAGGTTTGCCAGGGAATTTACCTAAAGAAAAATGTCTAAATCAAATCACAGAGAGTCATCTTTAGATCTAACAGTATTTCAATGGAAGGAAGATAAAGTAGTGTATTTTGCGTCAAACTTCCATGGCACTGAACAGAGCGTAGTGACAAGAAAACAGAAAGATGGAACTAGTATGACTATACCATGTCCAGTTATTGTATGTGATTACAATAAAAACATGGGTGGTGTGGATCATGCAGACAGATTACGTTCAACTTATGGTCTTGACAAGCGATCAAAGAAATGGTGGCACCGTCTCTTCTGGGGAGCAATAGAAATTGCTTTTGTCAATGCTTACGTCATTTTAGTGATCTACATGATGCACTACCACTACTGGAATTCAGGCGTGCTGTGGCACTAGGGCTAATGAATGAACAGCAAGTGCCAAATCTCAAAAAGAGAAACTCTGGTAAAGATGAAATAACTCTCCCAAAGAGAAGGAAGGATAGCTTTTCTGTTCCGAAGGATGTACGTCTTGGCAACTGAGGGAACCATTTTGTAGTGTTCAGTTGTAAAAGAGGACGATGCGAAATGTGTGCGAAAAATAAAATTCAGTCGAGACCACATTCTCAATGTAGTACATGTAAAGCGTATTTGTGCTGCAATGAGAAAAACAACTGTTTTCTAGAATTTCATGAGGTATCACTAAATATGTGATATGTATATACTGTCAAAAATGTATAGCTAAGTTACTATGTATTATGAAGTTGCTCTAGAATAAATTTATGCGAAATTTAAAAAAAAAATTTTGAAATATCATATTTCTGTTAATTAATTTTCTAATGTAAAAATATTTAATATTTATGTGGCATAAAGTACAAGTTATAAAAATTGGAGTATTTTTCTGCGCATGTTGTGATTCTGTCCATGGAGTCTGACGGTACTTCTGAGTACCAGGAGAGAAAAAAGTTGTGAAAAATAACACAAAATTTTACAAAAAATCCTACCATCATTTGAGGCTACAACAGCATAAATTCTGCAAAGAAAATGTTAAAAAGTAAATTTTATCTTATGTCAGGAAACAAAGGGTTAAATCTCTCAATTGCTGTCGATGCTATCTCTTTGAAAACATTCCACAACTTTTCTACACTTACATGATCAGATCGGAAGGAGTGAAGACTGTCTCTTGAAAAGGCGTTTTTTTTAATAGATATAGTGTTACGGTATTCAGCCTAGCAGCAACTGCCTTGTGGTCGCTAATCCCTGTAGTCGTCACAGTACTCACTATTTGTCCGGGATTATTTGTTGCGAAAAGGTCAAGTATGCTTTCACAACCATTTACGCTTCGAGTGGGCTCATGAACTAATTGTTCAAAACAAATTTCTGAGAAAGCATTTAGTACAATTTCGGATGACGTTTTACGCCTCCCGCTGTCTTTAAACGTATAATTTTTCCAGCATATCGAGGGTAGGTTAAAGTCACCACCGACTATAACTGTATGAGCGGGGTATTTATTTGAAATGAGACTCAAGTTTTCTTTGAACTGTTCAGTAACTGTATCTTCTGAGTCGGGGGGTCGGTAAAACGATCCAATTAATAGTTTAGTTCGATTTTCAGGTATAACCTCTACCCATACTATTTCACACGAACTATCTACTTCAATTTCGCTACAAGGCAAACTACCTCTGATAACAATAAATACTCCACCACCAAATGTATTTAATCTATCCTTTCTGAACACTGTTACATAGTTCGAAAAAATTTCGGTTGAACTTACTTCCGGCTTTAACCTGCTCTCTGTACCTACAACTATTTCAGCTTCAGTGCTTTCTATTAGGGCTTGGAACTCTGGTTCTTTGCCAACACAATTTACAACTACTATACCAATAGTTTCTACAACTACCTTACTGTGTTATACCTGCCCACGTTTAGACGGACGTCCCATCTGTGGTTCCCTGAGACCCTCTAACCTAAAAAACCGCCCAGTCCCTTCCACACAGCCCCCGTTACCCGCGTAGCCGCCTCCTGTGTGTAGTGGACTCCTGCCTATTAACCGGAACCCGGAAACCCACCACCCGATGACGCAAGTCAAGGAATCTGCAGCCTACAAGGTCACAGAACCGCCTGAGCCTCTGATTCAGACCCTCCACTCGGCTCTGCACCAAAGGACCACAGTCGGTTCTATCGACGATGCTGCAGATGGTAAGCTCCGCCTTAATCTCGGAGGCAAGACTGGCAGTCTTTACCATTTCCGCTAGCCGCCCAAAACCAGACAGAATCTGCTCCGATCCCAAGCGACACACGTCATTGATACCAACATTAGCCACCACCTGCAGCTGGCTGCACCCTTTCCACATCCGGAATGACTCCCCCCCCCCGGAATGCACACCGAGTGCACATTGGAGCTCCCAGCTGTCAGCAACCCACCCTCTGTGAATGCCCAGACCTTGCGGGCCGAGAAGAGTCAGCCACAGATAACACCCAAAACCTGTTCGTCAAACTAACCGGGGAGGCCCTACGATCGGCCCCTCAGAAAGTTTTTCGCTGCCTGCCAGACTTTGGAACGACCTCCCCCTCGACAACGGGTGAGGGGTCAACCCCAGTGCAGGCAGTACCCAGGGCGGCCTCGGCAGTGGACCGATTGGAGGACACGTGGGACGTGATCGCCGTCCCTCGCATTCCCGCGTCCGCCCCCCCACAGTGACGCCACTTGGCAGCAGCCTCAAGCTGTGTGACGGAAGCCAACGCAGCCTGGAGCTGTGAGCGAAGGGTCACCAACTCAGCTCGCACCTGTACACAACAATCACAGTTCTTATCCATTACTGCAGTCGCTCCTGTTTGAAGCTCGTGAAAATATGTAACAAGCGTATGGTGTACTCGCCTTATTAGTAGCAGGAACTAGTGGTGCAGCTCTCGCTGACGGTCTAACCGACACTGAGCTGTTCTAAACAAATGCCAGTGTGGCTGTGCCACATCCTGTTGGTAAATGAAGTCGTTCGAATCAGTACCCACCTGCGGGAAAAGAAATTTCTCAACTGTATCTAGGTATGTGCTTCCTGTAACAGTGTTCTTCGCAAAGAAAAACGGACCACACACCTTTTCCCACGAAACTGCAAAAAATACAATAAATTTTGGAGAGAACCTCCCACGTTACATAACTTAATGTGGTTGGTCCGTATCCCCATATTCTCATATTATGACAGTTCACCTTTCCATTTAAATTGAATGTTGCCTCGTCGCTAAACACTAAGCGTGGAAGAAGAATGTTATCTTCAATCTTGCCAAGAGCGAAATTAAAAAACTCCATATGCTGTTGATTGTCACCTTCACAAAGAGCTTGCAGTAGTTGAATTTTGTATGGTTTCATGTGTAAACGTCGACGCAGTACATGCCAGACGGACATCGGGGGCATGTTGAGCTGTCGAGCTGCACGGCGAACGGATTTCTGCGGGCTCCTTGTGAAACTGTGGCGGACGCGTTTGACGTCTGTGTCAGACCCCAGCGTCCTGTTTCTCAGAACTGTTTATACTATCGTCTAATGCTCTATGCTGTATGAGGATCCACACCATACCTAGAACGAAAGTCACGCTGGATAGTCATTACTGACCTTCACTGCACAAAACGTCGAACACAAAACTCTTTCTGTTGCCCCGACACCATTTTTACTAGAACTGAAGTGAACGCACACTGCTGCTACCTAGCGGGGATTATGTAAACTCGAGAGTTTGTTCTTTCCAACAGTACGTTGCTCACGCACATATCTCGAATAATATAATAGTTATGGCTTTTTGATACACCCTACGTATTGAAAGAATGATCTAGGTTCCTAAAAAACTTTATACGAGTTTGTCATCTTTGCAAAAATCAGACGTTTACCTGTAGCCTACTGATCGTCACTTTTATTAGCGGATTGCTAGTCAGCGCCGTCTGGCGACACTGACTGGTGAACGCAAGCTTTCGGCACAGTCGTCCTCATCGCTTGTGATTCACACAAGCCAACCAGCAGATCTTGTACGTCCACTCTGAGCCTGGTTTGATGACGTGATATTCTTGTGCTGAAGTTGGTGGTACTTACATGAAGTGCCGGCCGCGGTGGCCGTGCGGTTCTAGGCACTTCAGTCCGGAACCGCGTGACTACCTCGGGCATGGATGTGTGTGATGTCCTTAGGTTAGCTGGGTTTAAGTAGTTCTAAGTTCTAGGGGACTGATGACCTCAGATGTTGAGTCCCATAGTGCTCAGAGCCATTTGAACCATTTTGAACTTACATGAAGTGTTTTGTTTGACCTTGCTGTTATCTCTCGTGTATGTGTGTGATTGTTCCTGATGTACAACTGAGCTGGTGATTAGATAAGATGGAAGGTTGCTGGCGATCAAGGCAAGTGATTCCTATAAATGAAGTTACTTTAAGTACTGAAATATTTTGACACACTCCCATTCATATAGTTTTCAAAAAATAAAGTAAATAAAAATAAATTACTAATAATAAAACTGGATTAGTTGCCTTACTGTACGCTCGACACTTGTAAGAATCAACTGAATGCGTAATAGCGATTGTTGTAGAGTACTCTACTTTCCTTGCACATTTCATTTGTCGCTTCTTTGTGAACTATAGCAACTTGTGGATTAACAGATTATATATATATATATATATATATATATACTGAAGAACCAAAGAAACTGGTACACCTATCTTATATCGTGTAGAGCCCCCGCGAGCACGCAGAAACGCCGCAACAGGACGTAGCATGGACTCGACTAATGTCGGAAGTAGTATTGGAAGGAATTGACACTCTGAATTCAGCAGGGCTGTTCATAAATAAATTAACGACGCGGTGCTCTCTTCTGAACAGCACGTTGCATAGCGTCCCACATATGCTCCATAATGTTTGGTAGGGAGTTTGGTGGCCAGCGGAAGCGTTTAAACTCAGAAGAGTGTTACTGGAGTCACTCTGTAGCAATTCTGAATGTATGGGGTGTCACATTGTCCTGTTGGAACTGCCCAAGTCCGTCGAAATGGACAATGGACATGAACGGATGCAGGTGATCAGACAGGATGCCTACGTACGTGTCACCCGTCAGAGTCGTATCTAGACATATCAGGGGTCCCATATCACTCAAACTGCACACGCGCCACACCACTGCAGAGCCTTCACCAGCTTGAAAAGACCTCGGCTGACATGCAGGGTCCATGGATTCATGAGGTTGTCTCCACACCCGTACACGCCCATCCACTCTATACAATATGAAACGAGATTCGTCCGACGAGGCAACAGTCATCCGACCAGACAGTCATCAACAATCCAACTTCTTTTTTGATTGGACCAGGCGAGGCGTAAAGCTTTGTGTTGCGCAGTCATTAAGGGAATACGGGTGGCCCTTCGGCTCCGAAAGACCATATCGATGACATTTCTTTGAATGGTGTACACACTGACACTTGTCAGTGGCCCAGCATTGAAATCTGCAGCAACTTGCAGAAGAGTTGCACTTCTGTCACGTTGAACCATTGTCTTAAGTTATCGTTGGTCCCGTTCTTACTGGATCTTTTTCAGCCGCAGAGGTGTCGGACATTTGATGTTTTACCAGATTCTTGATTTTCGCGATACACTCGTGAAATGTCGTACTGGAAACCCCACATCATCGCTACGTCGGAGATGCTGTGTCACTTCGCTCGTGCGCCGACTATAATACCGCGTTCAACTTGTCTTCAATCTTAATAACCTACATTTGTAGCAGCAGTAACCGATCTAAAAACTGAACCAGACACTTGCTGTCTTAAGACTATGCAGCTATGCCTACGTTTCAGCCAGGATCCCCCGTTTAGTTCGCTGCTGAGGCGCTATTCCAATACAGTTGACGGTTCTCCCAATGAATATCATTCCGGTATCCGATTTACCTGCGATAAGTTTTGTGTGGTACCTCGACTTTAAACTGCTCCTTACGCATACTGCTGGATATTTAATGGATGTGACTGCTTCCAGGGATTGTTCTGCAATCGTGTAAACATAAATTAATGGAGCTCTCTGCTCATTCACGTGCAATACGGTACGTATGTTTGTTTTGGAGTTCAACTGTCAATATCCTAGTCAGTAACAAATTGTTTCCTTTTCCGCTGAAATTTCGATTTCGTAAGATGTCTGTAGATTACGCTTGCGCCTCGCTGCCTAGCAGCCGGCTGTGGCGATACGGGAGGCCTACAGCTGTGACCCCTGACTTTCGCTCCCAAAGCAGAGGCCCGTGTTGAAAGGGACGAGGCCACGGTGCGGGGCACGCAGCTGATCCTGCCCGCATCTGCACGTGACGTCACCGAGGCGGCAGACCGGAAAAGACTCCCCAGCTGCCGCGGCCGTGTGGGAGGGACACTGGGCTCAGGGAGCGCCTTTGGCACAGCCCGAGCAGCCTCAAGGCTTGCTCGACTTACGTCGAATATGTGGCGAAAATATCGAAAGATACACACAGTGCGCCTGGTTCACACGATGGACGGGCAGTGGCAAGTCACAGGTACATGCTGCTATGTCCTGGCTTGGTTTTCACGGCGTCTAAAGTTGTGTCAGGGTAACAATTAACAAACTAACTAAACGTATCGCTCAGATGACAATTTGTTGCGGCATGAGTCTTCTGACTTGTTTCATGGGGCCCGCCACAGACTTCTCACCTGTAACAACACGGTTAGCATGTGCAGATCATGCACCCAAACGACGTTAATTACTTGTTGTATGTGTTCCAATCTCTGTCTTCCCCTACCGTCTCTACGAGCCAGTACTCCCTCAAGTACCATGGAGGTTGTTCAAACGGTTCAAATGGCTCTAAGCACTATGGGACTTAACTTCTGAGGTCATCAGTCCCCTATGGCTTAGAACTACTCAAACCTAACTAACCTAAGGACATCACACACATCCATGCCCGAGGCAGGAATCGAACCTGCGACCGTAGTGCCGGCCGCGGTGGTCTAGCGGTTCTAGGCGCGCAGTCCGGAACCGCGCGACTGCTACGGTCGCAGGTTCGAATCCTGCCTCGGGCATGGATGTGTGTGATGTCCTTAGGTTAGTTAGGTTTAGGTAGTTCTAAGTTCTAGGGGACTGATGACCACAGATGTTAAGTCCCATAGTGCTCAGAACCATTTGAACCATTTGAACCATTTGCGACCGTAGTTGTCGCGCGGTTCCAGACTGTAGCGCCTAGAACCGCTCGGCCACCCTGGTAGTCCGGAGGTTGTTCCCTGAAATCTTAACACGCGTCCTGTCATCCTATCCCTCCTTCTTGTCAGTGTTTTCCACACTTTCCTGTCCTCGCCATTTCTGCTTAGAACCTCCTCATTTATTATCATATCTGGCCACCTAATTTTCAACATCCTTGTTTAGCCCGAGATCTCAAACTCGTCGATTATATTCTTTCCCTGTTTCCCCACAGTCCATGATTCACTATCAGACAATGCTGTCCTCCAAATGTACATTCACAGAAATTTCTTTCTCATATTAAGTCTGATGTTTAACACTAGTAGACTGTTTTTGGCATTGAATGCACTTTTTGCCCGTACTAGCCTGCTTTTTATGTTCTCCTTGCGTAGTTCATCATGTATTATTTTGCTTACGAAATAGCAGAAGTCTTTTACTACGTCTAATTCGTTATATCCAGCTCTGATGTTAAGATTATCGCTAATGTTATTTCTACTGTCCCTCGTTACTTTCGTCTTTCTTCGATCACTCAGTACGTAGTGCGTGATCGTTAGGCACTTCGTTCCATTCAACAGGACCTGAAATTTTTCCTCACTTTCGCTGAGGATAGCAATTTCATACGCGAATCTTGTCAGTGATATCCTTCCACCTTCAATTTTAATCCCAAGAAAGTTTCTTCAAAGTATAAATTAAACAGTAGGGGCGATGGACTAAATCCCTATCATATAAAATTTCTAATGTTCAGTGACCTAAAAAAACATCGATTATACTATGAGAATAAATTCTTTTCCAGTGAAAGAACAAAACTACCTTACTTGCAACTAAGTGCTACGACACTAGCAACAAACTTATATTGTACTTTTAATGCTACAGTAAATTCCGTTCTATTGTTATATCCGAACAAATCGTTGATGTCAGCCAGTAGGTATACAATCACCTGGGCGCGTTACGAGCACGGCGCAGGTTAAGGTCGGTGATGGGGCTGCCACCGCACAGCTGCCAAGCTCGCTGAGTAATATTTTGGATTATCATTTCCTAGGCAGATTGCCTTTCCCGGGCTCTGAGCTCTGCCTGCCCCGTAGAGATGCCTTTCGCCTCTTCTACCGTTGGAATGCTACAAAAACATTCTCTTCCGGCATCCGAGCCGTTGACTTCCTCTTCACTGGTTTTATTTCTCCGGTACCCGCCATATCTGAGGAGCATTCCCGTATTCACCACCTGGAGAGGCGCCCGATGGTGAACCAGCAACCCCTCAAAACTAAAGCTTTGTCAATCACCACAACGATTAAGATACACAACACTACGATCTGCGGCCGGCAGGTGTGGCCGAGCGGTTCTAGGCGCTACAGTCTGGAACCGCGTGACCGCTACGGTCGCAGGTTCGAATCCTGCCTCGGGCATGCATGTGTGTGATGTCCTTAGGTTAGTTGGGTTTAAGTAGTTGTAAGTTCTAGGGGACTGATGACCTTAGAAGTTAAGTCCCATAGTGCTCAGAGCCATTTGAACCATTTTTTGAACTACCATCTGCCCCATAGTACTGTACGGTTCAGAAAGCTGGAAGCTTACAATGAATGAAAGAGAAAAACTGAATGTTTTCGAAATAAAAGTAATGAGAAAAATCTGGGGACCAGTGTTGGAGAATGGCGCATGGAGGATTCGGAAGAGCAATGAGAATGAATCCAGGTTCTGTTTGCAGCATCATGATGGTCGCATCCGTGTTTGGTGACATCGCGGTGAACGCACATTGGAAGCGTGTATTCGTCATCGCCACACTGGCGTATCACCCGAGGTGATGGTATGGTGTGCCATTGGTTACACGTCTCGGTCACCTCTTGTTCACATTGACGGCACTTTGAACAGTGGACGTTACATTTCAGATGTGTTACGACCCGTGGCTCTACCCTTCATTTGATCCCTGCGAAACCCTACATTTCAGCAGGATAATGCACGATCGCATGTTGCAGGTCCTGTATGGGCCTTTCTGGACGCAGAAAGTGTTTGGGTCCTGCCCTGGCCTGCACATTCTCCAGATCTCTCCCCAATTGAAAAAGTCTGGTCAATGATGGCCGAGCAGCTGGCTCGTCACTACTCTTGGTGAACTGTGATATCGTGTTGTAGCTGCATGGACAGCTGTATCGGTACACGCCATCCAAGCTCTGTTTGACTCAATGTCCAGGCGTATCAAGGCCGTTATTACGGCCAGAGGTGGTTGTTCTGGGTACTGATTTCTCAGGATCTATGCACCCAAATTGCGCGAAAATGTAATCACATGTCAGTTCTAGTACAATATATTTGTCCAATGAATACCCGTCTATCATCTGCATTTCTTCTTCGTGTAGCAATTTTAATGGCCAGTAGTGTAGATGCGAATGCTAGAGATGACATCGCTTCTCCTCCCTGCGTACATCGTTACATCTTGGCTTTACTTTATATATTTACGTATTGGTCATTTTATGTCCTCAGTCGACCCGAACACGGGTGACTGCCGCTTACGAGGAAAAAAGACTTAGGTGAAGAGAGAAAGAAATGCGGGTCATCGCCAGAAGAATTCCACAGGAATGTGATTTTTCATATATTGGAAAGCTCGGCATTCGTGCACCTTTATCGGTTGGCAGCCCTGATCGTCAGTGACGCGCCTTCCGGGGTCAAGTGTTCTACCAACTGAGCTAACCAAACACAACTCGCAACACCTCGTACTTTCAGTTCTGCCAGGACCCCGTCTCCCACCTACCAAACTTCACAGCTCTTCTGCGAACCTTGCAGAAGACGCGATTTTGCGGAGATATGGCTTAACTACAGCCTGGGGGATGTTTCCAGAATGAGATTTTTCACTCTGCAGCGCAGTGTGCGCAGATATGAAACTTACTAGCAGATTAAAACTGTGTGCCGGACCGAGACTGGACCTCGGGACCTTTGCCTTGCGCGGGCAAGTGCTCTATCGGCTGAGCTACTGAAGTTTGGAAGGTAGGAGACGAGATACTGGCAGAATTGAAGCTGTGAGTTCGGGTCGTGAGTCGTACTTGGGTTGCTCAGTTGGTAGAGCACTTGGACGCGAAAGGCAAAGGTCCCGAGTTCAATTGTCGGTCCGGCACACAGTTTTAATGTGCCAGGAAGTTTAATATTAGCGCTTGCACACTCCGCTGCAGTGTGCAAATCACATTCTGGGAATTTATTTTTTATTTCCCTCCACCTGGTCATTTAGCTTCCGTTCTCGTGTGTGAGGGAAGTCGAGGCCTCGCAAGTGTATTTCTGGATACTGACTGGCATCGATGGTGCCCCAGCCATTAAGACACGAGTTAAGTTATTTTCTGAACTACAGTGCCTGACAAAAGACATGTACCTTCGTACACGTACACACCGTTAGCTGGTGTATAAATGATTAGAGCTGCAGTTCTCTGTGACAGATTGAACGTCCACCAGAGTGCATTAGCGTCGTTTGTGTAGCGTTGTTAACAAGCCTGGTATATGCGATTCTTCAGTTTCTCCCAGCGTATTTGATAATCGAACAGTTCAAAATGGCTCAAAGCACTATGGGACCGTAGCGGTCGCGCGGTTCCAGAATGAAGCGCCTAGAATCGCTCGGCTATCACGAATCGAACAGTCCAAGGGTGTTCTCCCGGTGGGTAGTATCCAACGGGCACAATGTTCCGCCGATGAGACATGTCGCCATCGTCAGGTGAGCCGACGAAGTGTTTCGGAAAACCGTGTTCAGCGACTCTCCTTTAGTGCCACTGTCATCAGTAACATCACCATTGTTATTGTGCAGTGAAAGTATTGATTCCTTCTTTTCGCTGGTGTACTTCACACACGACCAGTATCTCTTTGAGCTTTCTGCCAAATTGCGAGAGACAGTTCTGTTGAAGAAACTATTAAAGACATTGTTTGTAACAGAGTAAAACCGATGACTTAGTACACTGCCCCGCCAATATCACTGTCTTTTTCCTATTACCAATCGTTTCACAATCACATGGACAGTGTGCCAGCCGTAGTTTCATACACACTCCTGGAAATGGAAAAAAGAACACATTGACACCGGTGTGTCAGACCCACCATACTTGCTCCGGACACTGCGAGAGGGCTGTACAAGCAATGATCACACGCACGGCACAGCGGACACACCAGGAACCGCGGTGTTGGCCGTCGAATGGCGCTAGCTGCGCAGCATTTGTGCACCGCGCCTTCAGTGTCAGCCAGTTTGCCGTGGCATACGGAGCTCCATCGCAGTCTTTAACATTGGTAGCATGCCGCAACAGCGTGGACGTGAACCGTATGTGCAGTTGACGGACTTTGAGCGAGGGCGTATAGTGGGCATGCGGGAGGCCGGGTGGACGTACCGCCGAATTGCTCAACACGTGGGGCGTGAGGTCTCCACAGTACATCGATGTTGTCGCCAGTGGTCGGCGGAAGGTGCACGTGCCCGTCGACCTGGGACCCGACCGCAGCGACGCACGGATGCACGCCAAGACCGTAGGATCCTACGCAGTGCCGTAGGGGACCGCACCGCCACTTCCCAGCAAATTAGGGACACTGTTGCTCCTGGGGTATCGGCGAGGACCATTCGCAACCGTCTCCATGAAGCTGGGCTACGGTCCCGCACACCGTTAGGCCGTCTTCCGCTCACGCCCCAACATCGTGCAGCCCGCCTCCAGTGGTGTCGCGACAGGCGTGAATGGAGGGACGAATGGAGACGTGTCGTCTTCAGCGATGAGAGTCGCTTCTGCCTTGGTGCCAATGATGGTCGTATGCGTGTTTGGCGCCGTGCAGGTGAGCGCCACAATCAGGACTGCATACGACCGAGGCACACAGGGCCAACATCCGGCATCATGGTGTGGGGAGCGATCTCCTACACTGGCCGTACACCACTGGTGATCGTCGAGGGGACACTGAATAGTGCACGGTACATCCAAACCGTTATCGAACCCATCGTTCTACCATTCCTAGACCGGCAAGGGAACTTGCTGTTCCAACAGGACAATGCACGTCCGCATGTATCCCGTGCCACCCAACGTGCTCTAGAAGGTGTAAGTCAACTACCCTGGCCAGCAAGATCTCCGGATCTGTCCCCCATTGAGCACGTTTGGGACTGGATGAAGCGTCGTCTCACGCGGTCTGCACGTCCAGCACGAACGCTGGTCCAACTGAGGCGCCAGGTGGAAATGGCATGGCAAGCCGTTCCACAGGACTACATCCAGCATCTCTACGATCGTCTCCATGGGAGAATAGCAGCCTGCATTGCTGCGAAAGGTGGATATACACTGTACTAGTGCCGACATTGTGCATGCTCTGTTGTCTGTGTCTATGTGCCTGTGGTTCTGTCAGTGTGATCATGTGATGTATCTGACCCCAGGAATGTGTCAATAAAGCTTCCCCTTCCTGGGACAATGAATTCACGGTGTTCTTATTTCAATTTCCAGGAGTGTATTTATACAGCGTGTATCAAAAAGAATCACGCGATTTGACACGTCTACATTTCTGAAACTAACAGACATATACAATGAATTTTGCTTTTTTGTGAATGGGAAACTCAAAAAGTTTTTTTTCATACCTTTTTATAGGTGTTCAATATGCCCCCTTTGAGACGCAGGGCAAATTTCAGTGCGGTATTCAAATTGTTCCCACACTGCAGCTGCTGTTATGCGATGTCTCAGTTCATTCATTGCTGTTGGTATCGGAGGCACATAAACAGACTCTTTTATAAACCCCCACAAGAAATAATCACATGCAGTTAGGTCCGGTGATCCTGAAGGCCAGTAATGTAAGGCTCAATCATTTGGTTCAGTGCGACAGATCCATCATTCAGTAATCCTTTGTTTTAAAAATTCCTACACGACCACATCTACATCTACGTGATTACTCTGCTATTCACAATAAAGTGCCTGGCAGAGGGTTCAATGAACCACATTCAAGCTGTCTCTCTACCGTTCCACTCTCGGAAGGCGCGCGGGAAAAACGAGCACTTAAATTTTTCTGTGCGAGCCCTGATTTCTCTTATTTTATCGTGATGATCATCTCTCCCTATGTAGGTGGGTGCCAACAGAATGTTTTCGCAATCGAAGGAGAAAACTGGTGATTGAAATTTCATGAGAAAATCCCATCGCAACGAAAAACGCCTTTGTTTTAATGGTTGCCACTCCAATTCACGTATCATGTCTGTGACACGATCTCCCCTATTTCGCGATAATATAAAACGAGCTGCCCTTCTTTGTACTTTTTCGATGTCATCCGTCAGTCCCACCTGATGCGGATCCCACACCGCACATCAATATTCCAGAATATGGAGGACAAACGTGGTGTAAACAGTCTCTTTAGTAGACCTGTTGCACCTTCTAAGTGTTCTGCCAATGAATCGCAGTCTTTGGTTTGCTCTACCCACAACATTATCTATGTGATCGCTCGAATTAAGGTTATTTGTAATTGTAATCCTTGGTGTGACTTGAGCAATTTTTCACTCTTTAGGTACGGATCTATCTGTGAGCGAGTGGTTGTATATAATTGCTAAATATGGAGCTATTTTTTCAGCATACTCTGAGAGGAACCTGACCAGTATACAATCTGGACCGGAGGCCTCGCCTTTATTAAGTGATTTACGCAGTTTTGTTACTCCGAGGATATCTACTTCTATGTTTCTCATCTTGGCAGTTGTTCTTGATTGGAATTCACGAATGCTTACTTCGTCGTCTTCGGTGAAGGAGCTTCGGAAAACCGTGTTTAATAACTCTGCTTTAGTGGCACGGTCATCAGTGACTTTATCGTTGTTATCGCGCAGTGAAAGTACTGTTTGCTTCTTGCCACTGATGTGCTTTATGTATGACCAGAATCTCTTTGGGTTTTCTGCCAGATTTCGAGACAGAATAAGGTTGTGGAAATTATTAAAAGCATCTTGCATTGAAGTACGCGCCATATTTTGAACTTCTGAAAAACTTTGCCAATCTTAGGGACTTTGCGTTCTTTTCAGTTTGGCACGCTTTTTTCGTTGCTTCTGCAACAACGATCTGACCCGTTTTGCGTACCATGGTGGATCAGTACCATCACTTATTAATTTATGTGGTATATCCCTTTGTTGCCTGACGGTACTTAAAAGTACCAGTAAGTTTTGACTCTCATTATTTTCTCGTTGTGCAGTTTCGTGATCTGAGAGCCTGTCGGTACGTAACAGTAACTCTGCTCTATTGTTTCATAGATGTTATTGTGCAATACATAGACCTCTCTGGCGGTCAGAGCTTGAAATTGTTTTTCGCGCGCTACTGTGAAAACAGAAGATTGCATGTGCTTGTTTCCATGGTGTTGCCTGAATTTGTGCGCAATTTATTGAAACTTCCGTTGAGTTTTCCATTGTACGTACTTACTTTCTTTGTTTTTTTATAATAGTTTGAAGCATTACGTTACAAGTGAATGAGATAAAGTGGAAAATATAAGGCGGACTTATTAGTACCGTCAGGTTATGCGAACACTTTATTGTAGCAACAATGCGTTGCCTCTCACTAGTTGTTCTGTCCACTTTTTCTCACACAGAAATCCGTAAATACATTTGCCTGTGGAACAATTAGAACAAACAGGAAAGGTTTGCCAGGGAATTTACCTAAAGAAAAATGTCTAAATCAAATCACAGAGAGTCATCTTTAGATCTAACAGTATTTCAATGGAAGGAAGATAAAGTAGTGTATTTTGCGTCAAACTTCCATGGCACTGAACAGAGCGTAGTGACAAGAAAACAGAAAGATGGAACTAGTATGACTATACCATGTCCAGTTATTGTATGTGATTACAATAAAAACATGGGTGGTGTGGATCATGCAGACAGATTACGTTCAACTTATGGTCTTGACAAGCGATCAAAGAAATGGTGGCACCGTCTCTTCTGGGGAGCAATAGAAATTGCTTTTGTCAATGCTTACGTCATTTTAGTGATCTACATGATGCACTACCACTACTGGAATTCAGGCGTGCTGTGGCACTAGGGCTAATGAATGAACAGCAAGTGCCAAATCTCAAAAAGAGAAACTCTGGTAAAGATGAAATAACTCTCCCAAAGAGAAGGAAGGATAGCTTTTCTGTTCCGAAGGATGTACGTCTTGGCAACTGAGGGAACCATTTTGTAGTGTTCAGTTGTAAAAGAGGACGATGCGAAATGTGTGCGAAAAATAAAATTCAGTCGAGACCACATTCTCAATGTAGTACATGTAAAGCGTATTTGTGCTGCAATGAGAAAAACAACTGTTTTCTAGAATTTCATGAGGTATCACTAAATATGTGATATGTATATACTGTCAAAAATGTATAGCTAAGTTACTATGTATTATGAAGTTGCTCTAGAATAAATTTATGCGAAATTTAAAAAAAAAATTTTGAAATATCATATTTCTGTTAATTAATTTTCTAATGTAAAAATATTTAATATTTATGTGGCATAAAGTACAAGTTATAAAAATTGGAGTATTTTTCTGCGCATGTTGTGATTCTGACCATGGAGTCTGACGGTACTTCTGAGTACCAGGAGAGAAAAAAGTTGTGAAAAATAACACAAAATTTTACAAAAAATCCTACCATCATTTGAGGCCACAACAGCATAAATTCTGCAAAGAAAATGTTAAAAAGTAAATTTTATCTTATGTCAGGAAACAAAGGGTTAAATCTCTCAATTGCTGTCGATGCTATCTCTTTGAAAACATTCCACAACTTTTCTACACTTACATGATCAGATCGGAAGGAGTGAAGACTGTCTCTTGAAAAGGCGTTTTTTTTAATAGATATAGTGTTACGGTATTCAGCCTAGCAGCAACTGCCTTGTGGTCGCTAATCCCTGTAGTCGTCACAGTACTCACTATTTGTCCGGGATTATTTGTTGCGAAAAGGTCAAGTATGCTTTCACAACCATTTACGCTTCGAGTGGGCTCATGAACTAATTGTTCAAAACAAATTTCTGAGAAAGCATTCAGTACAATTTCGGATGACGTTTTACGCCTCCCGCTGTCTTTAAACGTATAATTTTTCCAGCATATCGAGGGTAGGTTAAAGTCACCACCGACTATAACTGTATGAGCGGGGTATTTATTTGAAATGAGACTCAAGTTTTCTTTGAACTGTTCAGTAACTGTATCTTCTGAGTCGGGGGGTCGGTAAAACGATCCAATTAATAGTTTAGTTCGATTTTCAGGTATAACCTCTACCCATACTATTTCACACGAACTATCTACTTCAATTTCGCTACAAGGCAAACTACCTCTGATAACAATAAATACTCCACCACCAAATGTATTTAATCTATCCTTTCTGAACACTGTTACATAGTTCGAAAAAATTTCGGTTGAACTTACTTCCGGCTTTAACCTGCTCTCTGTACCTACAACTATTTCAGCTTCAGTGCTTTCTATTAGGGCTTGGAACTCTGGTTCTTTGCCAACACAATTTACAACTACTATACCAATAGTTTCTACAACTACCTTACTGTGTTATACCTGCCCACGTTTAGACGGACGTCCCATCTGTGGTTCCCTGAGACCCTCTAACCTAAAAAACCGCCCAGTCCCTTCCACACAGCCCCCGTTACCCGCGTAGCCGCCTCCTGTGTGTAGTGGACTCCTGCCTATTAACCGGAACCCGGAAACCCACCACCCGATGACGCAAGTCAAGGAATCTGCAGCCTACAAGGTCACAGAACCGCCTGAGCCTCTGATTCAGACCCTCCACTCGGCTCTGCACCAAAGGACCACAGTCGGTTCTATCGACGATGCTGCAGATGGTAAGCTCCGCCTTAATCTCGGAGGCAAGACTGGCAGTCTTTACCATTTCCGCTAGCCGCCCAAAACCAGACAGAATCTGCTCCGATCCCAAGCGACACACGTCATTGATACCAACATTAGCCACCACCTGCAGCTGGCTGCACCCTTTCCACATCCGGAATGACTCCCCCCCCCCGGAATGCACACCGAGTGCACATTGGAGCTCCCAGCTGTCAGCAACCCACCCTCTGTGAATGCCCAGACCTTGCGGGCCGAGAAGAGTCAGCCACAGATAACACCCGAAACCTGTTCGTCAAACTAACCGGGGAGGCCCTACGATCGGCCCCTCAGAAAGTTTTTCGCTGCCTGCCAGACTTTGGAACGACCTCCCCCTCGACAACGGGTGAGGGGTCAACCCCAGTGCAGGCAGTACCCAGGGCGGCCTCGGCAGTGGACCGATTGGAGGACACGTGGGACGTGATCGCCGTCCCTCGCATTCCCGCGTCCGCCCCCCCACAGTGACGCCACTTGGCAGCAGCCTCAAGCTGTGTGACGGAAGCCAACGCAGCCTGGAGCTGTGAGCGAAGGGTCACCAACTCAGCTCGCACCTGTACACAACAATCACAGTTCTTATCCATTACTGCAGTCGCTCCTGTTTGAAGCTCGTGAAAATATGTAACAAGCGTACGGTGTACTCGCCTTATTAGTAGCAGGAACTAGTGGTGCAGCTCTCGCTGACGGTCTAACCGACACTGAGCTGTTCTAAACAAATGCCAGTGTGGCTGTGCCACATCCTGTTGGTAAATGAAGTCGTTCGAATCAGTACCCACCTGCGGGAAAAGAAATTTCTCAACTGTATCGAGGTATGTGCTTCCTGTAACAGTGTTCTTCGCAAAGAAAAACGGACCACACACCTTTTCCCACGAAACTGCAAAAAATACAATAAATTTTGGAGAGAACCTCCCACGTTACATAACTTAATGTGGTTGGTCCGTATCCCCATATTCTCATATTATGACAGTTCACCTTTCCATTTAAATTGAATGTTGCCTCGTCGCTAAACACTAAGCGTGGAAGAAGAATGTTATCTTCAATCTTGCCAAGAGCGAAATTAAAAAACTCCATATGCTGTTGATTGTCACCTTCACAAAGAGCTTGCAGTAGTTGAATTTTGTATGGTTTCATGTGTAAACGTCGACGCAGTACATGCCAGACGGACATCGGGGGGCATGTTGAGCTGTCGAGCTGCACGGCGAACGGATTTCTGCGGACTCCTTGTGAAACTGTGGCGGACGCGTTTGACGTCTGTGTCAGACCCCAGCGTCCTGTTTCTCAGAACTGTTTATACTATCGTCTAATGCTCTATGCTGTATGAGGATCCACACCATACCTAGAACGAAAGTCACGCTGGATAGTCATTACTGACCTTCACTGCACAAAACGTCGAACACAAAACTCTTTCTGTTGCCCCGACACCATTTTTACTAGAACTGAAGTGAACGCACACTGCTGCTACCTAGCGGGGATTATGTAAACTCGAGAGTTTGTTCTTTCCAACAGTACGTTGCTCACGCACATATCTCGAATAATATAATAGTTATGGCTTTTTGATACACCCTACGTATTGAAAGAATGATCTAGGTTCCTAAAAAACTTTATACGAGTTTGTCATCTTTGCAAAAATCAGACGTTTACCTGTAGCCTACTGATCGTCACTTTTATTAGCGGATTGCTAGTCAGCGCCGTCTGGCGACACTGACTGGTGAACGCAAGCTTTCGGCACAGTCGTCCTCATCGCTTGTGATTCACACAAGCCAACCAGCAGATCTTGTACGTCCACTCTGAGCCTGGTTTGATGACGTGATATTCTTGTGCTGAAGTTGGTGGTACTTACATGAAGTGCCGGCCGCGGTGGCCGTGCGGTTCTAGGCACTTCAGTCCGGAACCGCGTGACTACCTCGGGCATGGATGTGTGTGATGTCCTTAGGTTAGCTGGGTTTAAGTAGTTCTAAGTTCTAGGGGACTGATGACCTCAGATGTTGAGTCCCATAGTGCTCAGAGCCATTTGAACCATTTTGAACTTACATGAAGTGTTTTGTTTGACCTTGCTGTTATCTCTCGTGTATGTGTGTGATTGTTCCTGATGTACAACTGAGCTGGTGATTAGATAAGATGGAAGGTTGCTGGCGATCAAGGCAAGTGATTCCTATAAATGAAGTTACTTTAAGTACTGAAATATTTTGACACACTCCCATTCATATAGTTTTCAAAAAATAAAGTAAATAAAAATAAATTACTAATAATAAAACTGGATTAGTTGCCTTACTGTACGCTCGACACTTGTAAGAATCAACTGAATGCGTAATAGCGATTGTTGTAGAGTACTCTACTTTCCTTGCACATTTCATTTGTCGCTTCTTTGTGAACTATAGCAACTTGTGGATTAACAGATTATATATATATATATATATATATATATATATATATATATATATATATATATATATATATACTGAAGAACCAAAGAAACTGGTACACCTATCTTATATCGTGTAGAGCCCCCGCGAGCACGCAGAAACGCCGCAACAGGACGTAGCATGGACTCGACTAATGTCGGAAGTAGTATTGGAAGGAATTGACACTCTGAATTCAGCAGGGCTGTTCATAAATAAATTAACGACGCGGTGCTCTCTTCTGAACAGCACGTTGCATAGCGTCCCACATATGCTCCATAATGTTTGGTAGGGAGTTTGGTGGCCAGCGGAAGCGTTTAAACTCAGAAGAGTGTTACTGGAGTCACTCTGTAGCAATTCTGAATGTATGGGGTGTCACATTGTCCTGTTGGAACTGCCCAAGTCCGTCGAAATGGACAATGGACATGAACGGATGCAGGTGATCAGACAGGATGCCTACGTACGTGTCACCCGTCAGAGTCGTATCTAGACATATCAGGGGTCCCATATCACTCAAACTGCACACGCGCCACACCACTGCAGAGCCTTCACCAGCTTGAAAAGACCTCGGCTGACATGCAGGGTCCATGGATTCATGAGGTTGTCTCCACACCCGTACACGCCCATCCGCTCTATACAATATGAAACGAGATTCGTCCGACCAGGCAACAGTCATCCGACCAGACAGTCATCAACAATCCAACTTCCTTTTTGATTGGACCAGGCGAGGCGTAAAGCTTTGTGTTGTGCAGTCATTAAGGGAATACGGGTGGCCCTTCGGCTCCGAAAGATCATATCGATGACGTTTCTTTGAATGGTGTACACACTGACACTTGTCAGTGGCCCAGCATTGAAATCTGCAGCAACTTGCAGAAGAGTTGCACTTCTGTCACGTTGAACCATTGTCTTCAGTTATCGTTGGTCCCGTTCTTACTGGATCTTTTTCAGCCGCAGAGGTGTCGGACATTTGATGTTTTACCAGATTCTTGATTCTCGCGATACACTCGTGAAATGTCGTACTGGAAACCCCACATCATCGCTACGTCGGAGATGCTGTGTCACTTCGCTCGTGCGCCGACTATAATACCGCGTTCAAATTGTCTTCAATCTTAATAACCTACATTTGTAGCAGCAGTAACCGATCTAAAAACTGAACCATACACTTGCTGTCTTAAGACTATGCAGCTATGCCTACGTTTCAGCCAGGATCCCCCGTTTAGTTCGCTGCTGAGGCGCTATTCCAATACAGTTGACGGTTCTCCCAATGAATATCATTCCGGTATCCGATTTACCTGCGGTAAGTTTTGTGTGGTACCTCGACTTTAAACTGCTCCTTACGCATACTGCTGGATATTTAATGGATGTGACTGCTTCCAGGGATTGTTCTGCAATCGTGTAAACATAAATTAATGGAGCTCTCTGCTCATTCACGTGCAATACGGTACGTATGTTTGTTTTGGAGTTCAACTGTCAATATCCTAGTCAGTAACAAATTGTTTCCTTTTCCGCTGAAATTTCGATTTCGTAAGATGTCTGTAGATTACGCTTGCGCCTCGCTGCCTAGCAGCCGGCTGTGGCGATACGGGAGGCCTACAGCTGTGACCCCTGACTTTCGCTCCCAAAGCAGAGGCCCGTGTTGAAAGGGACGAGGCCACGGTGCGGGGCACGCAGCTGATCCTGCCCGCATCTGCACGTGACGTCACCGAGGCGGCAGACCGGAAAAGACTCCCCAGCTGCCGCGGCCGTGTGGGAGGGACACTGGGCTCAGGGAGCGCCTTTGGCACAGCCCGAGCAGCCTCAAGGCTTGCTCGACTTACGTCGAATATGTGGCGAAAATATAGAAAGATACACACAGTGCGCCGGGTTTACACGATGGACGGGCAGTGGCAAGTCACAGGTACAAGCTGCTATGTCCTCGCTTGGTTTTCACGGCGTCTAAAGTTGTGTCAGGGTAACAATTAACAAACTAACTAAACGTATCGCTCAGATGACAATTTGTTGCGGCATGAGTCTTCTGACTTGTTTCATGGGGCCCGCCACAGACTTCTCACCTGTAACAACATGGTTAGCATGTGCAGATCATGCACCCAAACGACGTTAATTACTTGTTGTATGTGTTCCAATCTCTGTCTTCCCCTACCGTCTCTACGCGCCAGTACTCCCTCAAGTACCATGGAGGTTGTTCAAACGGTTCAAATGGCTCTAAGCACTATGGGACTTAACTTCTGGGGTCATCAGTCCCCTATGGCTTAGAACTACTCAAACCTAACTAACCTAAGGACATCACACACATCCATGCCCGAGGCAGGAATCGAACCTGCGACCGTAGTGCCGGCCGCGGTGGTCTAGCGGTTCTAGGCGCGCAGTCCGGAACCGCGCGACTGCTACGGTCGCAGGTTCGAATCCTGCCTCGGGCATGGATGTGTGTGATGTCCTTAGGTTAGTTAGGTTTAGGTAGTTCTAAGTTCTAGGGGACTGATGACCACAGATGTTAAGTCCCATAGTGCTCAGAACCATTTGAACCATTTGAACCATTTGCGACCGCAGTCGTCGCGCGGTTCCAGACTGTAGCGCCTAGAACCGCTCGGCCACCCTGGCCGTCCGGAGGTTGTTCCCTGAAATCTTAACACGCGTCCTGTCATCCTATCCCTCCTTCTTGTCAGTGTTTTCCACACTTTCCTGTCCTCGCCATTTCTGCTTAGAACCTCCTCATTTATTATCATATCTGGCCACCTAATTTTCAACATCCTCGTTTAGCCCGAGATCTCAAACTCTTCAATTATATTCTTTCCCTGTTTCCCCACAGTCCATGATTCACTATCAGACAATGCTGTCCTCCAAATGTACATTCACAGAAATTTCTGTCTCATATTAAGGCTGATGTTTAACACTAGTAGACTGTTTTTGGCCTTGAATGCACTTTTTGCCCGTACTAGCCTGCTTTTTATGTTCTCCTTGCGTAGTTCATCATGTATTATTTTGCTTACGAAATAGCAGAAGTCTTTTACTTCGTCTAATTCGTTATGTCCAGCTCTGATGTTAAGATTATCGCTAATGTTATTTCTACTGTCCCTCGTTACTTTCGTCTTTCTTCGATCACTCAGTACGTAGTGCGTGATCGTTAGGCACTTCGTTCCATTCAACAGGACCTGAAATTTTTCCTCACTTTCGCTGAGGATAGCAATTTCATACGCGAATCTTGTCAGTGATATCCTTCCACCTTCAATTTTAATCCCAAGAAAGTTTCTTCGAAGTATAAATTAAACAGTAGGGGCGATGAACTAAATCCCTATCATATAAAATTTCTAATGTTCAGTGACCTAAAAAAACATCGATTATACTATGAGAATAAATCCTTTCCAGTGAAAGAACAAAACTACCTTACTTGCCACTAAGTGCTACGACACTAGCAACAAACTTATATTGTACTTTTAATGCTACAGTAAATTCCGTTCTATTGTTATATCCGAAGCAAATCGTTGATGTCAGCCAGTAGGTATAGAATCCCCTGGGCGCGTTACGAGCACGGCGCAGGTTAAGCTCGGTGATGGGGCTGCCACCGCACAGCTTCCAAGCTCGCTGAGTAATATTTTGGATTATCACTTCCTAGGCAGATTGCCTTTCCCGGGCTCTGAGCTCTGCCTGCCCCGTAGAGATGCCTTTAGCCTCTTCTACCGTTGGAATGCTACAAAAACATTCTCTTCCGGCATCCGAGCCGTTGACTTCCTCTTCACTGGTTTTGGTCCACCCCGGGTATTTTATTTCTCCGGTACCCACCATATCTGATTAGCATTCCCCTATTCGCCATCTGGAGAGGCGCTCGATGGGGAACCAGCAACCCCTCAAAAGTAAAGCTTTGTCAATCACCACAACGATTAAGATACACAACACTACCAGAAAGCTGGAAGCTTACAATGAATGAAAGAGAAAAACTGAATGTTTTCGAAATAAAAGTAATGAGAAAAATCTGGGGACCTGTGTTGGAGAATGGCGCATGGAGAATTCGGAAGAGCAATGAGACTTATCAGTGAGTGAAGCAACCCACTACCATCCAGAAATTAAAAAGTAGGAGCCTGCAATGGACCGGACATGTGGCTAGAATGGAAAAATAACAGAATCACCAAGAAAGCATTTGAAGGAACTCTCCAGACAACAAGACAATTGGGACGACCTCGTACAAGGTGGAAAGATAACATAGAGAAGGACATCACAGCATTAGGAATTTCCGCGGGGTGGTGAGGCTGCGAGAGATAGAAGACGGTGGAAGCAGACCGTTGATGCAGCGCGTGGTCTACAGGGCCTGAGATCGCTGAGAAGAGAGAGAGAGAGAGAGAGAGAGAGAGAGAGATTGTTATATAGTTATTGTACCTATATCGTAAACTTATTGTTTTGAATATAATCTTGATGCAGTCCATCCAGTCCTCACTGGTTTTTGGCAAAGCACAGGTACTAAATGATAATCTTCTTCTCTCCTCTTTAGTGTTCAACTGGAGCCTCTCCATCGTGTCCCATTCTGAGCGTTTTCCTTCATGTTTGCATATTCTTCCACCTCTAATGTCGTCCATCATTCCATTTCTCTTCCTACCTTTCCTCTCATTCCTTCCACTTTTCCCTCTGTAATTCTTTGTTGCTTAGAATTCCTACGTTGTATATTTCTCAGTCACTATTTGTTTGTTTCTAATCACTCCTAACAATTTTCTTTCTTCCTGTATTTGATTCGCCATTTTTCATTCTCTGACTCGGCTTCACCTTAAACATTCTCCTTCACAGTCACATTTTTAAACTTTCTAAATGTCTGTCTTTTTAACTGTCCGCGATTCAGAGCTGTATGACACTACGCTCCAGGAATAACGATTAACAAATCTTTTCCTCACGTTCACTGGTATTCTTCTAGCTGTTGGTAATTGCTTCACCGTTTAAAATGCTCTCCTTTCCATAGATATGCTCCTCTTTATTTCTTCTGTACAGCTTCCGACCCATGTCATTAAATTTCCCAGCTATCTTCACTGATGCTTCTTTCTTACTTATTCGGATCACGTTTGTCATTTGTATATTTCCCTTCATTCCACCAGTGCTGCTTGACCAGTCGAACATTTTATACTAATATAATAATACTTCCTCTCCTCGTCCATTTTTGCGGTACTCTTCAACATCTACTGTAGCTCCTCTTCTGATTCCACCAGTACTGCTTGATCAATCTAACATTTTATGCTAATATAGGCAGGAAATGCCGCTCCACAGTAGCTTTTCCAGCATGTTTGTACACTACTGTCCATTAAAATTGCTATTCCACGAAGATGACGTGCTACAGACGAGTAATTTAACCGACAGGAAGCAGATGCTGTGATATGAAAATGATTAGCTTTTCAAAGCATTCACACAAGGTTGGCGCCGGTGGCGACGCATACAACGTGCTGATATGAGGAAAGTTTCCAACGGATTTCTCATACACAAACAGCAGTTGACCGGCGTTGCCTGGTGAAACGTTGTTGCGATCTCTCGTGTAAGGAGGAGAAATGCGTACCATCACGTTTCCGACTTTGATAAAGGTCGGATTGTAGCCTATAGCGATTACGGTTTATCGTATCGCAACATTGCTGCTCGCGTCGGTCGAGATCCCATGACTGTTAGCAGAATATGGAATTGGTGGGTTCAGGAGGGTAATACGGAACGCCATGCTGGATCCCATCGGCCTCGTATCACTAGCAGTCGAGATGACAGGCATCTTATCTTATCCACATGGCTATAACGGATCGTGCAGCCACGTCTCGATCCCTGAGTCAACAGATGGGGACGTTTGCAAGACACCAATGATCTGTACGAACAGTTCGACGACGTTTGCAGCAGCATGGACTATCAGCTCGGAGACCACGGCTGCGGTTACCCTTGACGCTGCATCACAGACAGGAGCGGCTGCGATGGTGTACTCAACGACGAACCTGAGTGCACGAATTGCAAAACGTCATTTTTTCGGATGAAACCAGGTTCTGTTTGTAGCATCATGATAGTCGCATCCTTGTTTGGCGACATCGCGGTGAACGCACATTGGAGGCGTGTATTCGTCATCGCCATACTGGCGTATCACCCGGCGTGATGGTATGGGGTGCCACTGGTTACACGTCGCGGTCATCTCTTGTTCGCGTTGACGGCACTTTGAACAGTGGACGTTACATTTCAGATGTGGCTCTACCCTTCATTTGATCCCTGCGAAACCCTACATTTCAGCAGGATAATGCACGACCGCATGTTGCAGGTCCTGTACGGGTCTTTCTGGACACAGAAAATGTTTGGCTCCTGCCCTGGCCAGCACATCCTCCAGTTCTCTCACCAACTGAAAACGTCTGGTCAATGGTGGCCGAGCAGCTGGCTCGTCACAATACGCCAGTCACTACTCTTGATGAACTGTGGTATCGTGTTGAAGCTGCATGGTGAGCTGTACCTGTACACGCCATCCAAGCTCTATTTGACTCAATGCCCAGGCGTATCAAGGCCGTTATTACGGCCAGAGGTGGTTGTTCTGGGTACTGATTTCTCAGGATCTGTGCACCCAAATTGCGTGAAAATGTAATCACATGTCAGTTCTAGTACAATATATTTGTCCAATGAATACCCGTCTATCATCTGCATTTCTTCTTCGTGTAGCAATTTTAATGGTCAGTAGTGTAGATGCGAATGCTAGAGATGCCATCGCTTCTCCTCCCTGCGTACATCGTTACATCTTGGCTTTACTTTATATATTTACGTATTGGTCATTTTATGTCCTCAGTCGACCCGAACACGGGTGACTGCCGCTTACGAGGAAAAAAAGACTTAGGCGAAGAGAGAAAGAAATGCGGGTCATCACCAGAAGAATTCCACAGGAATGTGATTTTTCATATATTGGAAAGCTCGGCATTCGTGCACCTTTATCGGTTGGCAGCCCTGATCGTCAGTGACGCGCCAGTGGGCCGCGCAACATGGCAGTAGCTGGAACGCGGGGATTTCCCCGGATAGCACAGCCAGCTGAACAATTTCGCACCGCTGCGCGCGCTGCGCCGCACGCGCTGCCGAATGCAATATTCGAGTGGCTTTGGCGGGCGCACACGCATCTCTCCGTCACTTTGCGTCTCACACGCACGCGTCAGGGAAAGAGGGGCGACGTCGACGAGTGTCGCACACTTCAGGACAGGTCGCGTGACCGCAGCGCGCAGCCGCAGCCACCGCCTGCACTTTCCCGTCGACAGCGGCGGCGAGCAGGCGCTGCAACTTTGACGAGGCCATCCGTTGCGCTCTCCTAAATGTTACTGCTTAAGTATTTATCCACCTGTAGTGCCGGCGGAACGAGCCGGCTAAGATGTGACACGGGGGCGATGGCGCCGTGCATAATGCACACCCGACGAGAGCGGAAGGTCGGAATATCGCGGCCGGAGGGTCGCATGAGGCAGCCGTATTACCCGCCTGCCGAGCGGAATTACGGGCCCCGGCCTCTGAATAAAGCAAGCACTAGGGCACCAATTCAACTCCGTTACCTCTTCTCGTCGCATTGCACGAGCTGGGGCGGTCCCGGAATAAGAAATGCTATTCCTATCCTCTTTTTCAACTGTGGGAACATTAATTTTCTGTACGACCTTCTTACGATCTTTTTTCATCTTTAGTAATGGGACGAGACGGTATTACATTAATAAGGATTAGTCCAGCAAGAATATTCGCTCAACCACTATCGTACAGTTGTTACTTGTAAACATCTCAGCGTTCTGTATTCCACGGAATTACGCACCAGAGGGTTTGTTATACAGGGTGTTACAAAAAGGTACGGCCAAATTTTCAGGAAACATTCCTCACACACAAAGAAAGAAAATATGTTATGTGGACATGTGTCCGGAAACGCTTACTTCCAATGTTAGAGCTCATTTTATTACTTCTCTTCAAATCACATTAATCATGGAATGGAAACACACAGCAACAGAACGTACCAGCGTGACTTCAAACACTTTGTTACAGGAAATGTTCAAAATGTCCTCCGTTAGCGAGGATACATGCATCCACCCTCCGTCGCATTGAATCCCTGATGCGCTGATGCAGCCCTGCAGAATGGCGTATTGTATCACAGCCGTCCACAATACGAGCACGAAGAGTCTCTACAGTTGGTACCGGGGTTGCGTAGACAAGAGCTTTCAAATGCCCCCATAAATCAAAGTCAAGAGGGTTGAGGTCAGGAGAGCGTGGAGGCCATGGATTTGGTCTGCCTCTACCAATCCATCGGTCAGCGAATCTGTTGTTGAGAAGCGTACGAACACTTCGACTGAAATGTGCTGGAGCTCCATCGTGCATGAACCACATGTTGTGTCGTACTTGTAGAGGCACATGTTCTAGCATCACAGGTAGAGTATCCCGTATGAAATCATGATAACGTGCTCCATTGAGCGTAGGTGGAAGAACATGGGGCCGAATCAAGACATCACCCCAACAATGCCTGCCCAAACGTTCACAGAAAATCTGTGTTGATGACGTGATTGCACAATTGCGTGCGGATTCTCGTCAGCCCACACATGTTGATTGTGAAAATTTACAATTTGATCCGGTTGGAATCAAGCCTCATCCGTAAAGAGAACATTTGCACTGAAATGAGGATTGACACATTGTTGGATGAACGATTCGCAGAAGTGTACCCGTGGAGGCCAATCAGCTGCTGATAGTGCCTGCACACGCTGTACATGGTACGGAAACAACTGGTTCTCCCGTAGCACTCTCCATACAGTGACGTGGCCAACGTTACCTTGTACAGTAGCAACTTCCCTGACGCTGACATTAGGGTTATCGTCAACTGCACGAAGAATTGCCTCGTCCATTGCAGGTGTCCTAGTCGTTCTAGGTCTTCCCCAGTCGCGAGTCATAGGCTGGAATTTTCCGTGCTCCCTAAGACGCCGATCAATTGCTTCGAATGTCTTCCTGTCGGGACACCTTCGTTCTGGAAATCTGTCTCGATACAAACGTACCGCGCCACGGTTATTGCCCTGTGCTAATCCATACATCAAATGGGCATCTGCCAACTCCGCAATTGTAAACATTGCACTGACTGCAAAACCACGTTCGTGATGAACACTAACCTGTTGATGCTACGTACTGATGTGCTTGATGCTAGTACTGTAGAGCAATGAGTCGCATGTCAACACAAGCATCGAAGTCAACATTACCTTCCTTCAATTGGGCCAACTGGCGGTGAATCGAGGAAGTACAGTACATACTGACGAAACTAAAATGAGCTCTAACATGGAAATTAAGCGTTTCCGGACACATGTCCACATAACATATTTTCTTTATTTGTGTGTGAGGAATGTTTCCTGAAAGTTTGGCCGTAGATTTTTGTAACACCCTGTATAGGACTGAAGAGAACAGCTATGCACTGATCGAACATGTGACCAGTTCGGAGAAATTGGTTGTGATGCCTGCCTCCGGAAAGGCAACTATACAGGGTGGTCCATTGATCGTGACCGGGCCAAATATCTCACGAAATAAGTGTCAAACGAAAAAACTACAAAGAACGAAACTCGTCTAGTTCGAAGGTGGAAACCAGATGGCGGTATGGCTGGTCCGCTAGATGGTGCTGCCATAGGTCAAATGGATATCAACTGCGTTTTTTTTAATAGGACCCCTCATTTTTTATTACATATTCGTGTAGTACGTAAAGAAATATGAATGTTTTAGTTGGACCACTTTTTTCGTTTTGTGATAGATGGCGCTGTAATGCTCACAGACATATGGTTCACAATTTTAGACGAACAGTTGGTAACAGGTAGGTTTTTTAAATTAAAATACAAAACGTTGGTACGTTTGAACATTTTATTTCGGTTGTTCCAGTGTGATACATGTACCTTTGTGAACTTATCATTTCTGAGAACGCTTGCTGTTACAGCGTGATTACCTGTAAATACCACAGTAATGCAATAAATGCTCAAAATGATGTCCGTCAATCACAATGCATCTGGCAATATATGTAACGACATTCCTCTCAACAGAGAGTTGTTCGCCTTCCGTAATGTTCGCACATGCATTGACAATGCGCTGACGCATATTGTCAGGCGTTGTCGGTGGATCACGATAGCAAATATCCTTCAACTTTCCCCACAGAAAGAAATCTGGGGACGTCAGATACGGTGAACGTGCGGGCCATGGTACGATGCTTCGACGACCAATGCACCTGTCATGAAATATGCTATTCAATACCGTTTCAACTGCCCGCGAGCTATGTGCAGGACATCCATCATGTTGGAAGTACATCGCCATTCTGTCATGCAGTGAAACATCTTGTAGTAACATTGGTAGAACATTACGTAGGAAATCAGCATACATTGCACCATTTAGATTGCCAGCGATAAAATGGGAGTCAATTATCCTCCCTCCCATACATTGGTTCAAATGGCTCTGAGCACTATGGGACTCAACTGCTGAGGTCATTAGTCCCCTAGAACTTAGAACTAGTTAAACCTAACTAACCTAAGGACATCACACACATCCATGCCCGAGGCAGGATTCGAACCTGCGACCGTAGCGGTCTCGCGGTTCCAGACTGCAGCGCCAGAACCGCGCGGCCACTTCGGCCGGCTCCCATACATTGCACCATACATTAACCCGCCAAGGTCGCTGATGTTCCACTTGTCGCCGCCATCGTGGATTTTCCTTTGCCCAATAGTGTATATTACGCCGGTTTATTTTACCGCTGTTGCTGAATGACGCTTCATCGCTAAATAGAAAGCGTGCAAAAAATCTGTCTGCCCAGTAGCACAGCTGTACACGACGTTCAAAGTCGTCGCCATGCAATTCCTGGTGCATACAAATATGGTACGGGTGCAATCGATGTTGCTGTAGCATTCTCAACAACAACATTTTTGAGATTCCCTATTCTTGCGTAATTTATCTGCTGTTGATGTGCGGATTAGCCGCGACAGCAGCTAAAACATCTACTTGGGCATCATCATTTGTTGCAGGTCGTGGTTGACGTTTCACATGTGGCTGAACGCTTCCTGTTTCCTTAAATAACGTAACTATCCGGCGTACGGTCCGGATACTTGGAAGATGTCGTCCAGGATACCGAGCAGCATACATAGCATGCGCCCGTTGGGCATTTTGATCACAACAGCCATACATCAACACGATATAACCTTTTCGCAATTGGTAAACTGTCCATTTTAACACGGGTCATGTATCACGAAGCAAATACCGTCCACACTGGCGGAAAGTTACGTGATACCACGTACTTATACGTTTGTGACTATTACAGCGCCATCTATCACGAAGCGAAAAATTGGTCCAACTAAAACATTCATATTTCTTTACGTACTACACGAATATGTAATAAGAAATGGGAGTTGGTATCCGTTTGACCTATGGCAGCGCCATCTAGCGGGCCGACTATAGCGCCATCTGGTTTCCCCCTTCAAGCTAGACGAATTTCGTTCATTGTAGGTTTTTCGTTTGATGCTTATTTCGTGAGATATTTGGCCAGGTCACTATCAATGGACCACCCTGTATATAAATCGTTTCCCACATACCCTTCGATAAGACAGCCATGAAATCATCATGTGAGCAACATCAGGGGAAGAGATGTTGAGTAGTTAAAATGAATCCCAGCTCTCTGTTTCGTCTCCTACATTCCATCTGCAACGTTGTGTTGTCTGAAACGAAACTAGGTGTAGCCCATGTTTTCTGTAGTATAAGATACTAAACGCCTGGAAACAGCCTAAACTTTTTATAGACACTCGTGTGAAATCTAAGAATATGTGGAAAGTGAAACAAAATCTTGGATAAACTGCGAAGAAGTGAGAAGCTTGAATGGCTAGTAGAAGTCCACACCATTGATGGAACATATTACTTCTGACCAATGACAAAAAATCGGATGGAAAGACAGATGAGAAGAGGCAATAATTAAAACAGGCTGCAGACTCAAGGCAATGGACTGTTATCTGTGAGATGTCATTCGTCGACGGTCTGGCGAGCAACTTTCCCCAGCACATCTGAGATTTCGACGTTTTACCTAAGTACAATAACAGTCAGTTGCTGTCGCACTGTGTAGATACACAGCACATAGAGATGCCTAGTAGACAGTTTTAGTACAGCATTACAGCAGTTTCATTCCCAGGGACACCACCACTGAGGTGGACCACGAAGGCTACTTGCCAGCGGGTAAAATCTCGTGTTCACTGTAGTGACATGTGACTCAGATGCTCTAGAAACGATTGTGAAGTATACCTGCAACTGCGAACTGGAGCCCACATGGGATACTTAAAAAACAAGCGATCTTCTATCCAGGAAATCACTCTGTGATGTACAGTCCACTTGTTCAATTCCTTGTTTCACTGAAAATTTAAATTAATGTTTGTGGTGTCCTACTGTCCGCTTTTCCTTCAAGTAGTCTGTTCCCAACCCTGTAAGTGTAGCTGTTGTTTAGTTCAAGGGACCTGTGGCCCAGCAATCACTACAAGCGTCTGACAAGAGATGAAAATCACTGCACCTGTCAAGGATAAGTAAACGGTACCAATACTTTCCGAGCTAACGCACTACTAACACCTGAAGTCACTTTCTTTGTGAACCCAAGAGTAATAGCCCATTTATACACTAAGAAAAATGTAAACATAGTACAGAGTCGATAGAGTAAGACTTTATACAGTACGTGACTAAAGGCGTCATCGACAGCGAACTCCATGTCACGGATTGCGCGGCCTCTCCCGCCGGAGGTTCGAGTCCTCCCTCGGGCATGGGTACGTGTGCTGTTCTTAACGTAAGTTAGTTTAAATTAAGAAACTTCCTGGCAAATTAAAACTGTGTGCCGGTCCGAGACTCGAACTCGGGTTCGAGTCTCGATCCGGCACACAGTTTTAATTTGCCAGGAAGTTTCATATCAGCGCACACTCCGCTGCAGAGTGAATTCTCATTCTAGTTTAAGTTAATCTAAGTAGTGTGTAAGTCTAGGGACCGATGACCTCAGTAGTTTGGTCCTATAGGGATTCACACGCATCTGAACATTTGAACAGCGAACTGATCTGGGCTTCTGTGCGAATCGTTTTCACGGTCATAACGATCGAGTGACTCTGCCAATTGAAATTACCCATGATGACGTTTCTTGTACGTACGATCCTAACAGGTGTGCGGGAATTTAGAATCCCTACATCAGATATACAGGGTTATTACAAATGTTTGAAGCGATTTCACAGCTCTACAATAACTTTATTGAGATATTTTCACAATGCTTTGCACACACATACAAAAACTCAAAAAGTATTTTTAGGCATTCACAAATGTTCGATATGTGCCCCTTTAGTGATTCGGCAGACATCAAGCCGATAATCAAGTTCCTCCCACACTCGGCGCAGCATGTCCCCATCAATGAGTTCGAAAGCATCGTTGATGCGAGCTCGCAGTTCTGGCACGTTTCTTGGTAGAGGAGGTTTAAACACTGAATCTTTAACATAACCCCACAGAAAGAAATTGCATGGGGTTAAGTCGGGAGAGCGTCGAGGCCATGACATGAATTGCTGATCATGATCTCCACCACGACCGATCCATCGGTTTTCCAATCTCCTGTTTAAGAAATGTCGAACATCATGATGGAAGTGCGGTGGAGCACCATCCTATGGTACGTATAGCTCCCTGCTTGCTTTATTCGTCGACTTCCGCGGGCTACGCGTGAAACTTGCCCGCACGCGTTCAACCGTTTCTTCGCTCACTGCAGGCCGACCCGTTGATTTCCCCTTACAGAGGCATCCAGAAGCTTTAAACTGCGCATACCATCGCCGAATGGAGTTAGCAGTTGGTGGATCTTTGTTGAACTTAGTCCTGAAGTGTCGTTGCACTGTTATGACTGACTGATGTGAGTGCATTTCAAGCACGACATACGCTTTCTCGGCTCCTGTCGCCATTTTGTCTCACTGCGCTCTCGAGCGCACTGGCGGCAGAAATCTGAAGTGCGACTTCAGTCGAACAAAACTTTATGAGTTTTTCTACGTATCTGTAGTGTGTCGTGATCATATGTCATTGAATGGAGCTACAGTGAATTTATGAAATCGCTTCAATCATTTGTAATAGCCCTGTATATTTGCGGCTGTGTAACTCCAAAACTGGGAATCACAGTGACTTCTAAGCCCAAAAGAAATGAAGACATACCAACTGGCAGGAAAACAGGCGTAATAACGCATAGTATTTCTGCTGGGATCGTGACAGACATGGATACGTTAGCCGCTTATAAAATTGCAGCAGTCGGCGAAATCGTGGGTGAACCACGTAGTCAACCAAAACAGAAGATGGTATCTACATCACTGTCTGCCTCAGTAAGAAATAAAATATGGGCGCTTATACTATCTCAAGCTAAGGGTGATGGGCAAACCGAAGAGCTAAGGAAAGAAAATGAGCGCGGGAGTGGCTGATGCCGGTGCCCCGGATGCACAGGACAGGAATCTACGACTTGAAGCGGAAACTGCCGACCTCAGAGGTCGTCCAGACTGTGAGGTAATGGGCGAGTTGTGGCGTCCTGAAAATATTCTACGTTGCGGGCCGCTCGGCAAGCCGGGACCCAGCAACAACCATGTGGTGCCGAACGTTAGTTGAGCAACAGGGGCAGCCCCAGCACGTGGTCCAGCTGACGTGTGGCTGGGAATTCCATGGTGACACTGTGTCGATTAAGGAGACGTGCCGGGAGTGCCAAAGTTGGTGGACTTTGTGTAACCTTAATGGCAGACAGTTCACAGCTCGTATAGAAATTAATAGTAGCCAGATGAATCCCGATACCTCAAAAACAAACATGTACATTACCATAATTTGCACGACGATTCCGATGGCGTAATCAGATTTTCAATATCTTTATTAGTTTAAAGTTTAGTATCTGACGATAAATTATACAAGTAACATCCAGCAACGAATTTCCAAAATCTATATACGGTTCATCCGATTTTGTCAATCGAAGTGTCTTTAGAAAGCTATTAGTATAACCTAAATTGGTATAAATTACAGGCATGTAACTTGAAAAGTACATCAGTTATTGGAGACCAAAGTATCCAATTACTACGATCACATCAGGCCATAAGCACTCCACAGTTACACGAGAAAACGGTAGCAGCATGCTTAGAAATATATTTATTCATCAATGTCTTTGTTACATCCGATATATACTATTCATGACCCCCCCCTCCCCTCAGCAAAACAGATGGCTGTACCGTAGGTGCAACCACAATGGAGGGGTATCTGTTGAGAGGCCAGACAAACGTGTGGTTCCTGAAGAGGGGCAGCAGCCTTTTCAGTAGTTGCAGGGGCAACAGTCTGGATGATTGACTGGTCTGGCCTTGTAACACTAACCAAAACGGCCTTGCTTTGCTGGTACTGCGAACGGCTGAAAGCAAGGGGAAACTACAGCCGTAATTGTTCCCGAGGGCATGCAGCTTTACTGTATAGTTAAATGATGATGGCATCCTCTTGGGTAAAACATTCCGGAGGTAAAAAAGTCCCTCATTCGGATCTCCGGGCGGGGACTACTCAAGAGGACGTCGTTTTCAGGAGAAAGAAAACTGGCGTTCTACGGATCGGAGCGTGGAATGTCAGGTCCCTTAATCGGGCAGTTAGGCTACAAAATTTAAAAAGGGAAATGGATAGGTTAAAGTTAGATATAATGGGGAATTAGTGAACTTCGGTGGCAGCAGGAACAAGACTTCTGGTCAGCTGAATACAGGGTTATAAATACAAAATCAAGTAGGGATAATTCAGGAGTAGGTTTAATAATGAATAAAAAAAATAGGAATGCGGGTAAGCTACTACAAACAGCATAGTGAACGCATTATTGTGGCCAAGATTGATACGAAGCCCACGCCTACCACAATAGCACAAGTTTATATGCCAGCTAGCTCCGCAGATGACGAAGATATTGATGAAATGTATGATGAGATAAAAGAAATCATTCAGATAGTGAAGGGTGACGAAAATTTAATAGTCATGGGTGAATGGAATTCGATAGTAGGAAAAGGGAGAGAAGTAAATGTAGTAGGTGAATATGGATTGGGGGGAAGAAATGAAAGAGGAAGCTGACTGGTAGAATTTTGCACAGAGCATAACTTAATCATAGCTAACACTTGATTTAAGAATCATGAAAGAAGGTTGTATACGTGGAAGAAGCCTGGAGATGCTAGAAGGTATCAGATAGATTATATAATGGTAAGAGAGAGATTTAGGAACCAGGTTTTAAATTGTAAGACATTTCCTGGGGCAGATGTGGACCACTATCTATTGGTTATGAACTGTAGATTAAAACTGAAGAAACTGCAAAAAGGTGGGAATTTGAGGAGATGGGACCTGGATAACCTGAAAGAACCAAAGGTTGTAGAGAGCTTCTAGGAGAGTATTAGGGAACGATTGCAAGACTGGGGGAAAGAAATACAGTAGAAGAAGAATGGGTAGGTTTGAGAGACGAAGTAGTGAAGGTAGCATAGGATCAAGTAGGTAAAAGACGAGGGATAATAGAAATCCTTGGGTAACAGAAAAGATATTGAATTTAATTGATGAATGGAAAAAATATAAAAATGCAATAAATGAAGCAGGCAAAAAGGAATACAATCATCTCAAAAATGAGATCGACAGGAAGTGCAAAATGGCTAAGAAGGGATGGGCAGAGAACAAATGTAAGGGTGTACAGGTACATTTCACTAGGGGTAAGATAGACACTCCATACAGGAGAATTAAAGAGACCTTTGGAGAAAAGGGAACCACCTGTATGAATATCAAGAGCTCAGATGGAAACCCAGTTCTTAGCAAAGAAGGGAAAGCAGAAAGGTGGAAGGAGTATATAGAGGGTCTATACAAGGGCGATCTTCTTGAGGACAGTATTATAGAAATGGAAGAGAATGTAGTGAAGATGAAATAGGAGATATGATTCTGCGTGAAGAGTTTGACAGAGCACTGAAAGACCTGAATCGAAACAAGTTCCCGGGAGTAGACAACATTCCATTTGAACTGCTGACGGCCTTGGGAGAACCAGTCCTGACAAAACTCTACCACGTGGTGAGCAAGATGTATGAAACAGGCGAAATACCCTCAGACTTCAAGAAGAATATAGTAATTCCAATCCCAAAGAAAGCAGGTGTTGACAGATGTGAAAATTACCGAACTATCAGTTTAATAAGCCATGGCTGAAAAATAATAACACGAATTCTTTACAGACGAATGGAAAAACTAGTAGAAGCTGACCTCAGGGATGATCAGTTTGGATTCCACAGATATGTTGGAATACGTGAGGCAATACTGACCCTACGACTTATCTTAGAAGAAAGATGAAGGAAAGGCAAACCATCGTTTCTAGCATTTGTAGATTTAGAGAAAGCTTTTGACAATGTTGACTGGAATACTCTCTCTCAAATTCTGAAGGTGGCAGCGGTAAAATACAGGGAGCGAAAGGCTATTTAAAATTTGTACATAAACCCCATGGCAGTTGTAGGAGTCGAGGGGCACGAAAGGTTCAAAAATGGCTCTGAGCACTATGGGACTTAACTGCTGAGGTCATCAGTTCCCTAGAACTTAGAACTACTTAAACCTAACTAACCTAAGGGCATCACACACATCCATGCCCGAGGCAGGATTCCAACCTGCGACAGTAGCGGTCACGCAGTTCCAGATTGTAGCGCCTAGAACCGCTCGGCCACTCCGTCCGGCGGCATGAAATGGAAGCAGTCGTTGGGAATGGAGTGAGACAGGGTTGTAGCCTATCTCCGATGTTATTCAATCTGTATATTGGGCAAGCAGTAAAGGAAACAAAAGAAAAATTCGGAGTAGGAATTAAGATCCATGGAGAAGAAATAAAATCTTTGTGGTTCGCCGATGACATTCTAATTCTGTCAGAGACCGCAAAGGACGTGGAAGAGCAGCTGAACGGAATGGACAGTGTCTTGAAAGGAGGATATTAGATTATCATCAACAAAAACAAAACGAGAATAATGGAATGTAGTCGAATTAAATCGGGGGATGCTGTGGAAATTAGATTAGTAAATGAGACGCTTAAAGTAGTAAATGAATTTTGCTATTTGGGGAGCAAAAGAACTGATGATGGTCGAAGTAGAGAGGATATAAAATGTAGACTGGCAATGGGAAGGAAAGCGTTTCTGAAGAAGAGAAATTTGTTATCATTGAGTATAGATTTAAGTGTCACGAAGTCATTTCTGAAAGCATTTGTATTGTAAGATGGCAAGAACTATGCCCCTTACATGAAGTCATTAAAGATCACCTAACTCACGTTGAGCGAACAGTAGGGCTGAACAAAATGACTGACAAGGCACAATGCATCTTGTAGAAGGTATAGTATGGACGTAGTGGAATAATTACTGTCGCGTGATGGTTTTAAAGTAATTCACACGACATGAAAACTTTGTGGAAATGAGTCGATGTACTGGACACTAGTTTACCCCAGGGAAGCATTTAGAGTTGAGCGTGGCCGGCTGGGGGAGCAGCTAAGGGAAGCGATAATAGGCTGCTTAGGGTGGCTAAAGCTCTGAGAAAGCAGTAACGGTGCGCGGCCTCCAGCCGCCTTAAGATGAGTGACAGTGTGTGGGTGGTTGGCCCCGACTCCATGCTGGTGTACCGAGAAACAGATGGAGAACTTTACACCTGTTGATAAATGTCTGCCGTCCCGTTTTCTGTGAAACATGCGAGAAAGCCGCGCAAAGCTACGGTGGAGCGGTCAACAGAGGTCAAAATATGCGTGTTCATGGTTATAGCAACTTCACGGTGAATTCACGGTCTGCAGAGCCTGAAGTAAATCAGGTGAAGAGCGACAGCATGAAATACGCCAGGCTCCGATGGGAACGTAGGACCTAGGAATTTGAAGTACTCTGCTGGGAGTCAGAATTCCGGAAAAATTGGTGTTTGTGCAGACGCTAACTTTGATGGGTGGCCTGGGAGGAGTGAAATAGCAGAAGTTGAGAGGATGGGAAATTTTGTGGGAATTTGTTCACTTCCCAGAGCAGGCATTGGTCGGCGCTGGGAAGTGACGCATAATTAACGCGACTTGCACTGCAATTGGCGTAAGTGATTTTGCTGGAGCGGAAACTGAGGCGAAGAGCAGACTGTGAGAAGTCTCTGTAGAGGTCTTCCATTCCCAACCTGCCTGAGTGCGGACGTGGCGTTCTTTACTCAGCTTGCCTGAGAAAGAGTGAGCATCTCTGCAGTATATGGACTTAGCAAATGGAACAATTGAGCTTGTAGATTGAAAGTTTTGGTTCAGGTATGTACTGAGCAAGATAGCTAGGATATAAAATGTAGACTGGCAATGGGAAGGAAAGCGTTTCTGAAGAAGAGAAATTTGTTAACATTGAGTATAGATTTAAGTGTCACGAAGTCATTTCTGAAAGCATTTGTATTGTAAGATGGCAAGAACTATGCCCCTTACATGAAGTCATTAAAGATCATCTAACTCACGTTGAGCAAACAGTAGGGCTGAACAAAATGACTGACAAGGCACAATGCATCTTGTAGAAGGTATAGTATGGATGTAGTGGAATAATTAATGTCGGGTGATGGACAAGCGCAGCCTTGCAGCACCATGAGGTCGGCCGATGTCCACACAACGACGCCACTCCGCCACGCTGTATTTGGTGATATTGCTCCTGCTCCGGCCACTGATTAATTTGTTGGATCATGTTGGCAAAGTTTCCACGAGGGTTTCATGGGCCGTGTGCTGTAGAAGTTTTCTCGCACTTCGCCTTACGCCTGGGTCAGTCGATAAGAATTACTTTTCAGTTATCGAGCTTTACTCCACGCATACGCAATTTATTACCACTGCCTGGTGGGAGAGTCATGTAATGTGATGATTGAAGGTAGTGAGTTAAAATAAATTTGTGATAATCGACTGCATCTGTTTTCAATCAAGTAGTTGAAATCTCAAGTCACTTTCTTAATTAATTTTATGTTCAACATTTGCATCTGATGTTCAATAGCTGCATATAACATCAATGTGCACCCCTTTTTAATTAAAAGTGATCAATTCTGAATCAATTAATGTCAACAATGCCACCACAGTTCAATCAGGAGTCACAGGGCCTTATTACTTTCTTTACGTTATCCAATATTGCGACAGTTTTGCACTCTCTGTTGATCTGTTAGTCAATTAGCTGGGGTGAACACACGCCAAAACGAGATAAGTGACGGGTGAGGTGTTACAGTATGGAGTGTAGCCATGTATGGAAGTGATTTCTACTCACGGGAGTAGCACCGAAAGATGTATCATCCAATGTCTGGAACGCACAACTGTCCATCAACATTGAAATACAGAAGGTTCTTCCTACTTACAAATACACCAGTCCCGAGTTCAGCAGAAGCCCGCCGAACTGAGCATTGGAGAATAGTCTCCTGGAGGCTTATGGACAGTAAAAGAGAAGCTACCATCAGGCTACCATCTCTAGTATGGAACCTGGGAAGCCCTCAACAGGTTGAGAAGAGGGGTGGCAAAGTGCAAGACAAATTGAAGAAGTGGGGTATCAGCGATGACGAATGTTGTGAACGTGGGACAAGCAGGACCCTGAACACTTGTTGTATGTGGTAACTTGAGCGAACCCTGTGACTTGGAAGACTTGTTTGCAGCAAATAGCCGTGCTGTTCTGGTTGATGAACATTGGACTCATCAACTGTGAAGTTCTATGTAGTTAATATTACGTTGTGGTTGTTATTATATTTTAGTGTTCTTTGGACTCAGATAAACTAAAAATTGCAACAGAAACGAGGACAATAACTTCGATGGCCTCGTCTGTGGTGCCTTACGTTGAAACTTCCTGAAGACGAGAAAAAAAAAGAACATCTGGAAGGTGAGTTCTTGTCAGGATATCGATCTCTGTAGAGCTCCCCCGTCTAAGTAGCATTATGCCTACCTTCAACCACAATAAAATAAAAATCACTGTAACCTTCAATCACAATAAGAGAAAAATAATGAAGTGACAGTTTTAATCAAAGACTCTCCTTACCGTTCACAACATACCGTATAAAACTACTACGGTACTGTAATACCTGTAACTGTGCTGTAAATAAGGAAATGTTACTTTTCCGCCAACTCTACATATGAGCAGCGTTTCTACACTCTCTTCATTGTTGTGTATTGTACTCACAACTGAAGATAGTGGTCTGAATGACTGGTGGATATCTTGCTTACGTTTCCACTGGTTTACAATTGACTGGATCACGTGGACAAGTTAGCTTACCCCAGGTGCCCGAGTTTTTACGCCTAGCGCATCTGCCCAGTAAGCAACAGATCCCGTTTCGGATCCTACGCTGGCACAGATTTTAATTCATTGCTTCGGTCTCAATGATTATTGTAGATTTTGTATTATGTTTACAATAACGTCATGTTTACGTGAATGGTAGAGTGCAATACGGTTTTTAACATATATTGAAGAGGGGCAGTGGATTAACGAACAGAAAATGTAGGGCTTGCTTGGAGCGATTTAGGGAGATCACGGAAAACCTAAATCAGGATGGCCGGAAGCTGATTTGATCCACCGTCCTCTCGTATGCGAGTCCAGCGTGCTCACCACTGCACCATCTCGCCCGGTCATCCCCATGTGAAATAATCTAATTTGTTTATCTATCTCCTTCGCGGTAAGATAACCCACAGACCTATAAGGAATACACCCCCTCAGTAGTGTTATTCCCGCTTAGCCGTTGGGAGAATCTGTGGGTGTGGAATCTGTGGATGTGGAATCTGTGGATGTGTTGTTCAGAAACTGATTGGAACTACGAAAGTCTTCAGTCTTGGAGGCGGTCGCGTGTAGTATAAAGAATCTGGCGATTGCTCACGATAAGCGAAAAACCCTGTTCGATTCTTGGCCTGACACGAATTTTTATTACTCTCTTTCAGATCGATAACACTATGGTCGCTTGAGAGACTGTATTTTACCGTGGCCGTATGACGAAAATATCAATCTGTAGTCAGATGAAAACAGGATAATTACTTTGAAAGTGGCTATTATCAGCCGAAATAGAAACTGTTTACGCTGATGTAACGGTACAGTCGTGAAATACAATTCACTCAGAAGCTACATGATGTGCCGTAATACGTAGGTTTACTGTATTCCGTGAAGGCATGACATTGGGGAACGTATTCAGCCGTTATTAACAGTTGATACCGGATAGGCACGCAAGACCATGCCATGGCAAATAAAATCAGGGGGCAGCAGTCAGGTTTCGATCAAATCTGAGCGAACCACTTGCAAGGTCACCAAAACTAATATTTTTAGTGTGATGTTTCTGGCTATAGGGTTTTCTTGTTTTGTATGCAATTGATTCAGCGCAGTCATGAGCATGTGATGCGTACCCACAGTGTTGTGAACTGTTTCAGTCAGGAGCTTTGTCGCATAATACCCACCACGCTTTTCACTTTCTATGCAGTTTATATGGCATGATATTTAAATTAACTGTATATTGCTTATTGTTGCGAGCACAACAGATAAAATGCGATTTTCACTATTAGTTTCTGCAGTTGAATATATTTTAACTTTGTGCACCATGATCTATTACGTGGGGATTCGCACAACACTAAAAGATTTCCTACTGTGCACGTATGATCTTTAAATTGCAAACTATTTTTATATGACCCTGATCTGGCTTGAGCCGGCCGCTGTGGTCTAGCGGTTCTAAGCGCGCAGTCCGGAACCGCGCGACTGCTACGGTCGCAGGTTCGAATCCTGCCTCGGGCATGGATGTGTGCAGTAGTTAAGTCCCATAGTGCTCAGAGCCATCTGGCTTGATAGAAATGGAACACGGTATCACTACTGTGACTAATTATGAAATTAAACGTTTCCTTTGCTACTTTCATCTCTGAAATGCACTGTAAATTACTCTTATGATACGTACAGAAGTTACAGTGAGCTATTTTCGCTAAACGTAGAAGCTGCGGTGGATTTTTTAATATATGAACACTGTCGGTTGCCACGACTAACACGAGAGCATGAGACTAAAAATGAAATTTGGTTTTTGTATTACTAGCCAGAACAGGTTTCATCACAGCAGTCTTTGATATCAGACAAGTAAAATTTTATTTCACTGATTTACTTAAATTATTTACGTCACTGATGTTGTAATACAGTTGTCCATGTCCACCTGATAGTGACATAATAAAATCCACCATTCAGCTCTGAGGTCTCCGGGAAGCTGAAAGAAATAATTTTAATGTACCGTTACCTGCCCGCTTAATTGCGGGAAAACTGCTTTCATTCAATTCAGCTTTCATTCATTCAGCTTCAAGCATCTCGCGATCGCTGCACAGCTCTGCGTCATGAAAATTTCTAAATATGCTTAAAACGTCTCAAAATTTGGAATGAAATACTGGGCAAGCTAGCAATAAATTATTACAAGTATTTTTAACCATCTCTATATTCAAAAATCAACATAAATTTAAGGTACACATCTTTTACATTCATCAGCCTCCGATGGCGTCTTACTCGAACGAGGAACAAAAGAAAGCTAACCAAGCATTCAATCAAGCATTACAGGCTCTTACAACTTTAATGGCTACAAGAAGACAGAGAGAGTAATGTTCTAACCTTCACTATTTAATATGCATCTTTGTTATCTTTTTTAATTTTCATTGTCTGTTTCGATTTCTACACTCGCCGACCACAGACATTATTTGTAAAATATAGATCCAAAATTGTTGTACAAACAGAAATACCAAAAAAGATTATTTCTTTTTTACAGTCTACATAATCGACAACCGTTCATGAGTAAATGAAATAATAATAATAATAATAATAATACAGATAAATGTTTCTTTTTTTCACACATATTACAACGATTTTGTGAATGTCTTGCCAGGAGACGTCACAGCTTGTATGCAGAGCCATCTATCGACTACGTGTCCAACTATGAGATTTGTAAGCATCTGAACTATTGCTACTAGATAGACCAGGAGTGAGTTAACTGTATCACTATTACCAGTGAGTTACAGTACTTTGGATCTCACAAATTAAGATTTTAGTTGAAATTCATAATTTTCTGGTTTTTGTCTTAAAAATTAAGGAAGCAAGATAGATTAAGTAGGCTAATAAATAAGACTAGGATATTTAAATTTAAGTAGAGGGAGATTCGCTATAATCATAAAGATGTGAGAAGTTTCGATTGAATAACTATAAAACTATAGCGATAGCGTATCTCCAAAGGGCAAGTTCAGAGCTCGTCTACTGCTTGTAGTGTAATTAAATTAATTCTCTCGCCCAAAATATTTGACTTAGCCACGTCAGACTTTTATTATGATTACTTACCTGTGTGCTGATTGCGCATTTAAATTGAGAGCTTCATCTGCCATCAGCAAAAGAAGCTATGATATATTCGGTATCTTAAAGTGGTGCATTACTAGCCCAGCGGCTAATCGGGAGAGTCGATTTGATCAGGCGTTCCCTTAGCCGTCCGCATCGCGGCTTTATATATAAGAACGCTGCGCGAGTAAGCAAGGGCGCAGTTCTCTCCAGACGCTGAATAGCACACCATCTATGTCGGGAGTAGCGTCGCGTCGGTATCATTGCTATAAACAGCCTCGGATGCCGTATTAAGTTACTCGGGATATGCGTAACCATGAAATCATTTTCGAGAGAAGTGTTAATTCTGGGATGACTTTAATTATCTATCTTCAGTATGCGTATGTCGCATTTTCACGTGCCGTCGCGGGACAGACATTCTACCATTATTTAGCATGGCGTTTGATGAGCCTAATCATCAAACTATGGCGAGCATTCATTTAAACATTTAATTTGGACAGTTACAGTTGCATCAGCGCATTAGACTCTGAACTGCTCTGTTAGTCAGATTGCGTGGATTCTTTTTTTTCATCTGTGACTTTCAGAATACAGAGAATGTTTTTACACGATTGTTTTTGATTATGAATCCCAGACGATCTCTTAATTCCTCAGAGCTATAAGCTGTAGCTATAAGTGTATTTCTCAGATGAAGTGGGCACTAGGAATTCTAATTACAGGCTTCACATTTTGCTAATCACTTTCTGGTTGCCAAAATTGTAGTTAGATAGCCAGTGTTGAGAATGGCAAAACAACAGCATAAATAATAGGAACATTTTAAACAGCAATTATTCCACCCGCCGCCCCACATATGGTTAAACGGCAGGGAATTGCATAATTTCCACATTACATTCAACTATATTAAATAACAACATTTATTCCACCCGCCGCCCCACAATGCCACATAGTGCTCTATATGAAAATCACTGGCTGTGCTGTGTGCAGTCTGTGGCTGGTTTGCATTGTTGTTGGCCATTGTAGTGTTGGGCAGTTGGCTGTTAACAGCGCGTAGCGTTGTGAAGTTGGAGGTGAGCCGCCAGCAATGGTAGATGTGGGGAGAAAAATGGCGGAGTTTTGAAATTTGTAAGACTGGATGTCATGAACTGCTACGTATATTATGATTTTTCAACACTATTAAGGTAAATACATTGTTTGTTCTCTATCAAAATCTTTCATTTGCTAACTATGCCTATCAGTAGTTAGTGCCTTCAGTAGTTTGAATCTTTTATTTAGCTGGCAGTAGTGGCGCTAGCTGAATTGCAGTAGTTCGAGTAACGAAGATTTTTGTGAGGTAAGTGATTTGTGAAAGGTATAGGTTAATGTTAGTCAGAGCCATTCTTTGTAGCGATTACTGAAAGTCAGACTGCGTTGCGCTAAAAATATTGTGTGTCAGTTTAAGCACAGTCACGTATAATTGTTCAAAGGGGACGTTTCATATGTCGACCCTTAGCCGAGGATACCTCACTGGAACCTTCTGATTTTTTCTTGTAGTTTGTGTAGTTAGTGTAGCTATTGTTTATTGCTAGTGCGTAATTGTAGAGACAATCTCCTTTGTAGTTGCAGTCTTTCACTGTTGTACAGTAAAACACTTGTGGCATGCACGTAGATTTGCACCAAGTATTTCGCAGCTGCGCTTGCGATTTATTAGATATTATTTTCAGTGCTATGTTAATGTGTTTTCCTATTTTTGCTCTTCAAATTGTGCTTTTCTGTGCTATCGTGTGAAATATTGTGACAATTATCGCGCGTGAAAAACGTAATAAAAGGCTCCAAAGTAAACTGAGAAATGACAGTGAAGACGAAAGCAGTGTGTTAGCGCCACCGTGTAATGAATTAACTAATGTTCAACATAGTAATTTGGTAATTGTGCATAGGGAAATGGAGCGGGCGGCAAACAATGGTGTAGACAGTGAAACAAATAGTGAACAGGGAAGCATTATCGATCGATCGGTCGGCAACAGCTCGCCTCAGGAATCCGAAATGACAGGACACAATCTTGCAAATACTGTAGATTCAGGTTTTGCGTCCTCACCGTTTTCTCAAATAAGTCAAGACACATTTTCTGCTTTTCAAAATGCGAATATTGCCGGTTCAAATGCACTGCCGAATAGCACTGAGGAACATGTTTCAGACACCAGTGCATTGTTATTACAGTTAATGCAACAAATGGGACAAAGGCTACAAAAGTTAGACACAACACTTGAACAAAATCAGAAACAAATGGGACAAAATCTTCAAAAGTTAGACACAATGGAACAAAATCTTTAAAAGTTAGACTCAGTGGAACATACGCTTGAACAAACATGCGAAGATTTAGCTGCTGAGTTACATGATATCGAATCGAAATGTCAAAAAATCTGTAATGACGTAAAAACACAAATTTGTGAGCATTTCCAACCTATTTTTTCGCGGCATGAAAATACATTACAGAATCACGAAGCAGCCATAAAAGAACTGCAAACTATTGTTCATGAAAATCATGAGATATTGCAAGCTAAAATTGACTCAGTTGCATCTACCAATTCGGTTACGCAACTTGCAAAAACTCAGGAAAACTTAAAGGACACAGTAGATACGATTACAACACAAATGGACATTCTGAAACTTGGTTCAAAGAAACATACTGAGGAAATAAGTACACTATCGGAGAAAGTAGCCGAACTTTCGGATCAGTTCACTAACTTATCTGCAAAGGTAGATGATGATCTGAATGACACAAGACCTGTAGCCATCACTGACATAGAAGAGTATGAAGAAATTAAGAAATTCAAACAAAATCAGAATCAAATTAATACGCAACACCAAAGAGATATCCGGGAAGTACAAGATCAGCTGACACAGGTAATACAAGAATTACGTTTTTCAGAGGACACTCGCGCTCCAATCTGGGAAGATGGACATAGATATACGGATCAGCCACAAAATAATAACAAGGGGTACTTCGGAAGTTATGAAGGAAATTGGCAAGGTACACCGAATTTTGAGATGGAACCGCCGAAACGAAGTAACAATGACCGATATGCGACTCGCCGACATGATGATTTTGACTATTAGCTGTTTATTACTACACGTAAATTCAAAACATTTAAAAATTCCGGCAACGACATACATCCACAAGTGTGGCTTCATCAATTCTATCATTGTTTTCCTCCCAACTGGTCATTAGAGCACAGATTAGAATTTGTGTGTGGCTATTTAGAGAATGAACCAGCTGTAAGAATGCGATCGGTCATTCACGATTGTCACAGTGAAGGAGAATTTTATCATGCCTTCCTCTAAGCATATTGGTCACAAGCTACACCAGACCGAGTAAAACATAGCATCATAATGATGAAACATTTCGAACAATCTGAATTTTCCAGTTTTGTGAAATATTTTGAAGACATGTTGCATAAGAATCAGTACCTGTCAAACCCATACAGCCCCTCAGAACTTATCCGCATTTGCTTAATCAAATTGCCTGAACATTTACGACATATTATTTTGGCATGACGTTGCAAAGACGACATTGAAGCTTTTCAGGGACTGTTACAAGAACTGGAAATTGATACTGACAATCGCGGGATGCAAAAACAAGAACACAACAATAGCAGGTCACATCTGTCACAATTCCGCGATGAAAGAAATAATAAATGGTCACGACAAGCCTATTCTTATAACGTAAATCGTGACCAAAACAGTCACAACAGACACCACCCGTATGACAACCATAGGCACAGTAGTAATAATTACAGAGAAAGATCGCATTTCCGTAGTAATGAATATGACAGAGATAACCATAGAAACAAACAATATGGGAACCAAAACAATTATTATCAAGGGAGACAGAATAACTTCAGACGCAACAGTTCAGCGCACAGTTACGATTCCGAGAGAAATTCTGCACCACGTTCTTGACAAGAAAGTAAGTATGGAATCTACCGGCATGACGACAGACGATATAACCTTAACAATAGACCAGAATTCAATCGGAACTGGCGGGATTCAAACAGAGCAGGGCACTCTCAGCAAGGTGAATTTGTAAAAGTTAGATCTCCAAATCCCAATAACGACACGCGCCAACAAAGAGACAGACCATGACTCACGCCACAGGCAGCCACGTGCGCTGGCTGGCTCAGAGAAAAATAACATAGACGCTTACCTTGAGAAAAAATTGAGCATTCTTTACCGATGTACCATATTCCACATGATAATTCCGTTGAAGTTGAAACTCTGCGTACTAGGAAGAGTAAAGGATTGCACCACATTTCACATGTAAAACCGTTTATTGAGAGATAATCTGTTTTTTAACTTAGTCTTTGCCATAAAATTTTTCACTTCACGCTACCAGTACTTTGTCACACTTAGAAACTGTTATCATGCAACAATGATTGAAGTTAAATATCCAGTCGAGAACCAAGAGAACTTATTTAAACAGAAATTACGAATGCGTTGCTATAGACAACACAGTGTTATTTGTACATTCTAGCTTGTTAGTTGCACGATTATGTAACGACTATCATGCTTACATACTTAGAACATATACTGCTAATGAGATTTTAATGCAACGTTTTGATTTACTTGAAAAGATACTCTTTATTTGAAGTACATTCAGTGAGATTAAAGATGACTTAGTATTTGGTTTGTTTGATAGCTACACAATCATAACACGACGCTACTAATGTGTGACACAATTTACATTGTTGCTTTTGTGCTATATCTGCTTTATATCTGCACAGTTTTTCTGAATTCTTCTGGAAAGTAAAACATGTCGTAGTAGTAACTTTTGTGGTATAGCTACAATGAGACAGCTTCTTTGTAGCACAACAATACGTTACAGTGTAGTACTTTCTTGATCATGGTACTGTACGTAATAACTACGATATCTATACACAGAGCATTTCACTTTTGTTTATTACGAGGTAAGTACATTGACTTCCACAAAACTTTGCTTACGGACAATGATAATTACGACACTTGGTACATTTTTTACCCTTAAGTAATGACAGAGATTATGTTACAACAAGACGCACAATTTAGCATGACAGTACACGTATTTGAGTGACTAATTTTGTACTTAAACCATTTATTTTTCAAGATTTTTGAATTACAAAGAAAGTTTTCCGTGATACATTTAATTCCATTGCTGTAATCTGTAGCACCTGAGGGTATAATTACATTAATCCTCAGGGGGGTACACGCTTACTTGGTCTACCATGTGTGTGGCAAGCACAAGGAGCCCTACCTAATAAGGTAATTGCTTATACAACTTTACACTTTGGTACCATATTTCTGTAACACATAAATTACACAGCTTTCTGATCATTTAACTGAGAGAGACAAACTTTTTTACTACATCAGTGACACATGTGACAAATGTTTACGCAATTACACAGTTGGATAACTTCACACTTATGAAACTGTATTTTGTCTGTACTGTGTGAACTGTTCATATTTTTTCAGAACCATTGTGATACTATGAGAGCTTTGAATGATGTGTTTGGTATGGGATCATGATTTTTAAAGTACGTTTGAGGCAGATGACACTATTTAAATGAGCAGAGAATTTTTTTAGGTTTTGAAATTATTGCAGAAAGCTACGACGTTTTTGAGAGTTGACTGGGGTGTTATGATGTTATTTTTACGATGACGATGTGTATTATGCTGTTGAGGTATGTTTATGATAAATAAGCTGATGCTATATGAGGAATCTGATTATGCTATGTATTTATTATGATGAAATATTGAAGTGTCGACGCAAGATTCACGTGTTGACGAATATGTATATGTGTAATAAGGTAAGGAATAATGAGTAGTGGTTAGAGACGCTGATTTGTGAAAAAGGATGTTGGAAACCAAGAATCGTACTTTAAGAGTTATGAAATGTGTGTAAATGCGTGAATATATCACAATGCCACCGAAAAGTTTTTGGACACCATTATATTTATACGATTTTGTTTCTACAGATTTGTAATGCAAATATTTCGACCTGTGAAATCTTATTTGTATCAAACTGTCACTGTAGCGGAAACTGATGTAAATGTTTCAGTAAGAAAGGTAAGTGACCTTGACATAATGCATTTTGGGCGCCCAGCTGCGAGATAGTCGTCTGACAAAAGAAAGCCATTAGGTGGAGGAAAAATAAGAGGCCATTATCCTCGCTATTGACATTTCTTTGTAGAAAGCATCGCAAATACGACACGCTCAAACTTGAAAACATATGATTACACTGTGGAGCTCTTAATTTATGATATTTACTAAAACGGCTAATGAAATGATGAGAAACATTTTACATTTATTGTCTCTGTAGTTGAGAGATTGCTCATTTTGTTTAATATCTAGTATCTAGCTCCACTGCAGCATTGGTTAAAATAAAATTTTATAGATGTACTAATATAGATATTTTATGCCTACAGATCCAGTACATAATAACTTTACGGTCTACTTAAAAAAACCGAAGGAGCACAAAAAGACATTTCCCTTAAGAGGAATTGCATACATAATTTTCTTTTCAATCACTTGGTAATATTTTTCGTAGAATAAGTTGTGGTGCACCACTTTAATTACATAGACATTAAGATGTGAATATACATTTCCCTTATCTGCATTGTTGTCTTTAGTGTACTATCTTTTTCTGCTTGTGGGTTTGTCATGTTTAGATATAAGTTATTGCATTTGCTGCTGCTGTGTGCCAGGCATAGTGCTACAGAATTTCGCTTTGTATTACTCTGTTAAGCCAGTTTTACTACTGATTTATTTTTCTTGTTTGCTGCATATTGCTTTATATTAGTTGTAATATTGCAATTGCTTTGCTAATTTATATTTTTTGCTGCTTGCTTTGCCAATTTCCATTTTTTTTGTCATTGCTGTTTGTGTTATTTGTTTTGTGCTGCTGCATTGCCTCATCCCTTAGTTTAGCATCTCAGCTCAATAGATTTAACTTAGCTTAAGATGGGGTTGGCTATATAAGAGAACGAGTTGTGATGAATTGGAAGAAATGCGTTGAGAAGCTATAAGAAAATGGTTTGGCCAAAAAAGTATTTTGAAAGAGGATATGAACAAAAAAGTAGGGTTTAGGGACAACATGTTTAGGTAGGATCTTCTTGGAAATACATGATGAGGTAAGACAATGGAATATAAATAATGAGGTAAGAAATATGTGAACATATAAATACAGAAAGCATGCTTGGATAGGATTTTTTTGGTGGAAACAAATATTGAAAAAATACGAAAGATCTATGGAATGAAGTTTTGGGTTGGACTGCAGTACCAAAGGTTACACTGAAAACAAACCCTGCCCTTTCCTCTTGTGTTATTCTGCTATGTGTTTGTGTACCCTTGTTTATTTGTGTTTTTCCTGTCTTTATGTGTTTAGCTAATACGATTTATGTTGTAGAATTTTTCTAGTACTAAGCTACATTCACTATATGAGGCATACTGTCATCCTCAAACATAATTTGCATATATAATATGTTATTTTCTTTGTAAAGATGTTTATAGACATTATTAATTCTGTTGTGTTTCAATTCTCGAGTGAAATTAATGTTTCAAAAACTATTATTATTTTGTTTACTTATGTCATAATTCCTGTAACACTGATGTATATGTTTATTTCTATTCTTTTGTGAAGCCTGTATTACTACAAATGTTATCTATATTATTATGTTCTTTAATGATGTATTTTGTACCTTTGTTATTGTATTCTTACGTTATAAAATTGTAATGGACACCAGTTCATCAAATTAAGTAACTTGTAAGCACACATTTCACTGCACACATTTCTGTTGGTCATAGGATATGCACAATACGTGAAAAAAAAGGAGGACTGTTAGTATTTGCATGTGTGTTAATAATTCAGCAAGGGACTGGATAACAGCATTGCTGGTTCTAAGAACATTTAAAAAAATATTTGTGGGTGCACAATTGGTGGTTCATGGACTTGCTATATTCTCCGCAAGACTCTTTGATGGTGATTGTGCACCTGCACAGTCGCAATAGATGGCTGCTGGCCGTCTCTACAAGGACTACAGTGGGTCTGCATCTTTGATGGTCCACCAATACTATTATTTCTACAAGGATTACAATGGGTCTGCACCTGTGGTGGCCCACCAATACCATAATCTCTACTAGGACTACAGTGGGTCTGCTCTGTGATGACCTACCTACCAATATGCTTCAAAACTTCGACTGACTCTGCTGTGGGTTTGCTTTGTCGTGGCCCATTACCTGTCTGAATGTCAAGAGTCAGAACTGTCTTTCCGTTGGAAGGGCAACACTACTTCTTCAAGACTGCATGGAAATCCACTACTTCCCTGTACATTTTCTTTTACTGATCAGACTTTGAGAAAAGAAATGGCAGTTTCACTGTGATGAATGATCAGGACTGTCTTTATGGACTGTAAGAAAATTTTAGCTTTTGACCAACATTGTATTAATAAGTGTGTGCATTTGATATCTTTCTTACTGTAATTATGAAAAATTTTTTCAAATCTGTATTGGCCAGTGCCCAAAACAATTTGTAAAATTTTTTGTGGGGAGCATGGGGGCTATATAAGTAGGCTGTTTAGGTTTTTATATTGGTAACGCCACGTAGCGCTCTGTATGAAAATCACTGGCTGTGCTGTGTGCAGTCTGTGGCTGGTTTGCATTGTTGTTGGCCATTGTAGTGTTGGGCAGTTGGCTGTTAACAGCGCGTAGCGTTGCGCAGTTGGAGGTGAGCCGCCAGCAGTGGTGGATGTGGGGAGAGAAATGGCGGAGTTTTGAAATTTGTAAGACTGGATGTCATGAACTGCTATGTATATTATGACTTTTCAACACTATTAAGGTAAATACGTTGTTTGTTCTCTATCAAAATCTTTCATTTGCTAACTATGCCTATCAGTAGTTAGTGCCTTCAGTAGTTTGAATCTTTTATTTAGCTGGCAGTAGTGGCGCTCGCTGAATTGCAGTAGTTCGAGTAAAGAAGATTTTTGTGAGGTAAGTGATTTGTGAAAGGTACAGATTAATGTTAGTGAGGGCCATTGTTTGTAGCGATTACTGAAAGTCAGATTGCGTTGCGCTAAAAATATTGTGTGTCACTTTATTGAATGTTTGAGTACGTTCAGTTTTGCTCAGCTGTTTGAAAAGGAAATAATGTAAGAGGTTTATCAGCACAGCAATTCATAAATTTTTCTAAGGGGACGTTTCACGGCCAACGATAAAATATTGGACGAAAGAGTCTATGAAGTGTTCTGGTGATCCTGCAATTGTTGACTTAGGAGGGAAATAAGGAATGTTACAGTTTTGTGCCCCGTCAACAACGAAGTCGATAAAGTTCGGATTGGGGAAGAATAGAAAAGGGAGTGCTCTTCAATACTCTCAGTGTACAAACCAGAAATCTGAACATCGATTCGTAACACTGCTTGTGGGATAATAATTGATCAAATCATAAAGCGGCTGGTTGAGAGTTTCCTCCATTTATATTTTCTTAAATTAACAACCGTGGAGTTTCAACAAGGAAAATTTTACTATGTGTGTGACTTTACCTAATTTGTAGTACGTGTGTCTCACGCCTGGCGATGAGGCCTCTATAACCGCTGTGTAAGATATGAAAATAGGTTAAGAGTATTAGTGCCTCGGAATCTTTGCATAAAGTTTACTTCAGTTTATTGGATGAACGTAGCTCTAGTTCCCTGTGAGCTAAGGTGTCACATTATGTTATAAGTGATAAGTTACATTAAGTATTTTTAATAGTCCGTCTAATGTGGTCTGGTAATTATAGCAAAAATGCAGCATAAAGCAAGGGCAGAAGATATCTACCCAGGTTTTGTTCTATTATCTTCGACTGTCTAATTCACGTTGGAAGGACTGCTGTTGCGCGTTGGACAGATTGTTGGAAGGACTGTTCTTAAGTTTACATTTAGTTTTTCTGCATTGCACCAGCTGCAACACGTACTGCAAATGAGTGTGAAACTATAGAAGCATTTTTTTTTCATAGTGACCAGGACGTTGTAACGTAATTCCAGGTATTCTCTCTCTCTCTCTCTCTCTCTCTCTCTCTCTCTCTCTCTTTCGTGTTTATTTGATCGATTGCATGTAGAAGGTCAATAGCTGAAAGACTCCATTAGACTGAAATGCGTTTGGGTCACAGCCTAAAGTTATGTAATGTTTCAGATGCATTTCGACTCCAGGCAATATGCTTGTGACAACACCTAAATTTTGCTCATAGTTTTCGGACTTGCGCAGATTATATTGCGCCAGTTTGGTTACACCCCATAACAGAGTGATTGTATTACAGATGACACAAGGAGTCGAACTATTTCGTTTCAGGCAACTTAATTGAGTTAGAAGGCTACATTTTGGTTAATAATGAATTAATTGAGACATCGCAATATATAGTTAGTTTCCTCGTACAAATTCGACACAAAAAGAACGTTCACACGCAAAATCAAAAAGAATAACAGGTGTTAGCGAATTCCTGTATTTTAACAGTTTTATGTTCTAAGGAATAATTTTTGATTCATCAACATTTCCGTCTTCTTACAAGTGCAGTTCAGTGAAATATGGTGAATCGTAGTTACATTCTGCACAGGAGCATATTTTAAAACTGAATTCTATTAATCTATGTTTGAATCTGCCATTAAACAATAGGAGTGTTTGTGAAAATGACTGTTTTCACTTGGCTCATAAAGTGGACTGTGCTATTTTTAAATAGAACCGTATGAAATGTAAGTAGCAGTTATTGTTGAATCCTCACTTGAACCAGAGCTATGTCTTACTGTGTCTGCCTACAGATGCTTTTGCATAATAATTTAGGTTGCCATGTTGGCTTGTGATGAAAGAGTGATATCTTTGTTCACCAAATAAACATGCATGAAACTGATACTTTTACTTTACATTAGTGACATAATATAAAAAAGGAGTAATTTTTACAAACTCAGAACCCGAGTACATTGGCTCCTAGTGCGAACGTTAAGTATCCTATATCTTACCGTATTTCTCAAGGCAACATCTCTTTTTCTCAACACATATTAATCGTACAGGGATGAATGAAGTATCGTTAGAAAGGTTTACGTAACTGGTTTCTGACATTGTATACCAATTTTGCACTACAACTTACTATTTGTGGAAATTTTAACACAAAAGAGACTTTGAACCATCATAGGCAAAAGCGCATCATGGATGCTCAGCATTATACCTATATTTTACGAATCTAATTTATTAATTCCGGATAAGAGAGTCCGTTTTTCATATTATCTTATTGCAAATGTCATTTTGTTTTTTTAAAAGTACTTATTAGCGGGATAATTTGTGTGCAGCTTTGTCATACGTAATAACTGTGACCGCTGCGGTAGTCCATTATCTCTGCCCGTTGTACAAGTTGATTTTTCGAAACGAATATACTTCCCTAAAGGACAAACGGATTTGTCATCGTCGCCTTGAATTGTGATTACGTACTGCCAGTACAGCCTACTGTGCTTACATAAAGTAAGAAATGCAATTACAATCTCAAAATACTGACAGAGGTTATTGTGATCCTAATAATAAATCAGAAAAGAACCAAAAACTTTATTCTAAACTACATATTTCGCGTTTATTTACTTCTTTGCTTTTTGTATTGGTATTTCTCATTAAACTTCTCTTCAGCAACAGGTAAATGAAAATACTACGGTCGAAAGTTAGAAATTACAAGCAACTGATGACAGTTCATGATTATTATTTCACGTCGTTCGGTTCGCTTTATTTTTAAACATATTTTCGCTTCATTCCCGCAACTATCCATATCCCAATGACTATACTTATTCCATGTTGTTGATGTGGTCTTTAGTCCAGAGACTGGTTTGATGCAGATCTCCATGCTACACTATCCTGTGCAAGCTTCATCGCCCCATACCTACTGCAACCTACATCCTTCTGAATCTGTTTAGTGTATTCATCTCTTGGTCTCCCTCTACGCTTTTTACCCTCCACGTTGCCCTCCAGTACTAAATTGGTGATCCCTTGATGCCTCAGGGTATGTCCTACCAACCGATCGCTTCTTCTAGTCAAGTTGTGCCACGAATTTCTCTTCTCCCCAGTTCTGTTCAATACCTCCTCATTAGTTATGTGATCTACCCATCTAATCTTCAGCATTGTTCTGTAGTACCACATTTCGAAAACTTCTATTCTCTTTTTGTCTAAACTATTTATCGTCCTCGTTTCACTTCCACACATGGGTACACTCCATATAATTACTTTTAGAAAAGATTTCCTGACACTTGAATCTATGCTCGATGTTAAATTTCCCTTCTTCAGAAACGCTTTCCTTGCCATTGCCAGTCTACATTTTATATCCTCTCTACTTCAACCATCATCAGTTATTTTGCTCCACAAACAGCAAAACTCATTTACCACTTTAAGCGTCTGATTTCCTGGTCTAATACCCTCAGCATCACCCGATTTAATTCGACTACATTCGATTATCCTCGTTTTGCTTTTGTTGATGTTCATCTTATATCCTCCTTTCAAGACACTGTCCATTCCGTTCAGCTGCTCTTCCGGGTCCTTTGCTGTCTCTGACAGAATTACAATGTCATCGGTGAACCTCAACGTTTTTATTTCTTCTC